>NC_083867.1:5152857-5476428 GCF_029169275.1 Apis cerana | reverse complement strand
AAACCGCCATTACTACTGGACCGGAACGAGCGTTCATTTAGATTAGGGATCTTAATGCACCGGTTATCTCTCCTCCATCCTTCTTCCCCTCCCTTTCTTTTCCACGTTTCACAAGCGTGGATCCCACGCGACTGTCTCGTGACTTTTTCGCCGGTTTCCGTTTCGCCTTTCCGTTCCTTGCCTCGAGAATGGCGGCCTCCTATCCAGATAAGGGGCCGAGCCGCTCTTATTTCTCGTCTTAAAGAATTTGGCCTGCCCTCCCCGAGACTTCCACCAGTCTTCTCGCCTCCCCCTCCTCGTTTCGTAAACTTTTTCCTCCCTCACGGAAGAAAAATCGCGGGAACCGACTTCGACCAACCATTTTTAAAAGCCTCGGCCCCCCGAGTTTGATTTCAACGTTCTACCTTCGATGGATATTTCTTTTTTTTTTCTTTTTGGATATTATTATTATTATTTCACAAGATTTCGGGAAGAGAAGTCTGCGTTCACTTGATTCTCGAAAATTCTTTTCCATAATTTTCAATCAATTATATCGAGAAATATATTTTTTTTACTTTTATACAAATATAAATTAAATTTCTATCTATATTTTCGCCGAAGGATCGATCGGATCATATCGTATAATTATATTTTTATTAGAAAATTCGTGCAAGTTAATCGCATAAAACATACATTTAAAAAAAAGAAAAAAATGTGAAGAATTGTGCTCATTCTCGTTCACCGGCAACGCGCATCCGAATTTTCATAGGCAAATATAGAATTTGAACAGGGAAGGGGGCCAAATAAATGGCCCACTCAAATTGAAATTCAGAGGAACGTTCTTTCCGTCCGTGCATGCGGAGTGCAGCCGCATCACCGAGTTATCGGTGCCCGCTCGGAAACCAGGGATGGACAATCTGGCCGCCATTAAATCCGTCACGGGTCTACCTTCAATTTTGTCGCGCCTCTGTGCACCGCTCGATTCTTTCACCCCCTCCCGTTCGAATAATTTTGTGGACGCGCGCGATGACAAATGTGAAGGGGGTTGAAACCGACGCGGAGCAAAGTAGAATTGGCATGACAAAATTAATTACTTTTCCCCTCCTCCCTTTTTCATCTCCATCTCCTCCTTTTTGAACTTTCTCTGATTGCTACCAGATCCATTGGCAATTTTCCTTATTTAATCTCTTTCTGCTCGCGTATTTTCTAGTTTCTTTCATTTTTTTTTTTTTTTTTTTTTTTTCGTAGAATTGGGGTAGTTCTTGATTGACCGATTGTTGCGCGTCGTATTGTCAAGCAAGTGCAGTCAACGCATCTGCGCTTATCGTGCGCACAATTTATACAGAAACGTGTACTTTGAATCGGTTTGATATCGTTAATATTTTTTTTTCTTCAACAGCTAAGACAAAAAAGAAACGAAACTTTTTGATGTAATTTCAACGCTTCGGAAGATTCGTCAAAATTTTGCTAATTTTTCGCATTTGAAAAATCGCATTGAGGAGATTTTTTTTTTTCCATCCCACGTCGAGGGTTAATAATATTCTCGATGGCACGAAAGGAATATTTCTCTCTTTCAAAAAGCGATCGTAAAAGGAGGGGGAGGGGGAGGGCAAGAAAAAGAAGAAGAAGAGGAAAAAAAGAAACCTCTAGGTCCCCCGAGCAGAAAGCAAACGTAATCTACCGATGTCTGTCGAATACAAAGTAGCGTTGAACATAATACTTAGAATGCAATCTATCGTGCTACATACATATAAATCGCTGTGATCACTGAGTCGTTGAAATTCGTAACGATCCTCCTTCTTTCCTCTCTTCTCCTCCTCCTCCTCCTCCTCCATTTTCCGCCGCTTCGTCCTCGTTTCCCCGTCCATTCCACTTTTTGCCCCCTCCCCTTCCCTCCCCCGAAACTGTATTCCTGTCACGAATGTGGAACGAAATAGAATTGTTGAAGCAACGATAAGATGAATGGAAAGGAGAGAGAGAGAGAGAGAGAGATAAAAAAGAAGGGACGAAAACGAGGACAGGTATCTCTTTTATCAGTCTGAATTAACAGTCGGATGAATTGAATTACGTGAAATTTTATTATATTCTCGCAGGAAATTTTGTCGAGAAAAATTTCTTTAAAAATAAAATCTCTCCTCTTTATGAACGATAATGGAACGCCATGAGGGGGATTATCGGCTTCGAGGAGAAATATATTTTTAATTTCGTTGGATCGAATGGAAGAAAAAAGAAAGAGAGAAAAGGAGGAGGAGGAGGAAGAAGAAAACGAGTATATCTTTGTTCGGTGGGAATATGGAGGCCATTATAAAAATTTACAACCGTGCGTGTTTCCGTTTGTATCTCAATTTCGCTTCGTTTTTTCCAACACGGTCCATTTACCGTGCCCATTCCCGGCAAATAAAATACAAATAAACTACTTGGAAGCTGGATGGAAAGACGTCTGTGCAAGAAGATAGAAACAAGCACAAATTGAATAACATCAAAGGAGGGGAAGAGGTGAAGAAGAAGAATAAGAAGAAGAAGAAGAAGAAGACAACGAAGAAGAAAAAGAAGAAGAAGAAGAAGAAGAAGAAGAAAAGACAAGGATGCTCTCATAACTCTTTCTAAGCGCGAAACACGTCCCGGATGGAAAATTATCTTTCATCTTTCGACGAGAAGAATAAGTTTTGTGTAAAAGTGATGAAATAAAAATGTAAATAAATGTAAATAAAAATGTAATAAATATAATGAATAAAATGAAACTAGTTTGAAAAAAATTTTGTAAAAATTTTTTATACACCCATATCCTATGTATATCCCACGCGTCTTATCAGTTGGAAATAGTTTGTAAAAAGTATCTCGCTTGTTTATGAAGATATTAAAAAATTTTTTAAATACAAGTTGAATAATTTCGAGGTGGGCGTAGTATGATGTAATTAATTTCTTTATAAGTGAATGCACAGTGATCATAAGAAGATCGATTCCGTTTTATTGAAAAGAATTTTATATTTTTTAATACATGTATAGATATAGCACATTATTCTCTATATAAAAATATTGAAATATTTGTAGCAAAAGATTATTAGTTTAAGAGATATTTAAAAAAATTTAATTATCTCCGAAACTAATAAATTTTCTTTACAACAGATACGATACTTTTTTATAGAGAATGCAAAACTGCATCTAATAATATATTTAAAAATATATGATTCTATTTAAAAAAATAAAATTGATCTTTATGCATTTATTTATAAAAAACTAATAATATTAAATTATATCCCAGTTGAAACTATTTAACTTTAACCCGAAACATTTTTTAATATTATTAAAAATAAAAGAAATACTCCAGATAAGAGAGTTGCGTCCCCTGTACATTCCTCGATCTTTTAGAAATAAAAAAATTATTAAAAAGTATTTATTACGATTCCTATTGTAAAAGATAAGTATGCAATTAATAAGTATATTTAGATTTAAGTAAACTGTGAAAAAAATAATTTAAAATGTTAAAAAATACGGTAGGCGTAAAAGGTAAGTATATAAGGTAAGTATACAAGGTAAGTAAGGTAAGCTGAAAAAAACCTCCTTCTAATTTATGCTATCCTAATAAAAAATTATAATTTTGAACAAAAATTTCGACACTTCCCAGAATTGGCAAAATTCTTGGAAATTGTTCAGGCGACCTCCTATATATTTATGTTCTCCTAATACAAAGTGGAAATTTGGGCAAAAATTTCTTTTCCGCAAAGAATTTCGAAAATTCCGGGAATTTGACGTCATTTCCAAGAATTGGCAAAATTCCTTAAACTACCTCCTGTAAACTTATGTTCTCCTAATACAAAGTCGAAATTTGGGCAAAAATTTCTTTTCTGCAAAGAATTTCGAAAATTCCGGGAATTTGACGTCATTTCCAAGAATTGGCAAAATTCCTTAAACTACCTCCTGTAAACTTATGTTCTCCTAATACAAAGTCGAAATTTGGGCAAAAATTTCTTTTCCGCAAAGAATTTCGAAAATTCCGGGAATTTGACGTCACTTCCCAGAATTGGCAAAATTCTTTAAACTACCTCCTGTAAACTTATGTTCTCCTAATACAAAGTCGAAATTTGGGCAAAAATTTCTTTTCCGCAAAGAATTTCGAAAATTCCGAGAATTTGACGTCATTTCCAAGAATTGGCAAAATTCCTTAAGCTACCTCCTGTAGACTTATATTCTCCTAATACAAAGTCGAAATTTGTGCAAAAATTTCTTTTCTGCAAAGAATTTCGAAAATTCCGGGAATTTGACGTCATTTCCAAGAATTGGCAAAATTCCTTAAACTACCTCCTGTAAACTTATGTTCTCCTAATACAAAGTGGAAATTTGGGCAAAAATTTCTTTTCTGCAAAGAATTTCGAAAATTCCGGGAATTTGACGTCATTTCCAAGAATTGGCAAAATTCCTTAAACTACCTCCTGTAAACTTATGTTCTCCTAATACAAAGTCGAAATTTGGGCAAAAATTTCTTTTCCGCAAAGAATTTCGAAAATTCCGAGAATTTGACGTCATTTCCAAGAATTGGCAAAATTCCTTAAGCTACCTCCTGTAGACTTATATTCTCCTAATACAAAGTCGAAATTTGAGCAAAAATTTCTTTTCTGCAAAGAATTTCGAAAATTCCGGGAATTTGACGTCATTTCCAAGAATTGGCAAAATTCCTTAAACTACCTCCTGTAAACTTATGTTCTCCTAATACAAAGTCGAAATTTGGGCAAAAATTTCTTTTCTGCAAAGAATTTCGAAAATTCCGGGAATTTGACGTCATTTCCAAGAATTGGCAAAATTCCTTAAACTACCTCCTGTAGACTTATGTTCTCCTAATACAAAGTCGAAATTTGGGCAAAAATTTCTTTTCCGCAAAGAATTTCGAAAATTCCGAGAATTTGACGTCATTTCCAAGAATTGGCAAAATTCCTTAAGCTACCTCCTGTAGACTTATATTCTCCTAATACAAAGTCGAAATTTGAGCAAAAATTTCTTTTCTGCAAAGAATTTCGAAAATTCCGGGAATTTGACGTCATTTCCAAGAATTGGCAAAATTCCTTAAACTACCTCCTGTAAACTTATGTTCTCCTAATACAAAGTGGAAATTTGGGCAAAAATTTCTTTTCCGCAAAGAATTTCGAAAATTCCGGGAATTTGACGTCATTTCCAAGAATTGGCAAAATTCCTTAAACTACCTCCTGTAAACTTATGTTCTCCTAATACAAAGTCGAAATTTGGGCAAAAATTTCTTTTCCTCAAAGAATTTCGATAATTCCGGGAATTTGACGTCATTTCCAAGAATTGGCAAAATTCTTTAAACTACCTCCTGTAGACTTATGTTCTCCTAATACAAAGTCGAAATTTGGGCAAAAATTTCTTTTCCGCAAAGAATTTCGAAAATTCCGAGAATTTGACGTCATTTCCAAGAATTGGCAAAATTCCTTAAGCTACCTCCTGTAGACTTATATTCTCCTAATACAAAGTCGAAATTTGAGCAAAAATTTCTTTTCTGCAAAGAATTTCGAAAATTCCGGGAATTTGACGTCATTTCCAAGAATTGGCAAAATTCCTTAAACTACCTCCTGTAAACTTATGTTCTCCTAATACAAAGTGGAAATTTGGGCAAAAATTTCTTTTCTGCAAAGAATTTCGAAAATTCCGGGAATTTGACGTCATTTCCAAGAATTGGCAAAATTCCTTAAACTACCTCCTGTAAACTTATGTTCTCCTAATACAAAGTCGAAATTTGGGCAAAAATTTCTTTTCCGCAAAGAATTTCGAAAATTCCGAGAATTTGACGTCATTTCCAAGAATTGGCAAAATTCCTTAAGCTACCTCCTGTAGACTTATATTCTCCTAATACAAAGTCGAAATTTGAGCAAAAATTTCTTTTCTGCAAAGAATTTCGAAAATTCCGGGAATTTGACGTCATTTCCAAGAATTGGCAAAATTCCTTAAACTACCTCCTGTAAACTTATGTTCTCCTAATACAAAGTCGAAATTTGGGCAAAAATTTCTTTTCCGCAAAGAATTTCGAAAATTCCGGGAATTTGACGTCATTTCCAAGAATTGGCAAAATTCTTTAAACTACCTCCTGTAAACTTATGTTCTCCTAATACAAAGTCGAAATTTGGGCAAAAATTTCTTTTCCGCAAAGAATTTCGAAAATTCCGAGAATTTGACGTCATTTCCAAGAATTGGCAAAATTCCTTAAGCTACCTCCTGTAGACTTATATTCTCCTAATACAAAGTCGAAATTTGAGCAAAAATTTCTTTTCTGCAAAGAATTTCGAAAATTCCGGGAATTTGACGTCATTTCCAAGAATTGGCAAAATTCCTTAAACTACCTCCTGTAAACTTATGTTCTCCTAATACAAAGTGGAAATTTGGGCAAAAATTTCTTTTCCGCAAAGAATTTCGAAAATTCCGGGAATTTGACGTCATTTCAAGAATTGGCAAAATTCCTTAAACTACCTCCTGTAAACTTATGTTCTCCTAATACAAAGTCGAAATTTGGGCAAAAATTTCTTTTCCGCAAAGAATTTCGAAAATTCCGGGAATTTGACGTCATTTCCAAGAATTGGCAAAATTCTTTAAACTACCTCCTGTAGACTTATGTTCTCCTAATACAAAGTCGAAATTTGGGCAAAAATTTCTTTTCCGCAAAGAATTTCGAAAATTCCGAGAATTTGACGTCATTTCCAAGAATTGGCAAAATTCCTTAAGCTACCTCCTGTAGACTTATATTCTCCTAATACAAAGTCGAAATTTGAGCAAAAATTTCTTTTCTGCAAAGAATTTCGAAAATTCCGGGAATTTGACGTCATTTCCAAGAATTGGCAAAATTCCTTAAACCACCTCCTGTAAACTTATGTTCTCCTAATACAAAGTGGAAATTTGGGCAAAAATTTCTTTTCTGCAAAGAATTTCGAAAATTCCGGGAATTTGACGTCATTTCAAGAATTGGCAAAATTCTTAAACTACCTCCTGTAAACTTATGTTCTCCAATACAAAGTCGAAATTTGGGCAAAATTTCTTTTCCGCAAAGAATTTCGGAAAATTCCGAGAATTTGACGTCATTTCCAAGAATTGGCAAAATTCCTAAGCTACCTCCCTGTAGACTTATATTCTCCTAATACAAAGTCGAAATTTGAGCAAAATTTTTCTGCAAAGAATTTGAAAATTCCGGGAATTTGATTGGCTTCCAAGAATTCAAAATTCCTTTAAAACTACCCTCCTGTAAACTTATGTTCTCCTAATACAAAGTCGAAATTTGGGCAAAATTTCTTTTTCCGCAAAGAATTTCGAAAATTCCGGGAATTTGACGTCATTTCCAAGAATTGCAAAATTCTTTAAATCCACTTCCTGTAGACTTATGTTCTCCTAATACAAAGTCGAAATTTGGGCAAAAATTCTTTTTCCGCAAAGAATTTCGAAAATTCCGGGAATTTGACGTCATTTCAAGAATTGGCAAAATTTCTTGCTTACCTTCCTGTAGACTTATATTCTCCTAATACAAAGTCGAAATTTGAGCAAAAATTTCTTTTTCTGCAAAGAATTTCGAAAATTCCGGGAATTTGACGTCATTTCCAAGAATTGGCAAAATTCCTTAAACTACCTCCTGTAAACTTATGTTCTCCTAATACAAAGTCGAAATTGGGGCAAAAATTTCTTTTCTGCAAAGAATTTCGAAAATTCCGGGAATTTGACGTCATTTCCAAGAATTGGCAAAATTCCTTAAACTACCTCCTGTAAACTTATGTTCTCCTAATACAAAGTCGAAATTTGGGCAAAAATTTCTTTTCTGCAAAGAATTTCGAAAATTCCGGGAATTTGACGTCATTTCCAAGAATTGGCAAAATTCCTTAAACTACCTCCTGTAAACTTATGTTCTCCTAATACAAAGTCGAAATTTGGACAAAAATTTCTTTTCCGCAAAGAATTTCGAAAATTCCGGGAATTTGACGTCATTTCAAGAATTGGCAAAATTCCTTAAACTACCTCCTGTAAACTTATGTTCTCCTAATACAAAGTCGAAATTTGGGCAAAAATTTCTTTTCTGCAAAGAATTTCGAAAATTCCGGGAATTTGACGTCATTTCCAAGAATTGGCAAAATTCCTTAAACTACCTCCTGTAAACTTATGTTCTCCTAATACAAAGTCGAAATTTGGGCAAAAATTTCTTTTCTGCAAAGAATTTCGAAAATTCCGGGAATTTGACGTCATTTCCAAGAATTGGCAAAATTCCTTAAACTACCTCCTGTAGACTTATGTTCTCCTAATACAAAGTCGAAATTTGGGCAAAAATTTCTTTTCTGCAAAGAATTTCGAAAATTCCGGGAATTTGACGTCATTTCCAAGAATTGGCAAAATTCCTTAAACTACCTCCTGTACACTTATGTTCTCCTAATACAAAGTCGAAATTTGGGCAAAAATTTCTTTTCTGCAAAGAATTTCGAAAATTCCGGGAATTTGACGTCATTTCCAAGAATTGGCAAAATTCCTTAAACTACCTCCTGTAAACTTATGTTCTCCTAATACAAAGTCGAAATTTGGGCAAAAATTTCTTTTCTGCAAAGAATTTCGAAAATTCCGGGAATTTGACGTCATTTCCAAGAATTGGCAAAATTCCTTAAACTACCTCCTGTAAACTTATGTTCTCCTAATACAAAGTGGAAATTTGGGCAAAAATTTCTTTTGTGCAAAGAATTTCGGAAATTCCGGGAATTTGACGTCATTTCCAAGAATTGGCAAAATTCCTTAAACTACCTCCTGTAAACTTATGTTCTCCTAATACAAAGTCGAAATTTGGGCAAAAATTTCTTTTCTGCAAAGAATTTCGAAAATTCCGGGAATTTGACGTCATTTCCAAGAATTGGCAAAATTCCTTAAACTACCTCCTGTAAACTTATGTTCTCCTAATACAAAGTCGAAATTTGGGCAAAAATTTTTTTTCTGCAAAGAATTTCGAAAATTCCGGGAATTTGACGTCATTTTCAAGAAATTCTGAAAAAATTTTCTATTTATGAGACTTGTAATTAATTCTACAAAATTTTTCTTAAAAATTTTATTTTTATACTTACCTTATACTTACCTTATACTTACCTTTATACTTACCTTTTATACTTACCTTTTTAAGCTCCGTACATCCAGAAAAAACATTTTTTCACCATTTTACTTAATACTAATTTTGGAATTTATTATACTTACCTATTTTATACTTACCTTTTGCAATTAGCAATTAATAGAGAAGATTTTCACTTGAAAGTGGTGAAATTTTATCTGTAAACCGAATAATTAATTAATTTATTTAATGCGTCTTCGAGTTATTCAAAATTATGGCAATCGTTAATAATTGATATAAATGAATTTCATATTAAAATTAATAAGAGAACTTACCTGAAATTCTAGTTTCCAGATAGTTTCCAAACTTGAAAGTTGTGATGTTTTATCTAAAAAATGAAGAAATTATTAATTTTCCATACAAAATTATCTATTTATTCGAAAATGTAGCATATTATTCATTAATAATTAATTAATGGAAAAGAATTCCATATTAAATTAATAAAATTTTACGTGAAGGTTTAGTTCCAATTGCGAATTAAAAAGTGGTGAATTTTTCAATAGAAAACGAATAATGAATTTTTTAATGAATTTTTCATGTCCTCAAAATGATGAGAGTTACTCTCTGCTCTTCTCTCTTCACAATGTTACTTTCGTTATCTATGATTTCCAAATATCTCCTTGCAGATTCTCCTATACTTCTAACAATCTGAGTCTTCTCTGATCCAAATGCGAGATCGTGCTGGTTTCGAAAAACAATTTTTAACAACTCTGTAACTTATCGACAAAAGTTTTTTTTTAAACAAAAGTATAAAATGTAGCAAAAATTCCATAATGTTGACAATTTCTTGTTTAAAAAATATCGTTAAAGAGGCTGTATCCAAATATACTGAAACGAGAAAAGTGTAAAAGTGTTGAGAAAATTTATGAAAAAGAAATTTTCTTATAGGAAAAAAGAATTTAAAAAAGGAGACGAAAAATATAATGATATGAAAATATTTTTTAAAATTGTACATAATATATGAATTCTCTACTATTCGTTTGTTCAATAACAAGTCATCTTTCTTTTCAAATAAAACGAAGAGGCAAACAACGATCCTTCCACCATAATCACTCGTTCAACCGAATAATTTAACTGGCCATTCGAACGCGTTTTCATTTTCGCGTGATAATTACTTGTACGATACTTGACTCGGGCTAAAGCCCATTTAAACACGCGGTCACGCTCACGCGGTCCATTATAAGCCCGCGTTTTACGATCATTCCTCCGCGATGGAGGGTGGTGGTGTTTCGCGACGAAATTTACAACCGTGTTATTTTTCTTCGGTTTCATTCCGGTTCCGCCGCTTCCGTTTCCCACGGACAATAAAGTCGTGGCAAAGTAAAGTAGAACTGTCGAGACGATGGAAGAGGAACAGGCAGAAGGGAAGAAGGACGGAGAATGGGCAAGAAGAGTGTAGGAGGGTAGGGTGAAATAAGGGATGAAATGGAGGAAAAATGGGAACAGGAAGAAAGTTTTGCGGAGAAAATGTAGAACTGTGGTTAAAAGGTGGAAAGCGGGACGTGTACGAAACGGGATAAAGAAAGAGGAAATTCCAACCGTGGATGTAACTACGAAAATAATAAAAAAAGGGAGAGGGAGGGATGACTCTTGGCCAATTGATCTTTGCGGAATGTGGAATCTACTGATTTTTATTATTCAAAGTTAACTACAATTACATCTTATATGAATGGACTTTCAGACTTTAAGTCTCTGGTTAATGATCAATAATAATTTGTCAATTGCATGGTAATAAGAATAAAAGTATTTGGCAGTAATCTTTACGATGTAGGATTGATTGGGTTCTAAGAGTAGAAGAATCCTATTCGATCGCAATGTCAAGCTGCATATATCGCGGTCAATACTTTGGATGGGTGACCGCTTAAAAAAAAATACTCTCTCTCTCTTTCCAAGTTTTCGAAGATTTTTCATCAGCTAGTATACAGTAGTCATCCATCATGATTTAATAATTAATAACGTTACATTATTCAAGATACATGATTCCATAGTTGATTAATTTCAAAATCCTATAGTCGCTCGATCACGTCATTTATAAAAAATAAAAATGAACAAATATACAGGTTTATATAAAAGAGAAGAAAATTAAAGAAATTCCAAGAAAATAAAAAAATGCAGTCATAATAAAAATAAAATAAAAAGGAGGGAGAAATGAGATAATAAGCTTAATAATAGCGAAAATAAAGCTTATAGAAAGAAAGGGAAGAAGGAGAAATGATGGAGAAAGCGATCGAAAAAGAAAGAGAAAAGAAGGGCGATGAGGGGGGGAAGACTATGGAAAAAACGAGCAAAAAGGAGAGAGAGGAGAGGAGAAAGGAAGGCTATGAAATACAACTCAGTGGTGTAAGTGGATGCCAACCGTCGTCAAGACAGCTCACGAGCGTCGGGACGCACTTAATGCGAATACAATAGCCGACAGTTGTTGCCGGCCACGGCCAACGGGTTCTTGCGTCTATGTTTTTGCAACGGAGGTGCAGCTGCGTGATGGAGAAAAATCTTTTAACATCTCGACGGGTGATGGTAAGTTCTCTTTCGAAGATTCGAAGGCGACGAGAAAACGAGGACGACGAGTCGTCTCTAATTAGAGGAGGCGAAAGAAACTGTTTCGGTCGGCGACTTTGTCGCTCGACGACAGCTAATGAGAACGAACGTAAGTATGTTGAACCCCTCCCCTTCCTCTCGTTGAATCTTTAACGTGTGAATCTTCCGTCTCTGTTAACCCTTTTACTCGGACAAATGACTCGCCGTGTAATTATAGCATTGAATGATACAGATTTTATATGTAAAATTTGTAAAAAAATTTTGAAACGAAATAAAAAGAAATATTTAAAATATAGAAACAAAATTCTTTCTTCTCCTTTCTCCTTTTTTTTTTTTTTATATTCTCTCAAATCATACTCTATCAAATTATTCATCGTTAAATAACAGATAACAGATGTTGATATATCTCAAATATTTACCAAAAGAATAGATCTCCAAGATCTTAATGTCCCTCGATTAAACAATTTCCACGTGGAAAACGAAATTGTTCCCGCTCATTACAAAATTATTTCGCAAAATCCTATTCCAAACGTTTCGTCCATTCAAGAACGATATCGTCCTCCAAATCTCTCCTAACCTTCCTCACCTAAATTAATATCGTGGCGGAATATATTCCCCTCTTCGTTCTCAGAATTTTCGTCGAAAGAATAGGAACGCCCCTAAAATCCGTTTTCCACAGTGTCGATAAGGGAAAATCCAGTGCGAGGTGGGGGCCGTTAGAACCTTTTAAATCAACAGAGGCTTCGGTATAAGTGAAACGGTATAAAACCATTGCGGTTATCCCCCTGCATGGATCCCGGCAAAGTCGACTGCGTCATTAGGATCCAGAGAATGGGATCCACGTATTGTTGCGATCCAGACCACGTCCCATTTTCACCTAACGCTCCACCATCTTTACCTCGCCAACTATTGCTGTATATATATATATATATATATATGTAACGATGCTTTCATCGATTAAACGAAACAAATGTCAATTTTATCAGCCACGAGGAAAAATTACACTCACATTATCACATCACTTTATACCAAAGTGAATACCAAGGATAAATGTTACGATCTAACTTTCCAATAATTTCTATCGTTTATTATCCGTATTATTCTTCATTTCGCGGGATCCACTCCCATTTATCGCTGTGGCCGTAAATAATTTTCAAAACTTGTTTTAACATTTAAACTTGGATAACGCTTCCTATCCTTGCGTCCACCTGGAGAGGGAGGAGGGTGTAACTCGTAATTTGCGGTTATTCGAGGATTATGGCACAATTATGTCGCGCGGTAAAACATCCTGAGTAACTAACGGAGCGCGGCCCACCAGATAGAGCAAGTTGGGATTCGGTTCATTTGTCAGCCGAAGATAAGAAAGTCGGAATTACATACGTTATTGCACGCGTCGTGTAATTTACGCTCCTGTTTGGATCCTGTTTTATGGACGTACGTGATCTATTCCGTTTAATCGTTTTCAAGGGAGAAAGATGGGGTGGTATCTGCGGTGTGCTATTTTATTACGAAGATGAAATAGATAGACCAGGAATATCGATATTCTTTGCACCTGTTACGTGATTCTCGGGCGACAATATTCATTTACTCTTTATAAAATTTATGGTAAATTGTTAAACTGTTTGCGTGTAAAAATTACGCGAAAAAAAAAATATATATATCGCAATACGATACATCGTTTTATACATTAACTCGTTCGAGCGGAAAAGATCATCGTTAATTAATTATATCGATCGAGCAGCCCGACTGTTTCGGTTGAAAAATGGAAAATTCTAATTTCGACGACACGAGTGCGGCGATCGAGTGCGATTTTCATCCGCTTTGGAAGAGTGGCCGTGGAAAAACGCTGACAGGCGCGTCAGCAAATTGTCGTTAAGCGGGAAAAAGAGGGTGGACAAGCGTGGAAACGAGCAGCGCGAGTGACACGAGCCGACACGAGCCAACTCGTGGATCGTTTGCAAAACCACGGCTCCTCCTCCACGCCACCGTTTTCATACACGTCGTTTAATATTCGCTGTGCCTTTCGCGAATTGCTTCCTCCTTTTTTCCTTTTTTTTCTTTTTTTCCTTGCCTCCCTCCCCATTTTAATCGCGAAAAAACAACGGAATATTCCAAAATTCAAACGCCTTCTCGCTCGTTTGCTTTTATAGATTCGTTTATAAATCAGCGCGATTTTGAAAGGACGTGTCCTTTCGATTGAATTTTTCATTTTCTCTCGCAATAAGGGAATGAAAAAGACTCGGATTGGGATCGAATCAATTATTATTGATTTACGAATTTACGAAATGTTATTTTCCGAACGTCAGGAGAACCGTGATCGCGGGTGGAATTGGGGAAGGAAAGGCAAGGGAGAAGCTGCAAGCCTGAAGCGTTTCTTTCGCGTCTCACGTCGCTTTGAGATACTGAAACGGGCCGCGACAGCTTCTGGTGACATGGCTCTCGTACATACACAACACGTTTTATACGCGGCGTCGCCCGCACTCGATGTGGAAGAAAGAGAGAGAGAGGAAAAAGGGGGAAAAGAAGGAAGGAAGGAAGGAAGGAAGAAAGGAAGGAGAAGAAGAAGGGGAGGAGGGAAGAAGGGTTACGATCGCCATTGGTTAGTGGTTGTTGGTGAACGTTCCTGCACTTTATTCGTTGCTTTCCACCCTGGCTTCGTGCCTCTTGGATTTTATACGACCGCCATTCACCACACCATCGCCTCTTTTGCCTTTTACTGTCGAACAATACGCGATCCCGCCCCACCTACGTTAAATGTACCGTTTTCTGCGCAACATATTGTTTGTTTCGAAGCAACTTGTATCCCTTTTTTTCTATTTCTTTTCTTTTCTCGATAACATCTCGCACGTTTCGATTTTGTGGATTAATTTTAATAAACGAAGGTTCCAAGCTTACTTTCGGCAAATTGCTTCAGAGGCTTTGACACGAGATTATCGAGATTGTTGTAAGCGTTACTTTTGAGGAAATAAACATATAAGTATAATTTATCTTCGAGATTCGATTGAACTCGGTTCAAAATTAAGAAAAATTTGAGTTCTTATAACTTCGAAGACAATGACTTCTTGTAAACGAATGGACGATTATTGGAAACAGAAAACCTTTAAAACTTTACTCTTCCTTCCCGAGATATCGTCTTCTAAAGAAAAGATGATTTTTAACCATTCACGATTAAAATTAGCAAATCTTTGAACCGCCGTAGCTTCGAGGATAATGACTTCCGGTCAACGAGTGAGCGATCATTGGAGACGCGGAATCTTTCCCTTTAAATTGCCTTTTCATTTGCCTCGATACGACTTCCGGTTCCCGAGATATCGTCTTCTAAAGAAAAGATGATTTTTAATCATTCACGATTAAAATTAGCAAATCTTTGAACCGCCGTAGCTTCGAGGATAATGACTTCCGGTCAACGAATGAAAGATGGATAGAAGCGCAAAACCTTGCGCTTTGAAACGCATTCTCATTCGTCCCGATACGATTTCCGGTTCCGGGGATGTCGTCGTGCAAAGAGAAGGGTAATTTTTAATCGTTTACTCGGACGTCTCTCTTGTCTCACTGACCTATCCTAAAGTCCAGACAAGCGCGGCAGACGCGATTCCTGGAAGAACAATGAGCATTTCTAGGAAAAAAATATAGGTGGCCCGTTCATAAAAACTCTTAACATCGTCTTAAGCGCTTTGAATCCTTGTATCTCGATCGAGATACCGGGATGAATCAAAAACTGCGTCAACGTCGTGGCTTTTTTTTCGCCCTTTGAGCGAATTTTGATGGCAAGAAATTTTTAATTTCTTCCTATGCCGTTTTTTTTCCCCCCCCATTATTGCATCTTCGTTATCTGTCGTCGCGATGTAAATGGAATACGCACGAAAATTTAAATTTATTCGATTTTACTTACAGCTTCGATTCGATTGTGATTTTAATCGATGCTATCTCATTTCTCGTACATTCATTATTCACCAGCCTTCGTTCCATAATATTTATCATCAACGGAGAATATTTTATTTATTATTTACTTATTATTATTATTATTTTAATTATTTGTTATCAATAAAAAACGCCGGATCGATTTGAAAACGTAACAAGATTGTGATCGCGTGTGAATGGGTTCGATGGGTGGTTTTTTTGAACGCAAAAAAAAAAAAGAAATATTCGAGGCTTTGCCAAAGCTATTGGCGCATAATCCTCTTTCTTTTTGTCAGAAACGTAATATGTTCGTGCATAGACCATCGAACGAATTTCAAGGCTCGAGAACACGTTTCTGACGTTTCTGTTCCAGCTTTTGCCAACTTGTCCCGAGCGCACAATTTCGCCGTAATTTTCTACATTTTACTAGAAAAGAGAAATACGCCTTTCGTGTCCTCGTAAATTGCGCGCTTTAAACGGATAACATCATTTAAATTCGTACTTCATAATTGATCGAATATCGCGAATTTTCTGACTTTTCGCCATTTTTATCAATTATAAAAAAATACTAAGCTTTCCATACAGCAATATCAAATTGCTAATTTATATTCCCCGACCGTAGTGGAACGTTAATTTGATGGATTTAAAAATTCTCCGACCAAGTTAGCTCAAAGAAATACCGGTGATAAAGGAAGTTATTTCACGGAACGGTCATTTCATTTTTCCAATTGGAGAGAGGGAAATAATTAGGAAAAATCGCAAATATCCTCTTCCCTTTTTAACCTCGCCCATTCCAATTCCCCCAGGAATTATAAACTTTGCGAAAAGCGATCGTTGAAAAAAAGTTTGTTCGGAATGTTTGAAATGCCACGGATTCATCCCTCGATTGATGATGAACTCCTCGAGGATCGTGAATATGTTATTCATCGTTGCGAAGCGTTCCAGCGTTTCTGGGGATGCTGAAAGAGCAATTAAACCACGCCACTCGCATACGTGAACAGGTGTCGATCCGTCGAGCCATTTCCATTTTTATTTCGATATATATATATATATATCGAGAAAGGGAAAAAATACGACACGATAGTTTCATCGACAGAAATTTTAACTCTCCATCGAATTACTCTTTGTAGTATCTCAAAACTTATCCTCCGGTCTTTCTTTTCTTTTTTTTTTATTACTTTTATCCACTTTTCGTTCGATGAATTCGACGAGCTGCTTCACACCAACCGTACAAATTGCTTATTTAATTGAAAAAAAAAAAAGAAAGAAAGGGGAAAGGACACGCATCGAAATGCACCTACGACCGGGATGGAACAACGCGGGCAAAAATTTTTTTTCCATCGAATAAAAAAAAAGGGAGAGAAAAAAAGAAATATCCTCTTTGAAAATGTCCGTCAACATGACACCATCGGCACATTGCGATTTTTTTTCACGGTTCACGGCTCCGCTTTTCGCTTTTTATCGCGAAACCCGTGGCGCAACCCCGGTTTGATACGCCACCCCTTACATATACGTGTACCCATCTCGCATCCCCTCTCCAAGTTGTTGCCATCGAAATCTATGCCACGAAAGGCGTGAGAGAGAGAGAGAGAAAGAGACGTGATAAAGAAAAATTCTCGAAAATTCTCCAAGAAGACGTGTCCCGCGAAAGGGGATATTCGTCTTCCGAGGAAGAATCCCCAATATAGCCGAGTTATGACCGATAATTATTTGGAAGGTTTTGGAACAAAGGAGGGATCGCGGCAGGGTCGTGGAGGATTAGAAGGAGGAGGAAAGCATGTAAGCCTCGTAAATGATAACGACGAACACTGGTGCAAGCCAGACGATAACGCTTAATTGCCCTCTCTCGTTCTCTCTCTCTCTCGAGTTGCTCGTTTTCAAGGAATATCCGGCTTTTCGAATTGCTTCGATTTCCTACTCGTGCTTCGTCCCTTCCTTTCTTCGACCCCGCTACCACGGGGGGATAAACGATATATTATTTTCCTTTGTTTCGTTCTCTTATTATTTTTTGTTCCCCTCTCTCGCGGCAAAGTACATTTCCTGTTCCGTAATATTAATAATACGATTTTATATATATAAAATAAAATGGATTCCTTTTATCCGAATATCACGATATTTGAAATGATAATTCCAACAAATATAATATATAGTGAATATTTTTTGGGGGAAAAGAGAGATTCTAACGATTGTTTGGAATTTGTTATAAATAATAATTGAAAAATCGGCGAAATTTACGGTGTTTGGCGCGTGACGGATACGCGTCAAAGAACGATATCTCCGGCAATATTTCCAGAGATGCGTAATGTCTGCGTGGTGGGAAAAAATGGTTGTCATAAGTAACGGTAATTACAGAAGCGACAAATCAGCGTCGGGACGTATAAATTTCGTACGTTTAATTTCTCTCCTGCCTCTGTGGCAGGGGAGAGAACCGTGGAGAGAAGTTTCAGTGGGAATATTTCATCCGAATTTTAAGTTGTCCGTTGTTTATACAACGCGTATGCACGCGAAAACTGCGACTTGTCCCGCTTTGCTTTTTAAAAATTTTAAATTTTTCGCGGAGATCGGCCTCCCTCCTCCCCCGCGGCTATTAGAATACGCGTAATTTTTCGCGTAATCACCCGTAATGCGTTATTGTTGTTTGATAAACACTGTCTCGAAGCCGTGCATGAAACATTATTACAAGATTTAATGAATATTCGTGTCGACTTGATGTCTTTTTTTCTAAAATTCAAATTTCTTCGGGCTCGAAAAAGCCGATGGATGTTTAGAATTGGTTTTGTCAATCGTAAAAAGTTGTCCTTTCATTTTTGGAATTTCGAATTCGTCAAAAAAAAATTTTAAAAATACTAGAACCAGTTTCGATATAAACTTTCATTCAGAGGAGAAAATTGATTATTGTTCATCGTCCAATATTTGAATATTTACAATTCTCGAGAAAGAAACAGCGACTTGTTTGTAATCATACAATTATCACGGTGTTTCAATGCTGTATTCCAATTAGATTGAATTATGGGACGGGTTTTAAATGGCTGTAGTCGGTTTAAAATGGCCGAGGTCCAACGGCTCCTCTTCTCTATTTTCCGCGAAATATCTCTTTGTACGGCCGTCACGTAACAATTTAAAATTAATTGCAAAGGTCATCTAAGCGCGGAGAATTTTCAACGCGCGATCTTTGTCGCTCCTCCCTTTAATGACGCGAGATTTATTTCCGTTTGCAATTATATTCCGGAGCCGCAGCATTATCGCAAAAATTCCATATTTTTTTTCGTTTAATTTCTCGAATTTCACCTGGAAATTTCAACGAGGAACAGGAAAACTTTTGGTTAAAAATTCTAGAATTCGCTGCTTCGATTCGACAATCAAAACCTTTGTTCGAACACTTGAACAATGAAACTACGAAAACCATTATGAAAATTTAAGCTATAATGTCAAGTACACTTTTTCCCCTTTCGACATCTTCAAACCAAACCTTCGTTCGTTCAAACTACGCTCAATTAACCGGAATCCCCTGTTCAGAAAATTCTTCCCCCGTCCGTTTGTCAAATTTTACGAGTGCGCTTGCGTGCCAACGCGGAGATAATTAAATTTAAAAAAAAAAAGAAAATAAAAAAAGAAAACGTGGCTTCGCTACCTTGAGCTTGGCAGTCGGACAATTTATACCTCTAATAAACCCAATTGCGCCTTACATAACTGTGGACACAGCCAGAGGGAAGATATTCGATTCGGAGGGCGGCCTCGAGAGAGAGGAAACGTAGATTTTTCCAATGAGTCTTGGCACCGGAATCCGTTCCGTTTCGGTTTCGTTAATCGCGCACACCTATTGGCTGGCATCGGCCACGTAAGATGTCTAGACCAGTCTAGACGTTGTCTGCGAACGATCCTCCTCCCACACTGTCCGCAATTCCGCAGAGAGACAGAGTCCAAATTATTACTTTTTCCGAAACGTCGAAAAGTAATAAAATTCGTGAAACTTTCAAATAACGTGGCGAGAGAAATGGATAATAAAATTCACGGAGATTTGAAAGTTTTAAGTCCTATTTTTGCATTGATCATTATTGCCAGAATTGGTTTCCTGAAGTGCTGACAGATCGCCAAACGAACGTTGTCAAGCTCTGTTAAATATCGAAATCGAGCGTTTCTAAGCATGGCCGAATTCCTCTCGGACATCGTCGAGTGCTATCGAGCGCTATCAAACGCTACCGAATGCTGTCGAGTACCACCGAACGCTTCGAATGCTTTCGAACACTATTGAAATATGCTTCAAACATTATCGAATCCTGTCGAACACTTTCAAATGTTTTCAAATACCGTTCAAACATTCTCAAATGCTGTCGTACCGAATTCTGAAACAGAAATAACTGAATCAAACGCTGTCAAACACTATCGAACGCTTTTGAACGCTATTGTACTAAATTCAATACTGATACAAAAATAACTGAATCAAACGCTGTCAAACTCTGTTAAATGCTATCAAGCGATATCAAACACTATCGTACTAAATTCTGAAACAGAAATAATTAAATCGAACGCTGTTAAATGCTATCGAATATTGTTGAACATTACTTAATCCCATCGAACACTTTCGAACGCTATCGTACCGAATTCTGATACAAAAATAATTAAATCAAACGCTGCCAAACTCTGTTGAATGCTATCAAGCGATATCAAACACTATCGAACGCTGTTGAATGCTATCGTACTAAATTCTGAAACAGAAATAATTAAATCGAACGCTGCCAAACTCTGTTCAATATTATCAAACACCATCGAACGCTATTGAATGCTACTGAAATGCAACAAATCGAACATTATCGAATGCCGTCGAACGTTATCAAACGTCTTTAAACGCATTCGAATGCCGTTCAAACATCATCGAATGCCATCTGAACTGTCAAACAAAGATTTCAAACACTTTCAAACCCTGTCAAACGCTTCGAAACACCGTCGAATTTTTGAAACTTTCCAATCTTTCCATTTTAATACATAAAATATATAAAAAAAAAAACCAGATGATTACCAGATCTCTAAAGCTTTCGAATAACTGTGAACTGCGATGCAAGGACGTGTGTCCCCCACGTCGTGTTCGTTGACGGACACATGGCGTGTATAATACGGATTAACCTTAACCGTCGAGAGACCGGACGGACTCGTCGATGGATGGACGGTACACAGGGGAACCGGAAACGGTCGGTTGGGTCGCTTTTCCATCCTCGGTCAGAGGATGCTGCTGCGGCGCAGGTCGCGCGGTGAACGTCGCCGTTACACGCTCCGCTCCCCCACTTTGTTTACACGATAATGTCTATCGGGGAGGCAACGATCCGTGCGTACGCGATAATTAGCGCGAGGGTGTGTGCGCGCGACCACCGAGAGCATCTTTAACCCGTGCCCACCCACCACCACGTGACCACAAGTTAACAGTCGAAGCTTACGCAAACACGATTTCAAGAATCCCCGTGATCATCGATCGCGCGTCACTCGAGGGATTGGGATCGATCGAATCCTGAATAATAATGTCATTCTTCTTTCTTATTTATTTATTTTTTTTTTCGTTCCGATGAATCACGATAGATGGAATCAATAGCGTGCAACCGCACAGGGGATTAATTTATTGGAAAGTTGTACGGATTTGAGAAGAACCTTTGATTTTTATCGGAGAAGGATAGCGAATGTAATAAAAATTTGATAAATTGCCGAAATTACAATGTTACGTTATTACTTGCTGTTTTAATTAATATCGAATTGTGGTTGGTATTTCGGAGAGAATTTGTCACGAGAATTAATAATCGAAGAAACGTTTCTTTACTGAAGCAAGAATTAATCGTCAACCGTCTCGACCAAACTCGATCCATCAGACCCGCCTCGTATTTAATCTAATAAGACAGGTATGTCGAACTTACGGCTATGCGGATCGAATAGTCTCCTATTAGATTGTATGCGGTTCCTGTTTAACATGTCCGAATTAATACATCAGTAGGTTTCCCTATTAATTAGCTTCTATGGAGGTGCGCTCGTGGCGAACGTAGAATGTACGATATCGAGCTGCCACGCCGTTACACATTTAATACCTCAAAGACATCGAAGCAATACCACGCTTTCAATTAAACGGGTAATCAAACGGGGAGGAGGTGGGGTGAGAAACAAGAGCGAGCTTGTATCTTACATACTTCGTAATCGTAATTTCTGTTCCTGTTTTTCAACCATCGTCATCAATTCTCCATCAATTTTCAATTACGTTCCAAGTAGAGGTTAAAATATATATATATATACAAAATAATGCGGTAACGGGGATATCAAGTTTTAGGAAGGGAATTTAATCGAAAGGCGGTGAGAATTGATCGTAGCTCAGTCTCGATATATAATTACTTTCGATCAATTTTCAACTCACTTTCCAAGCGCCGCTATTACCGAACAAGTTGTTTAATAATTAAACGAGTGTACGTAGGGATTAACGAGTTATACGAAATATCCCCAAAAGCTACGATTAAATTTCAATTTTACGATAATTGAAACTGCGCCCTCCCCGCAATTTTCCATCGAAAAATCATGTAGAGAGAATTTATACGTTTGAATTAGGATTTTCGCGTCTTGGATCGAGTATGATTGATTAATCCACGCGAAAATTGGGTCCGTATCATATATATATATTCGATTCGAAATGCGATCTATCGTCATTTTCCAAATCGGAATTTGAATCGTTTTGGCAGTCGTGGAGGCAGGAAGTGGAAGAAGAAGGGAAAAAAGAAAGAAAGAAATTTGTGACTACGAGAGCCACCGTGTCGCAGTGACTTATGCATGTGACTCACGTCTTATCTAGCTAGCACCCTCTCTCGTTCTTGCGATTCTTCCACATCTGGCTCTTTCGCTTGGATGGCGGGGGTGGCTCTCGCCATCACTCGTTCATCTCGTTGAAACTCTCGTTCCGGGAAAAGGGGGTCACACCGATCTTTCTCTCCTTTCTTTCTCCCCCTCCCCCTTCTTCCAATCGTACGTATATATGTATATATGTATATATGAGCGTCGTTATCCCTTTAGAAGTTTGAAAAACCACCGAGCCTTGCTTCCCTGACTTTGGTGGATCGTGTATGCGTGTGTGTGTGTGTTACGAATTCGCCGATTTCGTTCGATCTGTCCAACTTGCTTTTCGTTCTTTCGCTTATATCGACAGAGTTGAAAAAGTAAAGTTAATTATTTATCAAAATGTTCGATCGATCAATCTGTTCAACTTGCTTTCCATTCTTTCGTTTATTCGTTTATATCGACAGAGTTGAAAAAGTAAAGTTAATTATTTATCAAAATGTTCGATCGATCAATCTGTTCAACTTGCTTTCCATTCTTTCATTCGCTTATATCGACAGTTGAAAAAGTAAAGTTAATTATTTATCAAAATGTTCGATCGATCAATCTGTTCAAGTTGCTTTCCATTCTTTCATTCGCTTATATCGACAGAGTTGAAAAAGTAAAGTTAATTATTTATCAAAATGTTCGATCGATCAATCTGTTCAACTTGCTTTCCATTCTTTCATTCGCTTATATCGACAGTTGAAAAAGTAAAGTTAATTATTTATCAAAATGTTCGATCGATCAATCTGTTCAACTTGTTTTCCATTCTTTCATTCGCTTGTATCGACAGAATTGAAAAAGTAAAATTAATTATTTATCAAAATGTTCGATCGATCAATCTGTTCAAGTTGCTTTCCATTCTTTCATTCGCTTATATCGACAGAGTTGAAAAAAAGTTAATTATTTATCAAAATGTTCGAATTATTCGATCGATCGGCCAAAGAATCTGTTCAACTTGCTTTCCATTCTTTCATTCACTTATATCAAAATGTTCGAATTATTCGATCAATCGGCCAAAGAATCTGTTCAACTTGTTTTCCATTCTTTCATTCGCTTGTATCGACAGAATTGAAAAAGTAAAATTAATTATTTATCAAAATGTTTGAACAACATTTATTCGTAGGTTATCATAATCGATAAGCTCAACCCGTTGAACGTTACAATTATGTGTTGGACTTTATTCTACGGTTTATGGGATATCTCAGCGTCTTCTAGAAAATGAATTTGTAAAACTGCGATCCGGTGATAAATTTATCGTTTTTGTCGATTTTTACATTTCGCGTGATTAATTTACCAGAGATTTCAAATTTCTCTTACGGACAAGTTGGCCTCGAGTTCAAGTTCGTGTTGATCATTCGAGCAGAGATTCGCGGCAAGTTGTACCGCGACTTTGACATCGCGAGGCACAGCTTTGAAATTTCGCTAGCCGAAATACACAACCCCCTCCCCCCAATACGTGCGTTATCGTTTCCAGTTACGAGGAGTTAGATTAGATCTCCACCAATTTTCGCCAACTAATTAATTTCATACGTTGTAATTCCCGTCGCTTCCTTCGTTCCCTATTTCGAAACTATTATTTATTTCACTTGTAAAAATATAAACTTGTTTCTCCTCCCTTTTTCCTAAAATTTCTTGAATAAAACCTCGTGCAAATTTTATATTCCCCGCGTTGAAAAATCGTGAAAGCTGCTGTTTACTTCCAATACGAAGGTAAGGCGCGTTAGGCGAACAGGTCGTAAAAGAAGGACGAGGGTGAAAGTAGTGTAGTAGTCGAGGAAAGGAAAGGGAAAGCGTTCGACGTATCCGTGGAGGCGTTTATCGGGTGATAAAAGCGGATCATTAATATTCAAGAGGCGGCGGAACAGATTTTATTCACGCCGGCCGATTCCAAATTTCCGTCGCTCACGAAACATCCGGGTAAACCGCCATCTATCAAGCGGAGGAATTTCCATACCCCCCGTTCGACGGAATATCGAGTGTCTCCCTCCTCGAATTAAAACGAAAAGATCTCTCGAAAATCGAAAAAACTTTAACTTTAAGCCGATCTCCAAGCCCCAAGATCCCTCTGGAAAGATCAAGTCGAGCGGCCGGCATCGACGATCGACGATCAACCGAAACGCGTCTCCCCTCGCCCCCTCGCCCGCAAATTACTCGAAAACGAATGATAATTAACGGGCGTTCGTTAGTGGAGCAATTACACCCGGAATCGATTAAGCGCGCGAATCGGTATTCCCTGCCCGTTCCCCTGGCTGCCGGTAGGCAGGGAGAGGGATAACACCAGAGCGGAGAGAAAATGATAGCGGCACGAAATAAGGAGAAAGGGGGAAGAGAGAGAGCGAGAGGAAAGCCCGGAGAGAGCCCGGACGCGAGCCGCATTGGCATCGCTGGCAGATTCAATTTAAGATAGCCGCCAACTCTCTGGACTCTGTGAATACGGCGCGCTATATTAGAGTTGGTGCAAGTTTACTGTACCGACACCCTCTCTCTCTCTTATCCCAAGTGAGAGAGAGAGGGAGAGGGGGCAGGTTGAATTATGCTCCCCGTCGTCGTTTCTAATGGACATCGTCGCGAAACATCGTCTCGCCCGCCGATTAACGTGCACTTGAACGATTTTTCTTTTATCCACGCGTTGGAATATTTTATTGTTTATTGGGAACTTGTGAGAAGAATATATATATATTGTTATGGAATTATTAAATATATTCATTCGGTTTTATTTATTGTTTTCACTGCCCAGTCAACACTTTCCTTTTCTCATCGTGGTATCTGGATGCATATTGGGCATAAATGTAATTTAATGTAGTTCCAATAGTTGAGATAGGAAAATACTCCAGTTGGATGATCGTTTTAATCTAATTTTAGTTAGATCGTCGAATCTATGGTATGATACAATCGTAAAAAACTGTCCACGTTTTGCGCCGACGACTTATCTTGACGTATTTCCAAGGGAAATTGAAACCACGGACTACTTGTTTATCTTTGGTTGGGACCTATTGAAATTCGCACAGTCACTTGGGAACTACTTAATGAATCCTGAAACATTCGCTCGAACTTTATTTTATCTAATATCGAACAACGGTGGTGAATTTGATCTTGGAACGTCTCTCTCTTTACACACACATATATATATATATCTATCCCTTGTTTCGATAGGTTAACACACATGGTTACGTTAGGAGACTTAACGTGACCATATCTCGTAACATAAATCCACTTTAGTTCCCCGCTGTGTAATCTGGCAAGTCGAATTCCTATTTGAACGAAACAGAGAGAGAGAGAGAGAGAGAGAGAAGCATGTTTCCATCCCCGCATTGATTAAAGTTTTAACCCCACGTGATTCTTGGCCAATCTCACCCCACCTCCCCCTCGAACGAGCAGCCCTTAAGATCACATCTCTCCAAGGTCCACCTCCAAGGTGACCCCCTTCCCCCTCCCATTGGTGGCCCTTATCTACGTTCCCGGGAGCGGATCTCGTTTATTTTAACTCCATCTATTCTGCACTCTCCCTTCCCTTTCTTCTCCAAGACCGTCTTCCCCTCGATGTAACTTTCAACTCCCCCTCAACGATTAATATTTACCATTCCCGATCGAAGCTATCGAACGTGCCCTTTCGACAAAAGAGGGAAAAAAGGGAAGAAGGGGACGAGACTCCCCCTCCTCTCTTTCCACCACCCCCGCCCCCCAATTCGAGAACGCATCCCATCCGATGATTAGAGATGGCGACGAGGCACGGATGCACGATATGCCTACCTAATTAATACGCCGGAATACCTAGGATATCGGAAATGGCATCTTCGATTCGCTACACGAAGCCCATTAAAGACAAATCCCTTTGGCTCGGGGGATCGATCGAAACTCATCGAAACGGTGGCTGCCTCGAATTCCTCTAGCTGAGCCGCGAAGTAGAGCGGGGCAGGTTTGCATAGGATTCACGCTGATCTAAAATTCGAAAAGGGCAACGGATGGGGGAGGGGGAGCGATGACAGATCAATACAAGCCTCGTCTCTCTCTCTCTCTTCGTCTCGCCACCGCCATCTTCCCTCCTCTTCCTTTCCGTCCTCCCTCTTCTCCCTCGTGAATCTTGCGGAATTCCTTTTCGTGCGCCTCTCCCCCATAATGGAGCGCCATAGAAACGGGCCGTCTTCTTCTTCTTCTTCTTTCTCTTCTTCTTGCAGACTGATCCTTTTATATGATAATTGCAACGTATTTGCCAGAGATCGTGTATAAACTGGCGGGCCTTTATTGGGACGAAGCACGCTGCATTGTGCGGTGCCGCAAGGTCGACAGATTCGAGACCATCCCCCAAATCGAGCTTTTTTCCTTTTCTCCCGCATCTTCCGTCCCTCGAGCTTCGTCATCTTTGCTTTCGGGACGCGGCTTGTCGTGCATTTTCTCTTTCCCTGTTTGGGAGAATCCGTTCGGTGAGAGGGATTTTTTAATCCTTAAGAGAAATTGCGAGAGAATATGTATGTACGTAAGATAGATCGAGTCGATTATATTTATCTTAATCGTTCAGAATTATTCCATCGAGGGTAGTTTTAAATTTCCAGTGTCACGAGAGGAGGAGTACGTGAGGGAACGTTTTCTTTGTATATAAAAGTTGGAGAACTTGTTATAAATTTGTTTTCAGAAACCTATTTAAAACTTTCTCTATTAAGATGATGTATTTAATCCACTTTGCAAAGGAATTATTAACATCGAATAACTTTGCAACCGGTTTGCCCTGTGAACCGTATCGTAATCCCTTTACAAATTTCACGTAATTTCACTTACCTAGTGAAAAAGAGGGGGGGGGGACCAGGCATTCCGAAACACTGGCATTCTCCAATTCCAAGAGACGTAATTGTTGTTGCACCGTCCGACGAATGCTCGAGAGAATACTTAAAGATCTTTGTTGACACCCCTTGGAAAGAACGACGTTCCTTTCTAATTTATCCACCTACGCGCTTATATAAACGTATATACATCGAGGCACAAATATTCGAAAGCTCTGCCACTAAATATTCATGTAGAGTGATCGCAGAGGAGGAAGGAGAAGAAGCGGTAGCGGAACGCCCGAAGGGTTCTAAGCAATTTCAAAGAAAAGATTATGTTTCCGCGGACAGAGGCGAATGAAAGTGGCTCGATGGGGTAAGGAAGTGGCGGAGGGGATGGATAACGGGTGGAGGGAAGAACTAGCGAAGGGGTGGAGGAAGGGCTGGAGAAAAAAAGTGAAACTAATTTTCGTTCGAGCTTGAGCTCCCTCTCTCTTCCTATATCCTTCCTTTTTCCCTCTTTCTTCTCTTCCTCCGGTTCAGTTCGAAAAGTTTCCCCTGCTTACCTAGCAGGAAGTTGCTTGGTATCCGTGGTACGTTAATCCCGCAAATAGATGACTTTACGAAATGGTACGAGGCTGTCTGGGAAAACGGCGAATCCCACGGTAAAAAGGATAAGCTCGGCCAGCAGGATGTTACTCGTTCTCCCTTCTTCTCGCGGCCATGCTGGAAAAGCAACTATTTTCCAGAGACTTGTGAGGATATATCCGTCTTATTCGAGTTGTGACAAACGTTCGTTCGTGATCAAAAATTTAAGCTCCCGTAGCCAGCAATTTCTACTGTCTAGGATAATGTTATTTTTTTCTTTTTTCTTTTTTTTTTTTGGATTGCTTATATACTTGTCCATCGGTTGAGAAAAACAAATATTATAAGATAGCGAAAGTAATGATTTCTATTAAGAGTATATTCTCGAACGCTCATCGATGCTACGCTATCAGAGCAGTGTTAAAACGTTTTCAAACATTAGCGAGCGCTTTTAAATACCGTTGAATGTTGTTTAAACGCTATCGAATGCTGTCTTACTTTTGCGAACGCTTTTCAGCATTGTTAAATGCTATTCAAACACTATCAAACGCTATCGAACATTGTCAAATGCCACCAAACGTTGATCATTGCTGATTGCTATCAAACGCTTTCGAACGTTTTCGAACGCCATCAAACGTTACCGAACGCTTTTAAACACCGTTGAATGTTGTCTTACTTTTGCGAACGCTTTTCAGCATTGTTAAATGCTACTCAAACACTATCAAACGCTATCGCTGTTGAATGCTGAAAAATGCTTTGGAACGCTATCGAATGCCAGCAAACGTTGAGCATTGCTGATTGTTATCTAAACACTATCAAACGCTTTCGAACGTTTTCGAACGCTGTCAAACTCCATCAAACGTTACTAAGTTTTTGAGCATTGCTAAATTGTCCAAACGCTATCGAACACACTTTCAAACGCTGCCAAACTATTAGCACGCTATTAAATAGCACTTAATTTATTATTTTTATATTTCTGAATTTACGATTTCTGATTCGATTTTATTTTAATATCATCGTATATACGTATGTATCGTATTATTTGGCCTCTAATGAAATTAACTGCAATAACGATGTAGTAATAGCAATTGTATCTTTGCATTATTTCATAATTCAACGATGTTTGGAGAGACATGATGCTGTTGCTGCTCGTTGTTGATCGCAAAATGTGGAGGGTAATTGACACGTATTATCGGGAAACAGATGGCACTTGTCGGGCAAATGCGACACGTAGTTTTGTGCGATGTTTAGCGCTACTCAAACCTCTGGTCGATAATACGTGTGTCTGGAGGATGCTCAACTTATGTTCGATCGTTCGCTCGATAATAAATAAAATTTACGCGTTATTTGCAATTTTTAATTCCTCCAAGATCTAACCGATTTTAATTTTTATTCCAATTTTTAAATTCCATCGTGAAATACATTTGTCTATACGCATGTACATGAATGAAATATAATTTGCGATATAAAATTTTGTTGAAAAGATAAAAGTATTAAAAAAAAAAAACTTCTCTTTATATTTCCAGAACATTGGGAAAACCGTGGAGAATCAAAATTCTGTTTGAAACCGAAAACGCGTCATCTGTTGTTTTTAATCTTGCAAAGGATAAAACAAAATCCAGTTGGCAGTGATTCTTTTTTTCAGATGTTTCGAGCACAACCATTTTAATCCACGGCACGTTGCAGCCGTTGAAACGAACAGGAGGAAGCTCGACCGCTTTCACAGTCACTTAGTGCTTCGAGTAGAGAGAGGGATGGATAAAGGAAGGGGAGAGAAGGGGAGAGAGAGAGAGACAGAGAGAAAGAGAGAAAGAGAGAGAGAGTGGAAGGGAAAGGGCTAACAGAAGAGCACTTAAACACTCTGACGGTTAAATTTAAACTGGCCCGTGTTGCGCGAGCTATCATCCCCTCGATGTTGATCCGCACGAACGGTAATCTCGAGATTTGACCGATGCTGCCACTCCACTTCTCCCAGTCTCGCTTCCTTAACCCACTTTTCACGATTATTTGCACTCCTTTGCGCTCAAACTTCCCTATCCGTTATCTATTCCCTTCCACTTCGATATTGTCCAACGAAATTGCCTTCGAAATTTATTTCACATCGTAGAAATTTACAATAATAATAACAATAATATTATTATTATTATTATATATATACATGGACGTTGCTCCGTTTATTCTCATTCTTTTTCCCTTCTTTCTTTTTTGTCAAAAGTAACGAGAAATAAGTTGTTTCAGGTGCGGCAGAAATTACACCGTCTTTTTATCCATTCCTCTTTTCACCCCTTTGTGAGTCCTTTTTCCTCTTTCACTTCAACTATCTCTCTATCCCCGCTACTCTCTTTAACTGGTTAGCCAACCGCTTCTCCTGCGTCCAATCTACGTACATTCCCGTGTTCAAGAGTCTCCGAGTCTACATTTGGACGCGTTCGAGCGATACGTCGCGCAGGAGGAGAGGAGGCAGAATTGGTCGAACGATCACCAAGAAGACTTTCGTTTCTCACTGTAAAAATTATAATAAATTTTTATCGTGTATTGAATAATGTACATTGTCAAAACAAAAAAAAAAAAAGAAGAAGAATTCAATAAATTTTTATCACCCTTCTTCAACTTCCTTCCTTCTTTACCAACGCATGATTAGTTCGTATTTTTATTCACGAATGAGAAAAATTTTCTTATCACACGCTGCACAAGGTATACGTGCGTTTCCTAGCGCCGAAAAGAAAAGAAAAACCCCATTGATCGATTCAATCAGTTCAATTCAACATTGATAATCTTTCCCCTATGTTCCAGGTAAGTGAAAGGAACGAGCTGTATCCACCAGGTGGAAAATCGAGGTGGTACACCGCTAAGACACCGGTAAGACAATAATAATGAAAAACCTCTCCTCCCTCTTTTCGAAAATTAAATTATTAACACGTTGACTGCCCTTATTCCAACGATCTTCGTAGGTATCTCGAGAGATATTCCAGAGGAATAAAACTATCGAATTGTAACGGAAAAACGGTTTGGTAAAGGAATCGTTTAGAATGTAAAACTTCAATATACACAAAGTTAGTCAGGACAATTGAGACAAAAGATTGTTACACGAGACTCTTTTCGAACTATTCGAGGATCTCACGAACGTAACGAATTATTCCTGCATTATACTCGGCACAGCGTGCAAGGAGATTTGGTTGGAAACACGGCGGTCAACGCGTTAAAAAGAGGAAAGGGGTCGTCCCCTCCCTTTCGACGATTAACCCCTCCCCTTTTCTAGCTTCAATTATAATTACGAAATCACGGGAGCGTTCACAAAGCGACAATAGAAATGCCATTGTCGTCGAGGGGGAGGGAATGGAATGGAATGGAACGGAACAGAATGGAATGGCGGGGAGGGATTAATGAATGAAAGGAAGAGGGACGTGGCTTGTTATAATAAACTATCCCGTGTGGGATAGGAGGAGGATGACGAAAGGTGCCATCGATTATTATCCCTCCATCGATGCGTAACGAGGTAATTAAAAAGCGATCGGTTCTTATCAGAGACGCCCTCCCCTTCGTCCAGACATTTTCCTCTTTTTCCCCTCTTTTTCATTGTTCTCCTTCCTCCAAGAAATAATCGTCGTAACATTCTCTCCTCGATCATCGAACGATTCGTGGAATGGAAATTGGCTGGTTTTCCTCCTCCTTCTTCTTCGGAGGAAGTTACCGTCTCCGAGTTAACAAATGATTATCTGGCGGTGACAACATAACACGACACGCGTCCAATTCACCCGCGAAAGGTTTCACGGCGCTCGATTTCCCGCCCCTCCCGATATTCAAAGAAGTTTCTTCCGCTTCCTCGTGGATACGAGGAGCGGCGCTGTCCCATATATCAACGCTTTCACACCGCCCCGATTACATCCACTCAATCTGTCAGACTGTCGACATTTTTCTAGACTAGAAACGCGGGGCAAATACACCCGAAAAATATTCTTCTCTCTCTCCTCTCCTCTCTTTCTTCTTTAAACGAAGCAAATAAAATAGCCCCGAGATTCGAGACTTCATCTTCGAAATCCCCGAAAAATATTCTCTCTTTTTCTTTCTCCAACGAACCGAATATTTCACCTGGAGAACAAGGAGATTCGATATCTTACACCGTCAAAGAGATTCGTTAATTCGAAGATATAAAAAATATTGTTCGACAATCAGATGGCCAGAATTCGCCATACGAGAGGAGGATGAGGAGCACGTGTGAGTGGACAAGCTGAGGATAGAAGGAGAGAAAGAGAGAAGGGCTCTAGATTAAATACCGATACGACGAGCGTCTATCTGTTCTCTCGGGGGAGCCCTTTCGGCCTCTGCAAGCTCTGTGCACGCTGCGTGGCGAAACAAAGGGGGGAGTTGCTTCAAAGAATTTTTCTCGTCGCAAACTTGGCGTGATGCAATTCCGCGATATTGTTTCCTTTAATCTCCCTTTGCCTCTTTCCAATCGAAAATGATATTGCTATCTCTAACGAAGAATCGAACGATCTCTCCTTTCCCTTTTCTTTCCATCAAACTTACATTCGTATAATATTTTTAGAAATTAAAACCTCTGCAGGGAAAGGAGGAGAGAAGAAGAACTCTCGGCAAATAGAAATTTATATATATATACTTGTCACTTTCCATGAAAACGCGAGCGATATTACGCGGATGGTTAGAGGATGGCCCAGTTCGCGAAATTATATGGAAATGGCGGGGTATGCGGTTGACAGACGGACGAGTCTGTGCATATTTAGAAAAGTTGGACGCGGATGCGGGTATCGCGTGTCGAGTCGAGTGGAAGAGAGCGAGTAAGGTCGGTGACGAGGGTCAAAGGATGCATTGTCGTAACGAGTCGTGGAAGAAGGGGGAAAAAAGGAGGAGGAGGAGAAGAAAAGATGAGAAGGGAAAAAAGGAGGAGGTGTGAAAGGGTTAAAACGCGGCGACCTGACCAACGACGGTTGGAGAAATGCTCGATGAAGTTCTCGAGAGGGAGAGGGGATAGAAGACGGCCTCGCGTGGCACAATTCCGCTCCTAAGATCATCAGAGATTGCTCCGGTTCGTGGCGGATGCTTTTAAGGCCGCGTTTAACGGATCCACTGGGAATCGATTAAATTGCGCGTGCATTTGATTTCCTTCTCTCCCTTTTTTCTCCTCCCCTTTTCCAGAGACTCATCGATCCTCTCTCTTTGAACGCCTCAATCTCCTTTCCCTTCCATTCGCTCTCCACTTTTTCCTTTTTCACTTTACTTTACTTTACGAGGCTCGCTTTCGCAAAATTTAAGAAGATATCGACCTTCCTTTCCTACCAAATTTCCATTTCTTCGCGATTATTTTTTCCACGCCGACGAATATTTTCATTATTTTTTATCCCCGATTTATGCACCGATTTTCCACGCAGCAAATCGCGCGTGGAAACGCAACGTGGTCGCGATCGATCACGGAAGAGAAATATTATTCCGGGAGAATTATTTCAGATCGAAAACGGGACACGTTTGAGCCGCGAGAAAGCGACAGCGACGCTCGCACGTCGTATTAAATTACGATGCTCGTTTAGGGAGAACTTCACGTTGCTGCACTTTGCTGGAGCAAGTGGTGGAGGCCGTGAGTCGCCCATACGCTAGCGCCCCCCTCGAGAAGGCGCGCGACAACTTTCCATGATCCCACGTTACGAGACGAGGAAGGAAGGAAGGAAAGATCGAAGAGTTTCACGGCTAGCGTTTCTTTAGCTGCGGGCCTTTTTCGATCGGCCCGTTCGCTGAATTTCTCACAGCTAATTTGAAATGATTCTTTCAGGCACGAATGAAACTTTTATATTCTGATATTTTATTTTAGAAAATTTGTCGGATGTTCAAGTCTATATTGTTGTTTTGAGTGATATTTCAATAATAACGCGATTATGAATATTTTTCATTTCTCTTATTTTTCATCTTCTTATACTCTACATTTCTATTTTCTTTCTCTCTATTCTTAATGAGTAATTTCGTTGTTCGATAACGAAATTATGCTCAAAAACTCAAACTCACTTTGAAAGTAATATTTCTATTGATCAAACTGGAACAAAATTATTTTTATTCGTAAGAAATTGACGATAGAGAGAAGGAAAATAACGATGAAAGTAGAGATGTGGTATAAGAAGATGAAAAGTAAGAATAATAGACGGTGAATGCGAGAGCTGTTAATGAAATAAGAAAGATGAAAGACGTCGAACGACATTTTATCGCGATACTTGCCCCGACGAAGTAATGCATCTTGGTAATTGCTTTGTTATTAAAATATCACAAATCGAAACAACACGAATCCAACAATATTCAAAAAATTATCTTTCTTTATGCGTAAAGATACATAAAATATTTAAATATAAAAATTTTATGCGTTAATTCGTGCGTGAAATCATTTTGACTTGGCTAAAAATCGTTCATCCGTGGAAAAAAAGTCTGGCAGAAAAAGAAACGCGGGTCTGATCTGCGTTTCATTTCTAAATTTGTATAGATTATAAATTGTTCAACTAAGAATGAGATAACTTGGAAAACATTTCAGATTCCAATCTTGGATGATTATCACTTCGCGAATGAAAATAATTTTTTCAATATTCAAATTATGATCTCTTCTACTTGAGGTGAAGATTATCTCTGAACCGTCTCTCGCCCCAAGACTTGTTCCTACCAATGAACGATTATTAAAAGTAACGTTGCGAGATTTTTACCGTTGATTTTGAAAATTTGGAATTGCTTTTTCACGGGGCACGAAAATTTTCCGTAAAATCCGCCGGGAAAATAACGTCGATGTTGAACGAGATAACAACCGATCGGAATAATATTAACGTTCAACCGATGATACTCCCCATGATTTTAATCCACGTTACGTTGGTATTATTTGAAACAATAATTTCAATATACCATATATCATCGAAACGGATGAAATTCTGTAAAAATTTTACAACTTTAATGATAATATTTTTCTCAAAAAAAAATATATATTTCTATTATAACCGAGATAAAAATACAACGAAACATTTCTCGATCAATCTTCCTTACCTACAGGAGGATACTATCGAGTAAGCTACGAGCAAGTTATCTTTCTCAGAGAGGGTGATAAGTTTATCGCGTTGCTCCAACACAAGTCTCTCTTTTCTTAAGCCCGTCTCACGCCTATTCCGGCTAACAACATCCTTGTCCTTGCAAGGATCATCGACGAGGATCAAGCGCGAGCCGGTTTTAAAAAAAAGAAAAAAAGATCCCCTTCCTGCGGGGGATCGCACGCACACAGCCCTCACCGAATCCACACTCGAGCCGATTTATTTTTAACGCCGACCATAAATGCCGGCTGAAAGGAATTATGCCGTTCTGGATTTACGCGAGTAAATGGAGCGTTGTTCCGTCGCGAATGGAAATGATACGGTTTATCTCGCCTCCCCTGCCGAGATTTAAATCGATAATATAATGCACGATCAAAAATCTGCACGAGTATGATAATATGAAAACGGATGTCGCGATTAAATATATCGTGGAAAAGCAACGTTTCCATTTCAAAGTTGCTCAAATTTTCACCAAATATGCATCCTGTACATTTGTACATGAAATTATTAATTTTCCCTCACCTTGTTCCGAATATCTGAACCTCGATCCGTTCGTCCAATCACGAGTATCGACAAGAATCGGATAAGATGGAAATTTAATTTTGATAAGGTTGAACGAGCGGGAAAGGCGTGGGGTTGGGAGAGAGAATGGAAAATTGAAAAATCGTCGTGGAAAGTCGAGTGGATGGAGCGAAGGGATTGGTTCGTCTCTCGATTTCGCTCGCCAACTCGTTCGCGCTTAACAATGTTTCGGAAGAACGGAATAATGTAATTGATTTCCAACGTGGCAACGTTCCAGAGCCTCGGTCTTTGTCCAACCGCCCGCCCACGCCTCGTGGACGAAAGCAAATTTGTCATCGACGTTTGGACAGGGGCTGCGATGCCCGCGTCTCATAATTCTTCGACATCCTTTCCAATCTCCACCACCGGCCTCGCCCGTTTTCCATGCCAAACGCGGGGAGTAACAAACCTCTCCTCGAGTCTGGATCCATTCGTTTTCTTACCTCTCATCGCCAGTATTTAAGGTTTCCAGTTCTTTGGAAAGATCTGTTTGATTTCTCTTGTCTCTTCTTATCTCCTTTCATAACAATTTTTCTTCGACAAAAATCGGTGCCAAACAATGGTTAATTACAATTTTCAATTTGTGAAACGATTTGGGCTTCTACTCGGGAAGTAATTTCCTTTTTTCACGCGAGTGTCGCTAGTTGTTTATCCAGCCAACTTCCTTCTCAGCCGCGTTTCTATCGCATCGTGTTATATTTCACGATGCGAGATCGAAAGAAATATTTTACATTTTCATTAAAAGCTAAGAATAAGAAAAGGAAGAAGCTTGGCTTTCAAAATTTCGTTCGACGTTAAAGAAGCGCCACGAGATCGAATTTGAAAAGGAAATAAAATTGCTACGAGATTGAATTTCTCCAATCCGACTGCGTCTCGTTGAAAAAAGAAGAAACGACTCGACATTCTTCTTCTGACAAAATTCTCGCATTATTTATTCATTAATCGTAGCCAAATGGAGCGGTTATAGTTATTCCGGGAATTTCCATAACTTAATTGTAGAAAGTCGGTGTAGTGATTGATGGAGAAAGTTTGTCAGCTTGGTGTCAGCGGATCCGCCCCTTTAATCGGTTCCGTGGCTTAATCCAATTCACCACGATGATCGGTTCGGTATTTATAATTAAGGTGGTGGCTAACTACCTGGCGATACGCTTACGCGGCAAACGCGCTTCTACCGAGTCAATCAATCAACGGGATTACATTCTTCCGTTTCTCCCGAAAACTTTCGACTCGGCCGTAAATTTTAAACCGAGGCTGGCTGCCTCCCCCGATCGATAACTCATCTTTCTCCCAGCCAACTTTCAGCTTCCAGGCAGAGGCGTTTGTTGCGTCCGTTGTTGCGTCGGCGAATAGGAAACGAATTTATATATTAGGGAAAATAAAATAGGTTTCGTTCCCCGTAAAAAAGTACATACCTTTCCTTTATTTCTCTCCATTTCACCGTTTCTTCATTCCAGTCTTATTCTTCAACTGGATGAATGTAATAAATGATTCGTCGATATGTAAAGAAAGAGAGAAAGACAGACAGACAGAGAGATAGAGAAAGAAATAAACCTTTGTTTTCCTTTCCGAAATTTATTATATACGCGTCAATGTAACGTTCTTAAAATCTAGCTCGTTACGAGAATAACGAAGGGATAATAATTTTCTTCTGGCTGATCGAAAGATCGAAATCGTTTCGAAACGTGAGACGAGGAAAGTAAACGTCGATACGGTCTTCTTGCTTGCGCATTTATCCAAAGAACGGAACAGAGGAGACGTGCAGGATCCAGGAAACGAGCAACGATTGTTCCCATCCGGGACGAAACTTGGAAGGTGTAGCGTGCGCCAAAGAGCGATGCGTTGCGAGCAATTAAAAGAGAGGAACGAAAGGAGGGTCAAGTTTGGAAAAAGGTTTCTCGGTTCTCGCGTGAAAATCGTCTGGACTCGAGACTTTCGTTGCAAAGATTTCTGATAGAAGGGGAAAAAGTTGGATGGAAGAAGGAAGAGTGTGTCTTAGGATCGTCAGAGCTCTGATCGAGATAGAAAGCGTTTACGTCTCTGATGGAATAGAAATAGAAGGACGATTGCGTATTTCTGGTGGAAAAATGAAAAAGGAATTTAGATACCGAAGAAAAGAGAGATGGATAATTAGATTTCAGAAAGATTTCGGAAAGAGAGAAGTCGAATATGAGAGGGGAGACGGGATTTCTGATAGGAAGGAAAAAGGAAGGAACCTGAGCTATTTGAACTTTCGACGAAAAGGGTATTCGAATGAAAATGGAAGGACGATTTCACATTTCTGGTGGAAAAAACACGGAGAACAAAGACGGAATCTAGGAAAAAGAAAAAGAGAGAGACGAGCAAGATAACCCAAGCTACTTCAACTTCCGATGAAAAAGGTATTCGAATGGAGATAGAGAAGGACAGTCCCGCGTTTCAAAGGAGGAATCCGCCAAAAAAGAGAAATGGATAATCCGTAGATTTCGAGAAAGACAAAGAGAGAGAGATAAGGGAAAAGAAGTTTGGAATCCCGGAGAATGTCCGGCGAAGTTGGAATAGTTGGTTATAATTAGCGAGCTGTGGGCCATCGAGGGCGGGGCTTCGAGCAATGGGGCTAATATCGGGCCGATCGGGCCACTAATTCCGAATCGAGCTGCCTGCAACTTGCCACTTTGATGGCGAAGAAGCGGAATCTCGACTCCCTGCAACTATTTTAACTCCCAACCCAACAATCGGATCTCCATTTACCCTCCTCCTCCTCCTCGTCCCTCTAATCCACGTTTGTCCAAACCTGTGTTTGACCTGGAAACTTTGTATTCCGGTATTCGTTTCCGACCACCGTCCCGATTTTCCCTCCCTGCCTCAGCCCCTATATGCGCACACGGGGTGTCCAGGAAAAGAAGGTGAAAAATTTTCCAGAATTCGTAAAAATTTCGAGGCCTGCTTCGTGCAGAATCGCACGAGAAACGGGATTCTCTTCGAACGTCTCGAACGATATAAACTTCCCTTGTCCTGTTCGAGCGATGCACGTATCGTGGCAAGTGTTCAATTTACTTTCGATAGATTCAAATGATATTAAGAGAGAACGTGTGTTTAATTTCGTCTTGGACACCCTGTACAGGTTTCCTCACGCAGAGCCATCTAGGTACGCTCTGGATCCTCGCCTCCGCTCGTCCTCTTTAGGATAATCGGATTTCCTTTGATCCTTTCGCCGAGACCTTTCACTCGTCACTTCCTGCTTGTTCTACGTATTTCTCGACCGGTTAATTGTTTGCGTTCAGGGCCATTCTTGACCCTCCCTCGTTCGGAGATTACAAAGTTTGATCGATGGCCAGGGTTGAAATGAGTCGTTGTACTTTCTGACGCTTTAAAAGCTTTATTTTTCCGTAAATTCTAGAAATTGCAAAGAGGAAGATGGATCTTTCCAAGAGCGGTACATGATCGAAAATGATGATATCCAGGTTTGGAAACACACCTCGATCCTTTTTCGCTTGGTTCATTAGCGACGCGATAAAATATTCGTATCGGTTTCCCATTAATCCAACCGTCCGATCGCTATCATTTTCGTAAATTTGAACGGTGCCCGAAATACGCTGACGCTTACTTTTTGCCATCGAAAATCGGTTCACGGGAGCGAGAGAAGTGAAATCGTTCGAGAGACGCGATTCCGTTGCCTCACGCGGCACGAAAACGGCCAGATATCACCGCGTGATTAATTGCCTTATCGTGAGCAACCAGCTTGTGAAACATCGTTGATGGCGCAACGTTAGTTGAGAGAGGGAGGGGTCATCGTCTAACGTTTAAACGTGGAATTAATGGAAGGACGAATAATCAAGATTCGCTTGCACAGTTACCTTTTCCAAAAAAGGATTTCGAAACAAGAGCATCTGGATCTACAGGTCTAGGATAAAATCATCCTCTTTTCACTCGCACGGATGGAAGAATTGGTACGAAGGGATCATCGATCGCCACGGCAACGCGATATTGATCTTGGAAACTTGGGAGCTCGTTTTCATTTTGCTGGAAAAAGTCGAAAAAAGAGAAGGCACTACCTTCTTGCGAAGCTCAGCGAGCAGCTTATTTAAAGTCCTCCCTCCTCCTCATCGGGACAGCTCGTGAACTCTCGCTCCAAGAGTGGCCTCCCCGATCATTTAAAAGTACAATTTGTCAATTTCTTCTTGGCTGGCAGGCTACTGGCACGTAGCCGATACTTCCTATTCTTCCCAGGAACTCTCCTCCCCCCCCCCTTCCCTCCTCCCCGGCTGGACTGCAAATTACCGTGTTTTCGAGTCGACCTGTCAATGACCTGCCAAGACGAGCCACCCTCGAATTTTGCTTAATTAATGTTTATCCGCCTTCCTGTTTTCCAGTCGAGGAGAACCAAATTTCCCTCTCCTCGTCTCTTTCTTCCCCCCCTTTTTCTCTTTCTTTTTACCGTTTCGCTCTTTCCTCCTCTTCAACTTCTTTTCCCGGGCCGAGCTTCTTTCGAAGCTTCTCTTTCCCAACGCGGTGGGAAACGCGATCGTCGGGGAAAAAGTGGTCGGTCGATGATTAATCGTGGACGATGACGTCCACGATTGGCGACCGGTGACGCGAGATTTTCGGCGGGGAAGGGAGTCGACGAGGAACCGGTGAATTTGGAAGCTGATTTACGAGGCTGCAACGTTTCTCGTTAACCGGGAAACGTTATTGATGGCTGGGCGCGGCTACTTACGTGGCAGCCGGATGGTCGCAAGTTAGGTTGGGTAACTCTCGCTCGTCTGTGCTTACAACGATACCATTCAAGTGAAAGTTGCTGCTTAGTTGAAGTTTATTACGGGTGTACAGCCAGGGACCGATCGAATCTTGATCGTCTTCGAGCACAACTTTACCTGGCATCGAAAATTCATCCACCAGCGATTGACGCTTCGTGGAATCCCGATTCGATCCAATTTTCGTTTGTTCCGGAAAAACACGTTTATCGCGAGGGAGAAAGGAAGATTAATGGTGAACGTAATATTTTCGAGCGAGATGTTCATCAAAAATTATGGAGATTATCCTAATCTTGCGTATCCGATTTGATAATAAAATTTGGAATTATTAGTGGAGAAATTGTTGGATCAAAGGAAACTAAGAAAAGGTGGAATAAGATAATCGGGAGAAGAGGTGGTAGAGGGAAGCACCGTCGACGTGAACTCCAACGTGAATGGCGCCATTGCCGCAGTAAATTTCTGGATCTCGCGATTCTCGATCCTCGGCCGCATCTCCCTTTTCCACTGGAAATTCCTCGAGAGATGCCTTCGAACCGCGTCTCTCATTGATTGCATTCTTTCGTAGTTCGCGTCAGCGCCAACTTACCGACCGTCGGCAAGAAACTTGCACACCGACCGCTTGTGCGGAGAGGATCCATGGGAAGGGAGGAATGGGGGGAAACGGAAGTTTTTCCTCGTAACTTCTGGCGGAAGTCTTAGGAAGGGCGAAAGGGTGGGCGAATTGTTCGACGAGGGTGGAAAACGTAAAGGATCGTGGGGCAGGGATAAGGAAGTTAGAATTAGAGATAAAAGTGTTGGAATAAATGGTTGGACGAATTTCGTTGCCACTTCCATGGATCTCGATGTTATAAATTCTTCTATCGGAATTAATTTTCGACCCCTAGGTAAGTACATTTTACGATCTTTTACGATCCAAGTTTTCCTTCCGGAATTCTCAATCGAGGTTAGGTCTTCTTAATTTCATTTTGATGCCTCGTAACTTTTGCCACGACTAATCTTTTTCAACAATCTTTTCCAGAGTCCACTCTCTTTCGTTCCGTTCGCGTTTCGACACTTAACTCGCGTCTCGTAACCGTTAAATCAGAAAAATACATATGGGATAATTCCATTTCGAACACTTTCGACGACTAACCTAAAAAATAAAACGATAAATATTAAAATTTATCGAACGAGTATCTCCCTATTAAAAATTATCCAACTCTTTCAACTTTCTCGCCGTAAAATTTCAACGAAATCGCTTCAAGCAAAAACATTGCCTCGACTCTCCATAAAAGGAGAAAAAGGGAGAGAAAGAGAGATAGAAAGTTTGCATCATAATCAACCACGACAGGATTAACACCCGCGTCCATCATCCGACCTTGTTCCACCGGTTCTCCCGCCAACTTCTTCGACCGCAATTTCTATAGATCTTAACTTGCCCCCTCCTCTCCCTCCCCCCATAATAAACTCCACTTTGCCCCACCCTCTCTCGGTTTTCTCACGTGTTTTTTACTTAAAGGCAACATCGCCTCCGGCACCGGTGACACTTTGATGCAGGGTCGCAAGTTTTCGAGGGACGGGATGGGGAAGGAGGAGGGGGGATCTCGAAGGAAGTTTACCGCGCCCGGTAAAACGGCGAAATTAATTACACCTAGGCTGGTCTAGCGGAGGGAAAGGGGGGCAGGGAGAGAGAGGTGGTGAGCGCGCCAACGGCGAAATTATCGATTTAATATGGCGGCATCGGGAGGGTACGAGGGTACGAGGCTTTTATCAGGGATCGATCACCGATATTAAACGAAAATTGGAACGTTGGCTCGCTTCGTGGAAATTCACCAAGAAGTTCTAACTTCGATAAAACTGCCGATTATTCCGCTACCTCTGTCCGATTCTTCCTCCTCCTCCCCCCCAAATATCGGGCTATGTCGGGGTATACGTAGATGTAAGAAACTTTCGAGGAAACCCTTTCGAAAGTTTCCCTCGAATTTTCCGTGGAATATGAAAATTATCGAGGTTCCTCTCTCTCTCTCCTTGCTCCGATTCTTGGAAAACGAATTTCATCGATTGATCTATCATTTTTATCTATTCTTTTTTCTTTTTTTTTTCAATTTTCAATTTTCGAGGATCCATTAATGTATTCGAAATATGGAGAATGAATAATTTTTGCGAAAGATCTTGGGGAACGACTTGATGAGATTTCGAAGGAAGAGAGAAAGAAAGAAAAAAAGTTAGCGAAAAACGTAAAGTTTCCTAATCGAATTAATTTTTACCCAACCGAGGCAACTCAACGATCACGAAGATGAGAAACTTGTTCGAAATGATATGAAATATGCAAACAAATTGCAACGGTGACAAAGTTGATTCCTTGGAGGTTTTTCGAGAAACGTTTTTTAAAAAAAGAAAAAACTAAAAGTACGATTAATTTTCAAAATCCTTTATATTCAATATTTTATTTGAACACGTCGCGCGGGAGATTCGTAACATTTATTTCTCGGCTCGAATTCGACTGTATATCGAACAGGGGACTCGTGTCCCCTCGCGTTGTACATTAGGCGCGTTACTCGATTCTCTCCTCTCGGTAACGTCGTTACGGGTGTAGCGGCGCGTTAACGTGCCACATAAAACACGGTAAAAATGATGTAGTGCGATCGTTACTGGTCGGACAGAACAGTGAGCGGTGTGTTTACGAAGTGATCGCTTTTTATCCGAACCCGTTTCACCCCGCCCCGTTTATTTATTACGCCCCTTCTTCTCTTTCTTCGCAAATATAAACTCGAAATATTCTCCGATGGAAAAAATTTTACACGATCGGCAACGATACTCCTTTATTTTTCTCCAATATTTCCTTTCCTTAAGTAAAACTTCCCCTTTGCCCTCGAACATATATATATATACACAATTCCAATATCAATTATACGTGATCCTCAACATCAAAATCTTCGAATTATCAGGAAAAAAGGTTACTCGATCGAAGGAACGAATACGTGAAGAACGAATAATTGTTGAAAACGTTCACCCCTCCGTTATCATACGTTATTAACTAATAATAGCGGGACGAACGCTATTATCGCCAACGTCAAATCGTGGCGAAATATCGGCGGATTACGAAACTCGGAGGAGGCTCACTCGCGAAGAAGATGCGCAGTCTCCTTTGGACGCGCTCCCCCTCCATCGAAGTCGAGGGACGTCGAGTTAAGTTTGCTCGCAAGTGCACCGCAAACGATGGCTCTGCCCGTGCCAGGGATGCTGAGGCATCGCGGTAACTGGCATCGCGTGCATGTCGAACACCGTAATTCCTGGAATTAGCAGAATCCAGGAACGTCCTTCTATCGGCGATAGCGCTTTCACGCTATTCCCGGTACGTTCAGATTGTCCCGACTCGCTCGATACCGCGGCTCGGCCAGGTGTACGATCAGGGATGAGCGGAGGAGGTGTGCGTGTGTGTGACAACAGGTTGCTTTGGAATCGGCCGAGTCGGAGCAACATTTGTGCGGCTTTTACGAAAATATTCGTAACGGAGGGTATTTTATTATATATACTGGTATTATTTGCAGTATTTGGAAATTGAAAATTGTAATATTCATTTATGAAAATATTCATCAAATATTCATGGGGTATTTCGTATTTTTGTATCATTTGTAGCAGTATTTGATTGTGGTGAATAAAATATGGAAAATATTCGTAACGGAGGGTATTTTATTATTTGCAGTATTTGGAAATTGAAAATTGTAATATTCATTTATGAAAATATTCATCAAATATTCATGGGGTATTTCGTATTTTTGTATCATTTGTAGCAGTATTTGATTGTGGTATATTATTGCTATTTTGTATTCGTTATATTGATTCGTTATATTGGAAATATTTGCAGGTAGCACTTAGATCGTTATGAAAAATTGACTGTTGCCTTTTGAATTATACGATGATGAGGTATTAGGCATTTGGAAGTTGAAAATAAGTTATGGCTTGGATCAATGTAGTAAGATCCAACATCGATCTCGTTGTTATAAAAACATTTATATCAGAGGATATTTTGTATCATTGCAGTATTTGAAAATTGGAAATTGTGATCTCGAAATGTTATTATTGTTATTTGTTATATCGTTTGGAAATTGGAATCATTAGAGATATCAGGCATTTGAAAGTTGAAAATAACTTATAGCTTGGATTTTGTTATATTGATCGTTGTTGGAGATATTTATAAGTTATATTGGTATTATTGGAGATCAGGTATTTGGAAGTAAGGATCAATGTAGGATCGATATTTGAAAATTGAAAGTTGGCTCGAAATATTATTATTGTTATTTCGCATTCGTTATATTGATCGTTTGGAAATTGGATGTAACGCTTAGATCGTTATGAAAAATTGATTTTTGAATTATACGTTATCGTATTTTTATATCATTAGAGATATTAAGTATTTGGAATTATTAAAAGTAGCTTTGATCAACGTAGTGTACGGTCCAACATCGATGTGGTATCATTGCTGTAAAAATATTTATATTTGTATGTGTATATATATCATGGTATATTTTGTATTTTCGCGTTGAATCAACATAGTAGAATCAAACGTCGATACGGTATCGGTGTCATTATTGTAAAAATATTTATATGTATTGCAGTATTTGGAAGTTGGTTGCGGTATCTGTTGCTGCAAAATATTTGTATTATTGTTGATCATTTTATATTTTCATGCCGATATTGTTGGAAATACTAGATACCTGCAAGTTGAAGGGTCCGATTAATCGATTTTCAATTGGATTGAAATCGAGGAGTATTATTATCGTAGAAATCTTTATATTGGTATTTTTATTAGGAGTGTCTGGTAACATTGGAAGCAAGCATTTGGAACAATTTCGACGTGGAATTATAAATTGATATTTTGAAATGAATACGGTGAGACATTTATTGAATAATTCACGAGTGGTGGCAATTGTATCGGTGTTTAATATTTATTTTGCAGGTGTGATTGATTCACACGGTTTTCACCGCTCGTCCGTGCTTACGTCACAATTAAATCAAACCAATTAAATCTTTTTTATTGACCCAGTGATTTCGTTGTCCCAGATCGACGCTGTCCTCTCGACCGATCTTTTTATTTTTAATACTCGTTAAAACGAATTAATCTTTCGTATTCTTCGATGAATATTTATTCCACCCTTATCCGCTTTTCAATCCCCTCTGTCTATCCATTATTCCAAATTTCCTCTTTTCGCAAATTCCATTTTTCTTTTTCTTTTCCTTTCCTCTTTAAGTCGTTATATATTGCTCGATATACACGATCGTGTGTCACTGCGGAAGATCTTCAGTGAATATATATTTCCACGATCCACCACGTGCGTAAATCGTCTTTGGTAAATTCAACGCGATGGTACAGGCCTCATAAATCCCATAAACGATGATACATTACCAACGATCGGTACCCGCGCCGCTCTCAACTGCAACTGGAGAGAAAAAGCCGATCAACGGTTTCGAAACCTTTGAACGAAAGAATCCGCGAGAGATAGGAAAAAATTCCTCCCCGCGTTTCTCACCTCTCGTTCGAACCGTTTCGATTTAACACGAAATTCAAAAGAGAATAAAAATTAGAGGAGAACGGATTTCCAACTTGGAGATTGGCTCGAAAATCGATCGACCGATGGCTTCATATTGATCATCGAGAATGGAGGAAATGGAGCGAGGTGTCCTCGAGACGCACGCAGCTCGAAACGGCGGAAAACGGGTCGAGCGGGTCCGGCTGGACGGACGAGTCGAGGATGGAGAAGGAAGGGAGATTAGGAGGACTGAGACAGGAGAGGAGAGGGGGAGGAAGATGGGGAAAAGGGACGAGGATGGATGGACGGATGGATGGATGGATGGAAAAGAAAGAAGATGGGATGGAGGTAGTTTCGCGATACTTTCTTCTCTCGTGGCCGGTATCGATCGTCGAATAAAGCCGCGACAGACCTATTTCCCGTGGTTGGTTTCTGTTTGCTGGCTGCCTACACAGTGTTTTGTGACGAGGATTTTGGCCTCGGGCCAAGCTCATTTCAAATGGACGTATTACATCATGAGTTTAGCGAATCAATGTTTTGTTGGTACATAACATCTCCCTTTCGCGGAGGAGATGGGCAACCGCGTGTCCAGCCCTGACGTGCTCAAACCCTTGAAACCCGTGTATTGGCCCTGGACCGAATCGAAACGACAGCCAACGACACGTGGGTTTGTTCAAAGGAAATCCATTTCGGCTTAAATTTAAAATCCTCGATATTAATTCTCTTCCCGAGATTGGCCTCTTCTCGAACAATTTTATTCATTCGTTGATTTGTTCGGAATGTAATTTTCTTTTCTTTCTTTTTTTTAAATATATGATAATGATAATGAGACACCGAGTCGTTTCGATGCGAATAATCGAACTCGAAAAAATTCGATCTCGTAGCAATTTCTCTCGAGTCGCGTGTCGGTTCGTAGGTTAGCTTCGATCGAAATTTTGAAAGCCAACTTTTTACACTTTCTCCCCTGAATTTTTATCCTTTTCGATTTAATAAAAAAGTGAAATATGCAGAAAATACTTCTTTCGATCTCGTATCTTTGTTATCACGCGTAGAATCTTTCTTATAAATAAACCGTGAAATATAGCCAACTGTCGAAATGTGTAGTAACAGCACGGTAGAGAACGAAGTTGGTTGGATAAACGTTCGACTAGCGACACTCGTGCGAAAAAATGAAATTACAATTTTTGTTACCACTCGAGTTAAATTAGGTTAAGTTAGTTTATTAACCACGTTAATCTTCTTGGACACGAACTGGCTCAATTATGGAGGAGAATATTTATCGTTCAAGCGAGTTTACAACCAAATATTTATCAAGTTGGTCGTAGAAAGAAAATTTATAAAGCGATTCTTTCTAGTAATTTTTGAGCAACGATCAGAAGATGACGAATTTCGCCACATTAATTCTTTCTCGTTAAAGATTCTACCTTATCATATATATTCTTTCGATTACTTTCGATATGCGATGCCGCTAAAAATCGATATTGGGAAGCATTTCTTATTCGTATTATTGCCGCTACATCTTGGGCAAAGAAAATTTCTGGGCGCTTATTAAAAAAAAATTCGTGCTTCCTCTTTTTCGTTCTCTTTTTCCGTCGAGTCGATCGATTCCTTTCATATTTTCCTTGGACTCGTTTTCTCAATCATGAACCGACTGCTTGAAAGCATTTCGAAAACTTTTCTATGAACGAATCTTCGTTCGGTCTCGACGTTTCCCAGTGGAAACGAAAATACCTATTTCCTTCCACTTTCTCTCTCTCTCTCTCTCTTTCTCTCTCTCTCTCTCTCTCTCTCTCTCTCTCTCTCTCTCTCTCTTTCTCTCTCCGAATTATCGAGTGAATTTTGCGGAATGAAATACATCTCTCGTTAAAAAAAAAACAGGAAAAATTTCACGGGTATTTGATCTCTTTTAATCAATACTTATTTATCGAATAATGAAGAAAAATGCGATTAAATAAATACTTGATCTGTTTAACGAGAGTCACGTGATGTGCGATTGGATGGAAGAGAGGATAATCGAAAGGAAGTCGTGCATAAATTCATTTTACTTTTTCCAACCTCTAATAATAAGTGTGGTACTCGTTCGTTCTTCATGAACGATCGGTGTAAACAGAACCGTGTTTACGCACATTTACAAAGGAAATAACATTCCTTTTTCTTTACGAATTAACCCTTTCCACTGGAGAATTTGATTCTCAGTTGCAACGATATCTTATCGGAATCGACGAGTTTCTCGAATAAATTGTCCCCCTCCTCCTCTCTTTATCTATCCAAAAATTACGTATATTGATACGCATATAAGATATTACAAAAGAAAAATTTTACGTTTGTGAAATCGTTTCAAATTAGTTTCGAGAAATTCATCGAATTGTCGAGTTGTTGCTTTTCGACCGAGCAAGAAAAGAAAGGATCGAGGCGGATACGATCAATTTAATTTTGGAAATTTTAATCGATAATCGACAATTCTTCCATTTGATCGAGTTTATTACTTCCTTTATTTACTCTTCGATACATTATATATTTCCCGATTACATCATTTTTCAACATGTCCAGTTTCTGTCCCGTCTGTCGAGCGAAGGGGCGAGGATGAACTTCCCCTCCTCCTCCTCCTCCTCCTCCTTCTCTTCCGTGCAAAAGAAACCAAGAGCGAAATCATTTATTTCGGTAGAAGGGAGGGAGGGGAAAGGAGAGAACAATGCGGGTGAACACGATAGTTCATCTCGAAGGAGCGAGCGCAGCCTCGACACTTTTCTGTCGGCGGGCGAAAGAGCCGTCATCCGAGTTAATGGCCCCTAATGCATCTTTCATTCGCATGGAAAATGAGAAAACGCGTGCATCACTGATTACTGGTACGCGGAAGGATCGGCGGAAAGATACGCCTTTCGGCAAAGACGTTTCTCTCGTTGAATAAAGAGATTCATCTCCCTTCTTTTTCTCTCTCTTTCTTTCTCTCTCACTGTTTTTTCGGTGGCGTTTATATCGAAGTTTCGAGAATATAAGCAGGAAAAGTAAACGAGAATTTTTATATTTTTTGATGGAATTAGTTGAATCGATTATGTTTCTCCAAGTTGTTCCAAAAATTTATAACACGTTGAACGAATGATATTATTGAATGAAATTTTTAAAATAAATTGCAGGAAAAATTAGTGTAAAGATTCGAGTAATTTTAATAAAATAACTTCCGAATTGTTGCTTCCTTATACTTACGCCCAAAGAAATCTCTATTTAACTTTAGTCGCGTATAAATCTACTAATTCAATCACAAATTTATTTCATCATTCGAAATATTCCTTCCATTCCTTCCAAAAAAAAATTAGGTTAGAAAAATTTATAACTTTAGTCACGTACAAAAAAACCCATAGTCCAGTCACAAATTTAAAAATATATACACCTTTTATTGATTAGAAAATCTCTATTTAACCTCTATCTTTAGTCGCGTACGAATTTACGAGAAAAGTCCAGTCAGAAATCTGAAAAAAAAAAAAAATTTATACACCTTTCATCACTCCTCATCACTTCCATCGATGGAGTTATCGAGGCGAGGAGGAGCCGAAAGGCGAAACCTTGAAAACGGGGGAAGAGGAGGGGGCAACGATGGCGCACAGTTGGTCGGTCACGGGCGGCGTCAAAAGAAACGATGGCCATTCATCTGATGAAAATTTCCGGCCGAATGCCAATTACACCGATGATAACAGATCCGGGGATTATTGGCATGCGGCTACGTTTCCGTTTATACCGGATACCGTTATACCGTGCGGACGATCTCCATACACGAGTCCATACGGGGCCACGAATCGATATAATAATACCGATGGGCGCACAAGTGCGCATTGCAACCGTGAAGACACGCATCGGACGGGATTGGATACGGAGTCGTGTGCACAACGATCGATGGTGGATCGACCGATACGCGTTTTCACGTGTGCGCGCGGTTATACGTTTCGAGAGGCCATTAGAGAAAGTCGAATATGAAACGTGGGATGGAAACGGAGGTTCGGAAGACTCGTTCTTAACCCATTAACGCTCCCGGCGTTGCTGGGTCGAGAACGCTTCAAACGCTTTCTCAACGAGGGTGGAAAAAAGCTTCCAAGCTTCGTTAAATACTCGAAATACCGGTTTGGCCATCGTTTACCACCCGTCGAATGGAAAAATTTATCGGTGAATTCGATTCTTTGCTCGATCGAATCGAATCGAATCGTCTTTTTTTCTTCTTCTTCTTTTTCGTGGAGCGTGAGTCGAGCTTGAAATATTTGTTTTCTTTTCCTCTCTCTCTTTCAACGATGAAAAGAACGAAGAGATCTCCTTCCTCGGTTTCGTATTACGTTCCTTGTGTATTACGTTCAACGAGTCGATACCATTCGACGAAATGCATTTCGAAGAGAATTGAGATATGCGTTACGCGCGTACATGGATATTGGAAAGCAACTAGTGTGTCATACGCTTGACACGTGGCAACGAAAGGGTTGACATATCGGGACCAATCAAGTAACGAATGCAATTCTCTGTCGCGGAAAAATATTGTACAACACCGTACAGGAATCTTCTTCAAAATGCTTACATTACTTAAAAGCCTCTCCTTTTTCGATAAAATATCCATATCAGATAGGAATTGATTAAAATCAGCTCTCGATAAAAAAATGTTCTACGATTCCTAACAATTTCTCTTCCTTCTTTTTCGTCGAGAAATTAATAATCTCGATAAAAACCAGAATCGAAACATTCGCTCTAACGCTTTATCCATGATTCTATTTTTTTTTTTTTTTTTTCTAAAGTTTCGCCCGACCTCTTCGAATTACTCTCCGACGTTTGATCCGATTCTGTTCTCAAGAGGGCATTCTTGTCCCGCGCGTATTTCCTTTTTAACAGTCGAAGCCACCAGAAGGAGGAGGAATGTCATGAAAATTTAATCGAAGAAGCGAGGCACTGTATAATCGTGTACAATCGAGGAGGATATCGATGAGATCGGATAGCGAGAGAGAGAAAGAGAGAGTAATTCGATATTCTCCTTTGTCGAGGAAACAAAGACACGTTTAATTCTCTCCCGCCAAATGGACAACTCGACGAGGGGATATTCTCCTTGCCTTTCGCAGAAAATTGGCAGCGTATATCGAGGAGGCGTCGAAAATTTATCGATCGAATTCTCGATAAATCGATACGAAGTCGATTCATGAGAATACTCCAACGCATGAAGCAATTATGGTATTATTTTATTCCGTTGTACATTGTTCGTTACTTCCGTTCCGAGGGAGGAACGGTGTTTGCACGTGTGTTAAACTAATATCGTTAAAACAAACCGTTCGATTTATTCGGCGAGCATCGTATTTGTTAAAATATTGCTCCCCGCCCGATTATACAGCATCCTCGAATCGAAATTCCATGATTTTCCATCGACATATTTCCGCCATTTCCGCGTTCGAGCTTGGGACACGGGGGAAATGCTATTTTCGTGTAAAATAAAATCCTATTAGCCGACGACTCGCTCCCTCATTGTCGCCTCCTTCGATCCGCTTTTTCGCCATTTCGGTTAAGCAATTTATTATTTTTTCCTTCTTTTCTTTTTTGCACAAATTTTTTCAATAAATTCGAAAGAATTCGAGCTTTTGCTCCGCGAAACGACGTGCATATTTCGATGTATTATTTTTATTATTATTATTATTGTTGCATCTCGTAAAAATTCTGAAATTTCATCACGAACGAAAATTTAACGACAATTGAAATTGAAACGTATCGTTTTATGCGTTTCAATATTTGAAAACAGGGGGGAAAAAGAAGGAAGAAAGAAAGTCAAGAAACAAGATAAAACAAAAAGAAAAGATTTTCGTCGCCTCGTGTACGTATTATAAATTCGAAACGATTTCCAGATTACGTTATTTCGTATTGAGATCGATGACGGGAGGGAGGAATCGTAGAAAAGTTGGATATTTGCGTAGCGCGCGATGATGTTCGATACTTGGAATCGATCCTTGTTTACCGAAGTTGCTTTTCAACGGATAGTTGACAACGAGCGAGGACAAATATTTATCGAACGACTTTGATGCGTGTCGGCTTTCGAATCGACAATTCGATCGAATAGTAATAAACGATCCCGCGATAAATAAATCTTGCCTGTTTCTTTTTTGTAAATTTAAATCAAATAAACCGTAGCGAACGCGACAAATGTCACGTTGAATAAACGAGTGGTACGTTAATTACTAGCTGCCTTTAATTTCGTCGGGAGAGGAAAATAATTTGCCAATTAAACCCGGCCTCGAAATTCCATCATGACTTATCGCATCCTATATCTGCTTACGTAAACATGGAAACGCGGAAATATTTAAAGCAATTAATTGCAGCCAATACGCGAAACGTGTAGCATGATCCGCGCTATAAATCGTTCAAACGATGCTGTAACGAAGGTTTATTAAAAATATCCGATAGTTATCTCTTTCTTACAAACGGCCGATTAATTTCAATATATATATATATAAAAGTTTTGAAAAAGTTCAAAGTTCATCGATCCGATGCTTGAAAAAATTTCCTTAAAAATTCGAGCTTGGATGTCCTTACGTACGATTGAGAATCAAACGCAGTATCGCACTACCGGATCGACGTTTGATCGAAATCTCGTCAAAATATAAAAATTAAGTCCCCCTCTGTAACCAGGATCCCCTTGAATCGCGTGAAATTAGATTACTCGGGATCCGGGGGAAAAAGGTCCACCGCCGAAATCCAATTTATCCCGATCGCGGCTACTGGAACAAGCGCATCGATATTTCCGGAATTACAATTTCCGATCCCGAGCGAGCGAATTACCAGCGTCAATTATGTTTCTAATTGTGAATTAAAATCGTATCCGTTTCGTGAAAATCGTTGAAACCGTACGGTTTTAATCCCTGTCCATTTTCGAAAAAACCAATTGGGCTGCCGCATTATCATTCCCCTTCCTATTCACAAATCGTATATATATTCGCTCGATTATATGTAACAAAATTTTGTAATAAAATATCCATACACATCAAAATCAATCCGCGCGTCAATTTACAATTTTTTCGATTAATTCCAACGTAATTCCAATGGGACTATCAACTGTCATCTCTCGATTAACTTGCAAAAGAGGTAAGAGCATTTGTTAAATTTGTCGGATTGGAATTTAAGAACGGGAAAAGATCGATCAACGTAAGCGCACGTAACAATACGAGAGGATGGATTTGATCGTTGGAAATGGGTATTCTTTCATAGGGAATTTTAGGGGGATCGAGGAGGGCAGTGGTCCGCTGCGACGGAATTAAATTATACATTCGCCATCAGAATCGAGTTTGGCCCGGCGTTGGCCGCGATGCATGCCGGCGTTTCTGTTTGTTTCGTTGATTTATGAAGCATGGCGGGGACACAAAACACAACAACTCCCGCGCTCGCCCATCCCAGCCACCGACTGTCCTCGCTAAAATAGAACAACGAGCCGGTGACGTCACGTGTAACCACGCCTACCCGGCAACCCACCTTGCCCATCCACCCCCTCGGCTGCCCTACCAAACCTCATCCTGTCTCTTCTACCCTCTCTCTCTCTCTCTCTTTCTCTCTGTCTCGACCCTTTTGCTATAACGCCACCACCAATTCACTTTGTGCAGTTTTATGCATATTCATTCGGCGTCGTAATAGCCCCTGCCATTAATTCGAGCCAGCCCTACCAGCGGTACATGTAAATCCAATATGTCGTTCTCGTGTAACCGACTTGCTAGTTCTACCTCTTCTCTCTCTCTCTCTTTCTCTGTCCTCGCGTCGTCGGCTGTCTTCATCCGGGCCACCCAACGAATTCGTTTAACGTATAACACCGAGGACAATTTTTATATTTTATATCGTTCGATTTGTTATTTATCCACTTCACCTCTCTTTCTTTCTTTCTTTGTTTCCTCGTTCGTTCAGGTGAGCCGGTCAAGTCAAATCCCTTTCGTGATTATCGACAAGATATTCCGCGGCACGGTACAGCTTATACGACGAAATATTTCGCGGTGCAATATAATATTTTAAATTCATAGAATGCCAATGGAATATTGCACGAAGTGGTATTTTATAATTTATACACGGACGAAATATTTCGTAACGCAACGTATAATTCGTATAAAATCACAGACGAAATATTCCATGACGCGATATAGTTTATTTACGACACCATGGATGAAATATTCCGTGAATTATTTCGTAAAACATCGTGGACGAGATGTAATTTATACGATAGATATACCGAAGACGAGATATTTCGCTTATACGACGAAATATTCTGTGGTTCGATATAATTCATAGGATGCCAATGGAATATTGCACGACGTGGTATTATAATTTATACAAAATAATTCGTAATGTAACTCGTACAAAATCACAGACGAAATATTTCACGTTTCGTGGACGAAATATTCCGTGACGCGAACTAATTTCGTAAAACACCATGGACGAGATATTCCGCGACACGGTATAACTTATACGACGCCATGGACGAAATATTGGTGCAATATAATTCACAGAATGCCAATGGAATACGTGCACGACGTGGTATCATAATTTATACAAAATATTCGCAGTGTAACTTGTACAAAATCACGGGCGAAATATTCCGTGACGCGAACTAATTTCGTAAAACACCATGGACGAGATATTCGCGACGCAATTTAATTCGTACACGAAACGAAACGTATTCCGGGACACGACATTGCCCGCGTAACGCCACGCACGAAGTATCCCGCAAGACTGAATGTCGTTTACCGAGCCAACGTTCGACTTTCGTTTAGTAAACAAACACGCGTACGACCTCTCGAATACGGACGAAAATCGTAATCCAAAATATTTGCTTAATCGTTTCTTGTACTCGTGTACTTATCACGAGGAATTAATTACTTTCAAAATAACGAACGTAGAATAGTGTATACTTATTAGCAATCCTCCTATTCGCCATCAAATCATTTTGATGATTCTCGGCGTTGGTTCTCGCTAGATTATTTAAAATCGAGCCACAAACGGCGCAGCATACGAGTACGCAACTGTAGCGAGTGCAAGCGAGAGAAGAGAAGAGTAAGGAGAAAGGAAAAACAGGAAAGGAAAGGAAACGATAATTCAAAGGAACAAAGAGCTAGCCCGGTTTGGAATCGCGCAGCCGTTCCTCGTTGGCATGCTCGTTATCCGGAACTAGCCCCCAAAGACGACGACGACGACGACGACGACGACGATGAGGAGGAGGACGACGACGATTTGGCTAGTAGTAGTCTAGCTAGTAGTAAGGGTGGTCTGGAAAATTCAACGAAACAGCGAATCGATTTGGTCACGGAGCAGCTGGCCGGGGACAGAAGCAATCAGAAGTCAGGAGGAAGCCCCCTTTGCCGGGGGAATGAGGCTGGTTCTCTGTGCCGGCACGACGAAGAAGGGACGTCGAGGGTGGATGGGTGTCGAGGAGGGTGGATTCGTCGAATTCGAAGAAGGAACTTGGGTGCAGAGATCCAAGGTTGGAGAAGGAGTTGGAGAAAGAGGAAGGAGCTATGTGGAGAGAAGAATAAGCGTGAGAGAGAGAGGAAGAGGGGGGAGGAGCAGGTAGGGAGCAGCACTGGCGGAGGTTAGAGAATGGGTTGGTTTAACTCGCGCTATTTGAGATAATTGATAGCCAGAATGGGTTCACATCCCCACGGCTGCCCTATATAGCCGACACACCACCTCGACCCAATGCAATTTCCTTCTAACTGGACAGAGGACTGCATTAACGATACCGACCCGTTAAACTATTGCCCGTATATCGTTGTACGTGTATCGTAGTCTTTATGCTGCGTAAATTTCATACATTTTACTTGCAATCTTCGTTTGGGCCGTAAATATAAACGATTTAGATTATCAATTTCGTCGAAATTATTCTCTTACGTACTCTACCGAAAATTTAATCGGTAAACAGATCGCTGTTTTATCTTAACCACACGTTAATTAGCAACGTAGTTTATCCATTGTTAACTCGAATTAGTAAATTTTGCCACTCGTTTTTCCCAAAAGTATTTCGTGAATTGAGAATTACTCTTTTTCTGGTCCAAGTTTCTTTTCACTTGATTCACTGTCTAGATACTATTGTTCGATTACCAACGCTCGGGAAAAAAGAATTCGAGATCCCTGCACGCTGGAAACGATCCTTTCTTTCGAGTTGTTGCCCTATTGACCGGAGGTTAGGTTAGCCGTGAAACATTTATCCGGCCGGAACAGAGAGAGCCTGATTCTCGAAGACGAAATCTTTCATCGTACGTGAATCGACACACACGGCCGACCGCCTCTCCCAAGGGCGTTCCTCGGCTTATTGAAAATGCGGAACGGGGACGATTACGTGTTCGGGCGCCTTCGGCTTTTGCTTTCGGACGAATCGTGGACGGGCGGGTGGGTTAGAGGTGATGGCCGCTTTATCGTGAATTTATTTATACGATTCGAGACGATAGAGCGCGGATTTCTTTTATCGCGAGAAATTTTCATTTTCCCATTGTTTGTTCGAAGAAGTGAACTTTTAAACAATCAAAAGATTATCTTCCATATAACGTGGCATCCACTTTTCATCTCTGTCTCCCGTTTGTTTCCAAATAGATAAATATACTCGGAATATAGCTGTGTTAAATTACTACTACGATACACATCGTTAATTTATCTTTTAATCGTGCTTCTTATCTTCGATTCTCGTTCGAAGGTCTTCCAAAATTTCGATACCGCGTGTTTAAATTATGAAATTAGCCCCCTGACACACACTGTATCCATTAAAAGTCACAAATCGATCGATTTAATAATTGAACACAATACTTTCGAAAACTCTGGCTGTTAACAACAACAACAACAACAACGACAACGACAAGCTCTCGCTTTCATCAAAAATGCAGAGCTCGCGCAAAGTGGCACGAGCTATTTCCCCCCTTCCCAAAATCATCGTTAAACCGTCGTCGTTGAAACAGATACAGCGACAAATTTCAGAAATACAAATTTTTCCACTTCGTTCGGACGTTTTTTTAATTCCCGAGAACAACCATCAATTCGGAGGCATAAATGTTGAAGCAACCGATCCGTGCGTGTAAACATAACAGCAGGGATATTGGCACTCGACCTTTCCTCTCTCCCTCCCCCCTCTTTTTTTTACCCGATTCGGCCTCGAATTCATCGACCATAAGCGGAACGCGGATTACTTGGCCGAGAACGATCCGCCGGTAAATATAAAAACGACTCTCGCACGGCTCGTTAACCCTTTGCCCGGATGCGCGGTGTCGATGCCGGTAATCCAATTTGCAGCTCGGTAACCCGGGCTGGATCGCGGATCCACTCGCACGCTAGAACCACTTGCACAATGTCGGCCGGAATTAGGAGTAGTTTGTCTCGTTACGGTTGACCAACTACGCGGAGCGCGGCCGTCTCTTTGTGCGCGATCGATCGGGGCTCGGAAGGGTGGGGGACAGGGGCCCTGCGTTTCTCTCCATTCGAGATAACGCAGTTTCCGTTATTACCGGTTGCTCTTCGATCTCTCTCGATCTCCTCATTATCGATTCGTCGATGGATTTCGTGGCGAAAGAAGGAGAGAGAAGTGACAATTTCGCGTTATTACTGGTGGGTAATAGGTTGGCAGCAGTGAACAGGAGGATCTGTCAGTGGGATACAGCGTACGCAGAATAGGTTGGCATTGCTGATGGCGGCGCTAGGGAGGAGGGAAACGTAAGAAAGTGGATCTACGTTGCTCTACGTTAACACCATCTATTCGATTCGATGATCTTGACCAACCTCGAGTCATCGTTATTCGACACGAGTTGAATCTCGGACGCGTAAAAAATATTCCGTGTATTTATTCTAATGTCGAAAAGGCAAAGGATCCGAGCAGATGCCATCGTTTGGGCGCCCCTTCGCATTGTCTCCAAGAACTGTTACCTTTTCGCAGCCGCCATAACCGTAAAGCTTTACGACGAATCGAGAGTGCTTGAAACCGTGGCTATATTCTCGGCTCGCGTGTTCCTTACCCGCTGTCTGTGTTCTTATCGAATTCAAACGACCTTACGTATACGTATCGAGGCTGGATTGCGAATTTTCATTCGAGTATGCGTTCCATGGGATTGAAAGAGGGAAAGTATCGTTGGTTGAAACGATTTAACGATTTTAGGAAAAGAGAGAGAGAAAGAGAGTGTTTAAAAAATATATACATACATATATATCGAGAAATGGAATAAATATAAATCGTTGTGTCAGATTGTATCGTATCCTAGTGATAAAGAAACCGTTCGAGTTTCCGCAAAATTCGAAACAATAGATTGAAATCGTGGCGCGCCCGGAGCGATCCGGGGAAAAATATTATTCGTTTCCTTCGATTGAAATATTTCTTACGATTGCGCGAATCTAAGCGAGCAGGAGATGCAAAGGAGGATGAGAATAAAATATGAAAACGAGGTCGATGATGAAGGCAAACTGCAAGATGAAATACCTACTTGCCGGCAATGTTTGAAGTAGCGCTTACTTATTCTTCTTAAAAGACAAGTCCCCGCTCGTTCCTCATTCTTCACCCAACGATCGATATTCGCTTATTACAGTTATGTACATTCTATCTTCGATCTCCATTCAACCGACTACGACTTCGCTTTGATTATCTCGTATTATTGCGCATCTCCCGGTTCTCGTCAACGAAATGCCAATAAATATCTATTTTCATCTCTTCATATATATACATATATATATATATTAGGAAATTTCCATTAATTATTTTTTAATCATTCCAAATTCGATGATTTTACAACGACGTGTCCAGATCTCAATCGAGAAATATTATCTCAAGAATTATCAAGATTATCAAGATAAGCCTTCAATGTACAGATTTTTCTTTCGAAATATGCGTACTTATTCATCCTTTGCAATTTAAATCGGAAACGTCGATCGATTTTGTTGATACACTTTCGATGTCGGGGAAATCCACTCGAGAAAACTCGTTCTTCAATTTTTCCGCGACAAAGTGGAAAGATTCTCGGCAGAAATGCAAAAGATTTGGAAAGTGGCCGGCCAACCACGTCACTTTGACGAATCCAACGTAGCAAGGTCTCGTAAAAAGAAAGAAGGGATCTCTGTAAAAGATTATGCCGACGTTCCACGAGTGCCTTCCCTGACTGTACATCCTTTCGCGGGGATGTGCCTCGGGTATGAATGTATCTTTACGAGTTGAACGTCACCGAGCCGCGCTCGGTAATATCCCCGGATTCCACCTCGTCCGTCCAACTGTCTCGAGAGGTGGTACGCAAGATACCGTAATATCTCCTTCATCTCTTCTCCTCCTCGTGTATATCCAAATTTTCCGGGAAAATCGGGAGAGAAAGAGGCTCTGTTGGAATCCTTCGAAATTCCCTTTTGTTTTTCCAAAATCCCTTTTAATTTCCCCTAATATTTTTTGGATTGTTTTTCCTTTTTTAAATTCTTGGAATGATCGTCAGATTTCGATGATCAGAATTTATTTATTTCAAGGAAAAATCGAACGAATATATATATATTTATATCGATAACGTACGCCTAGATCGAAGATATTCATGTATTATATTTTCATAAAATAGCAAAAATAGGGAGGATCCGGTTGAGAAACGTTGTCTTCTTCAGAAAATGTTAATTTATTATCATTTTATTTAGCGCATAATTTGCGTGATATTTTGCATATTTGTCCCGAGAGAATGTCGCTCGTTAATACGATGCGTTAAAAATTCGAATTATTACATTTTCCTATATACGAAAAGTGTGGACGCGGATAAAAATAAAACGGGGAAAAGAAAAAAAGAATCGTATCCCATTATTTGCATTTTCTAATGCGCGATCGTGTCCCGGGTTCATTATTGGACAACGGTAATATCGTATCGCGGGAAGGTCATTACGAAGCGCATTAGTAACAATTTGCACTTGCCTGCTGCGTTTATGAACCCTTGTTACAGAATGGAATCGTAATAAATGTGCACTTACATTTCAATTAACGCCCATTTTACGCGCATCAAGGAAACAATGCCGCGCGAATATAACCGGGAACCGTCTAAATTAACCCCGGGACTAGAGGAGGGCACACAATGTGCGCCAGACATTTGCATTGAAAAACAGCCACCTCTTGTACTCTTGACACGTTGATTTATATAGGGGAAACATTTCTATTCCATGTGAATAACTAACACGATTAACTTACGAATCTCCTCCCTTTCTCTCTCTCTCTCTCTCTCGTCATTCAACGAATATTCCTCGACAATTACGCGCAAACACTTTATATTCCTTTCCTTTTTATCATTCAACCGCGTCGATCGAGTCGAGAATTTCATCGTGAAAATAAATCTTCCTCTCTTTCTCTCTCTCTCTCCCCCCTATTTCCCCGTGAAAAAACTCGAAAACAAGGGGGTTAACCGTCCGAAAGGGAATTCCACATCCCGTGCGCGCGCAATCATTAAAGCATCTGCGGAGGGGGGAGAGGGGAGGGAGAAGCGGTGCATCGGTATCCCGAAGTAAGTTGGCCATCCCGTTGAAGGGATCCCTTTAATCCGGAAGCCGGCTCTCAAGGATTGCTCGAGTGTACGCGTGACCACGGGAATCAACATTGACGCAAGCCCCGTGGCATACGTTACGGTGATTACGCCTGTAACAACACCCTGTCCTATCCCACATTACCAGGGATCTCGTTACACGCACTTAGAGCCGACCCTCCTCGCGATCCTTCCACATCACCCTTCCCCTCTTCCCTCTAGGAGGCCTCTATACATAACGCCTTTGTATATAGGAAGTATGTGTGTGTGTGTGCGTGTGTGGGCGCTCGTAATTTATATCGAGATCGATGGGGTCGTCCAGTTATGCTGGTCGGCTGACCATGGACCGCGGTGGAGGAGGGTGGTAGGATCCTTGGATAGGATTTATGTAGGGCAGTCATGGTCGGATAAGTGTGTGTGTGTGTAGTAATATTGGGGTGTGTTAAAAAAAAATTTTGCCCATCGGTGGAGGTGGGTTGAGGTGGCCACTTCACTCTGCCTATAAGAAAGAGATATTAAAGAAGTAACTAGTTAAAATTTTAGTTAGTTTCAAATTATAGTCGATTCGTTCGTTACTTGCAATTGTTCGATTTGAATGATAAATTACTTTATCCGTCTCTGTTATTCGTGTAAATAGTAAATAGAAACGGATATTCATAGTTAATCGAGCAGTATATTGCATAAACTATAAACTCGGTATAAAATGAAATATCTACGTGGATCGAGGCTATAAATCAAGATAAATATATTGGAATTGATTCGAACTTGCTTCGATATTGTTTGCATAAATAAACGAATTTGAGAAAATTCGTTTTGCTTTTAGTCGGGCGGCGCGCGTTAAAGGAGTTTGCGACGACGCTGGAATTAAAAAAGCGTTAGATTGTTAGTGTTGCAATTAAGTTTGGTTGGTCAGCTCGTGTTCGATTTTATCGGGCAATTGTCCGAGTGAAATTGGTACCGGGCTTCATTAGACGCGATAAAGGATGCCCGTGCGAGGAAATTACACGGCTACGACGGACGCGTGGGCCAGTAATTAGTGGTAAAGTGTCGCCGCTGGTTCCCTCACTTTCTTGTCACGTCACTTCCGGATTATGGTCTGGTCCTTCGCACGACTTTCTCGGTTAGGTACTCGCACGAGTCTACTTCTGGAAGCCGTTTTATAGCCGGACAATTACTGGATATCCGAGCTATTAAGACGCCAGCTTGCACCGTGATCTTTCCTAGCCCTTTCGTTTTAGATATTTTCTTGTGGAAGAATGTGAAGGAAGCATCCGTTGTTAATCCTTTATTAATTATTAATGGAGCAAGCGTACGAATTTTCGGTGAAATAAGAATAAAACACTCGTGACATGACACGAAAAAAACTTCAATGATTTCTTTAACTAATCACAAAATGCTAAAAGTAACTAGTTCTTTCGAATAAAGTTACTTTAAATAATTGTTCATTCTTTGTATATAATTTCGTTTTGAAGCTATAATTATCTGGGATTATTCGATGCTTTGAACGATAACTTCAACCATTAAAATTTTACACCTTTCTGACTAATCCAACAACTAGTGACATCTACGTATCCAGGAAAAACGATGCAACAAAAACAAACTTTCTTATTAATATCGTATACCTCTTCTCTGGCCGCAAAAACGGTCTAGTCTTTTTAAATTTTTCGTCGACCACCATTCCGAAAAAGCCAGAAAGAGGAAAGAATTGTCGGTCTGGTTGCTCGTAAATCAAGCAAACCTCGCTAATTGATAGAGCTCCTGTCACTCTTCCGCAATTTACCTCGCAGGTGATCGTTTATCGGCCCTAATGAATCCTGCTGCGATTCGAGCCCAACAATCGCCACGATAAAATCGAAGATAATTGCCGGTGGCGGCGCTCTCGACGTTTACCGTTCAGTGCTGCCAACTGTCGGATGATGAACAGTCCTACGAGAGATAAGCCTCGATGCAATGTGGCGACAAGATCGAGCGTACGCTCTTCTGTTATGATTGGAGAGTATGGGCTACCGATTTCCTCCAGCCAAATGGAAAGCGATTAATCTATTTTTTCTATTTCGAAGCTTCATTAAACTCTGCTCTTCGATGTTGAATAATCTCTTTGATTGGTAAAAATGACATCAGGATGCGAATCCGTTATCGATTCCGTTGCGTAAGATCCATTATTGTTGTTCGGTGTATAGGTTAGAGGTTAAGAAATTTTTGGAACGTGATTTATAACTATACACATGATAATGAAGTTCTTATTAACGTTGTAACAATGAAACGAGTATCGTGAAGTTATGCGTATTCCTGTTTCGTACTAGGATCATAGCAACTAGGATGATAGAATTAAAATAAAATTTTAATTCTTCTTCGTCGTGGATTAAAGTAAATTTCCTTTAACGATTAGAGAATGCTTGGATCCAAATAATTATCCGTTAATTAAACAAAGGGGGAAGCATTCGACGAGTGCTTCATGCGTATTAAATGGAACGAAAATTGCAGTAACAATTAATCGATGAATAATGACACTTGGAATAAATTAATAAATTGCTTAATTAATCTTCACGGTGAGAAGCATCGTTACATTTCTATCGTATCGCAATATCGCCATCCTTGAATTGTTGCGGTTGTAAATTTGAATATGTATCGAGTTCGCACTGTACTGATAAACTTGAGATAATTTGATCGATGGTTTAATTAACCTCGTTGAGGCTAATAGCTTGTAGTTACGTTACACGGATGATCATCTTGACGAATATTGCACAGACAATGGAAATTATTCCTCGATGAAATTTCTCAAGAAAGAGAACCAAATCATTTGTAATTGAAACAATTGGGAATTTTGTTTTCGTAAAAACTCTCTTCTCTCTTTCGAACGGAAACGTGACTTCTCACATTCTATTCTCGTGATTCTTTACAATTTGATTCCATTGTCACATGTCATCTCGAATTCACGTTTAATAATGCAAGTAAAAATTTCATTCGGACAATTTTATATTTATTTAGATTCGTCGACAAGCGTCGCGCGAAAGCAAAGAAAGACCCGAGTTGAACCGAGTCATCCCGACTCGGTATAAATATTTCATGATCAACTTCAGAGAGTCTTGCATTAAACATTTACGATAAAATATCAAAATATCTCCAATGTTCGGCCAAAAGGACATTAGTATCTCTTACTCGACTCATGTATACATACAATATACTTTATAATCGATATATTATCCAATCCTTCACGAAACGAAAAAAAATAAATAAATAACTGTCTCGTGATACAAATACGAGTAACATCGTAGCTTCGATCACGGTCGAACAAATGGAACGAAGATCCAATAACGGAGATCGGAGCTCAAAGAGCTCAAAGAGAAAGGATATATTTTTATCTCTCTATTAAAATTTGCTAAAAAGCGGATCAAGGAAAAAGGGAGGGCAGGCAAATGCCTGCCAGCCACAAACGTCTATAAACTTGGAAACCGATGGGCCACGAGTCGCATGCGCTGCTCTTCCGAACGATCTTCGAAACCGTTGAGCGAGTACCTGTTCTCGCGTGAGTGTCGTGGAGGGGGCGCTGCCCACTTTGTCACGCCAATGGCAGACCGGTAAATTTAGTAAAGATAACCGTGTCGTGCCGTACCGTTTGCCTCGAGGAAAAAGCAGTTTACGGCCCATCGAACGCTGCCCAGCTTGCCGGGTTTCCGCTTGATGGGGCGAACACGTGTTGTTGCCCGCTTATTTTTCAACGATGGTCTTGGATTATGACCCTTGATCGCAGCTGGGCCTCGAATGCTGTCCGCTGCACGACGCGGGATACCACCGCCGTTTATCTCCAACGATACGCGTGAGATAGAGGGAAATCGAATTTGTACCTTCATTCCTCCCTAATCGATTTTCCAACGAATTTTTGACGAAAGGAATTGTTCCTCTTCTGGAACAGAAAAAAAAAAAGAAATTCTCCAGAGTCATGCATTATTCCGAGCCACTGACTTTTCTATAAACCTTGTGTTTTTCATCGATCCCTCTCGTGAAACGACATCGAATCAAAGAAATCGTCTTTCCTTTCCTCCAGGGGATGATTTGAACCGATCGTTCGCGCAATTAATCAACCATTCACGCGAGATCTCTGTTGGATAATTAATATCGTTTTCGTACCTCGAATAATTTAAATTCTTCTTGAACAAATTCCAAACTCGAAAAAATTGTTGCACGTATAATCGGGAATGGAAAACTCGTGGAAAAATTCAGAGTTAAAATCCAAGGTTCCTCGTTACATTTTTTTTTTCTTTTTTGCGCCAGGGACATGTTCACGTTTCGTGACATTCTGTAACGAAATCCTGACCCGGTGAGGCGAAAGAAAGGGTGGAAAGAAAGCTGGATGGCTCGCCGCCAAATTTTTACGTTCTATTTCCCCTCTTCCTTCCCCCAAGGATTTTTACAATTTTTAGAATTTAGGGAAACGGGTTTAAAATTTCCTTCCTCTCGTCTTTTAATCTATGCGTGATAAACACATGGTCGAGCAGATATTGGCAATAATTCCTACCCTTTTTTCTCGCTTTGTCGCTCGGTCTCGCCGAAGTCGGAATAACACGTCTGACCCAAAAACGGAAGGGTCGGTCGAGCAGGGCTGGCGTAACTCCAACCTCCCCTTCTTCCCTTCTTCCTGCCACTAAGAAAACCGAAATTTTTGCCCCGCAACATTGCGAAATCCTCGAAAAGTGGACCGTCGTTTTTGGGAAAATGGAGTGATTGGATGCTCTTCTTTCTCGAGAATTAAAAATGGATGAAGCGGATTATATTGTATTTGCAGGGCAGTTCTCAAGTAAATCATTAAAAAAAAAAAGTAACTAGTTAAAAATTTCGTGAGTAATCTCGACCCCTAAAATTATTATTACATCGTTTCGAAGGATAAATTTAATTAAGCTTACCGTGGCGATATGAAATTAATTATTATTATTATTAATTGTTTTATTTCGAGCGAATGTTTTTTTCTACGATACTTCATCTATCGGCTCCTCTTTCGACGAACCAAGTCGCAATAATGGAGTTGAAGATTAGTTTTTTCCTCGAGCAACGTGCATTACTCTCTGCGTTCACACGTGAGTGAATTTTATTAACGGGGAAAGTTTATTGTAATTTATTATATTAGTTAGCATCAAGTTCAAGCCTGCCGCCTCGTGTTACGCCTTAAATGATGGAAGATTCCCAGTTAGGGGGGTAAGGTGTTGCTTCTTCTGTCCCAGATGAACAATTTATATTCCGCCTTCAACATTGTTCCCGGAAACAAGAGTTATTAAATTAAGTTAACGTTACAGTTTAAATAAACCGTTATTTATAATATCGCGCGAAAACCCCTCCTCCTTTCGATTTCCATACTCGTTATTATTTTTTTGAAAAAAAAAAAATACAATTTTGAAAGAGATACAGCTTTCGTTTTGGCACACCAACTGGTAATATCAATCAACGCTGCTCCGTAAAATTTCGAAATGTTTCGAACAACGTTCTTCGGTCGTGGGAAACAAACGGTTTGCAAGTAATTTAAGCCGACAGAATTAGATAAATCATCCTGCGCGCCATCCTCAATTTCTTTCTCGCGTTACGGCGCAATTATCCATCAATTTTCTTCCCTTTATTCGCCCCCCTCCCCCTTCAACACGTTTCTTCCATTTCTCTCTATAATAGTGGAATAAATAATAGCAACGGGATTTTAACTTTCTTCTTCTTCTCCCTTTCTTTCTTTTTAATTTAATCGAGCGCGTTTTATACGGTTGTTAAAGGGATTTCAGCCACGGTTCGCTAAAAATAAAACTGGGAACTCGGTCGACCAGCAAAGTGTAAACACCAAATTCAGATCGCGACACCTGCTACTTAACACTTTCGACAACCCCTCACCGTAGGCGAACATAAATTATTCATTCGACGCGACACGAAACACCTTACAACTTGCCAAGAAGTGTCTTCATCCATGCTCCCCGAACAGGAAAAATGAAAGATATATTAAAGAGCCGGATGATATCGCGATACTTTGTCGCGAAATTTCAAATGGAATTATTAACTTTCCTCTTCCTGCGTTACGTTCGTTCATCAAAATCAAATAGATATATATATATAAATTTGCGACTTGGCGAAAATTTCATCATTTAAGAAGAGAAAGGCATTCGTTATTCGATCTAACGAGAAGAAAATTTATTTTTTGGTTCTGAGAATAACGCAGCATTCCCATGAGTAAAGTGAGTAAAGAAAGGGGCAGGGTTTCTGTAACGAAATCATTTTTAAAAAAATTATTCGAAAGGAAAAATCGAAAGAAAAGAAAAATTATTTTTGCAATATCGAAAAATTGCATTTTTACACGGAATGAAATAAAAGCTTAATCGAGTAACAGAATACCTCGTTGGCTAAGCGTCTCGATTGCCTATCCTTAGAAGAACGTTGGAAAACGCAAAGGGTACAGCATCTCCATGGTGGCTTTCTCTAACGAAATCATTTTTAAAAAAATATCTTTCCATTTTTCGATCGAAAGAAAATTTATTTTTTACGTATTGAAAAATTGTTCTAAGAACCTTGAAAAACATAGCATTCCCATGGTGAATAAGGCATTTTTAAAAAATTTCCATTTTTCGGTCGAAAGAAAAGAAAATTTATTTTTTACGTATTGAAAATGTATGAAAAAATAAAAACCTTGAAAAACACACATTCCCATGGTGGATAAGGCATTTTTAAAAAAATTTCCATTGTTCAATCGAAAGGAAACAAAATTTATTTTTTACGTATTGAAAAATGTTCTAAGAACCTTGAAAAATACACATTCCCATGGTGGATAAGGCAGAGTTTCTGTAACGAAATCATTTTAAAAAAATTTCCATTGTTCAATCGAAAGGAAACAAAATTTATTTTTTACGTATTGAAAAATTGGTCCTCGAAAGAACCTCGAAAAACACACAGCATCCTTATGGCAAAGAAAGGGGCAGAGTATCTGTAACGAAACGATTTTTAAAAAGATATCTTTCCATTATTCGATCGAAAAGAAAATTTATTCATTGCAAAATTGAAAAATTGTATCTTTTCCACGAGATGAAATAAAAGCTTAACCTCGTTGACGAAGCGTCTCGGTTCCCGATCCTAAGAACCTAAGATTCCTCTTAGGGAAGGTTGAAAAGCGCAAGGGCAGCGTCCCCACTGGGCGGATAAGCAACTTCTCAACTCTTCCAAATTCGTCCCTTTTTCAAAATCGAACAGATGCCTACCTAAATTTGTCACCGCGGTAAAAATCTTTCACCGCTTAGTGAAAGATGCTTTCTTTAACGAGGGCAGAAATTTTATTTTTTTGCAATATTGAAAAATTCCATTATTTCTTCCCAACGCGGGATGAAATAAAAGCTTAACCTCGTTGACAAAGCGTCTCGGTTCCCGATCCTAAGAGAACCTAAGACAAGGTTGGAAAGCGCGAGGGGTGCATCCCCACTGGACGGGTAAGCAACTTCTTAACGAGTAAAAATAAGTTTGGACGAACGTTAATGCAGCTCTTGCGGCGGAGTATGAATAATTTATGTCCACCGCGGAGGACGAGAGTAGCAGCAGGTGTTGTTTGCCGGAACTAGCTGTTCGTCCGACTGTACTTCTATTTCTCCTCCCCCTCCCCATGCAGACACACACACACACACGCACACAGAGGTACGCCATCTTTCGACGTTGCATCTGTCGACGTTGTATAATACGTTAATAAACGCTGGTAACAACAGGTACCAGGGGAGGGGGAGGGAAGGGATGGTTGCATTCGGTGGCCAACTTTAGCCCAACTTGTGCACTTCGTTACAAATGTCGCGCTAATGCGCCTTCTGCGAAACGGAAATATATATACACCATAACACCGCGCTTCCCTTCCCTTTCTCCACCAGCTTTTCAAAATAATTAAACTTTCGAATACGAATCCTTTCTCTGACGATTCTTTTTGGAAAAGAATGTTTTTGGAAAAGAACAATTGTTGAAATTATATATGGAGATGATACGGAATTACTTGGGATTCTCCTCGTTGGTGATCGAGGGAGAAGTCCGAACTTCGAGGAGCCGAATCAGCAATTCTTTCCGCGAAGAAATTTCTTTCCATTTTAATTCTCTTCTGAATCCTAAGAAATTTGTCATCCTCGAGCTGTTAACAGAGGTACGGACTATTCCTTTGAAAATTTTCTTTTCTTTTCGAGTCCTTCGACAGACTCACACGCAATCAACACGGTTCATTTAAGATTGAAAATTATTTGACGAAACTTGCCACGATTGTGGCCACGTCAAATTTCAGAAAGATCCACGGTAGGGGGATAACGTTATCGGGCGGGCAAACTGCCGTTCCACGAATTGGCCAACGTTCATCCGTCACGTTAGTTATTCTTCGACCTAGATACCTATCGTATTATGCAGTATGCTAATGAACATCTATTATCGCAACCTGGTTGTACCAACACCAGGCCGGGACAACTACACGCTCCAATAACACAAACAATCCTGACAACGCCAGCTTTCATCGATAACCCTCCCCATCTAACCCCCGAGTTAATCCCGTTTCCCCAACCCGTTCCAATAACTTTCGCCCGTGAAAATCTTTTCAAATTTCTATCCATCCGTTTCGAAACGACTCCCCGCCGACCTTTCTCAACGATGAAATAATTTCTCTCCAATTAAAGCTTGCAAGCATGTTCCTCTCGATCGATGCGAAAAAAGAGAAAAGAGCGAGGCAATTTTCCTTTCAATTCGCGAAATCTTGTTTAAAAATATGAAAATATAATTTTTCTCGAATTATCTTGAACGGGGGAAAAAAAATTTCGATTGTAAAAAACTTGTAAGCATGTTCCCTCGATCGATGCGGAAAAAGAGGAAAGAGGAAATTTTAATCGACCTTGAAAAAATCGCAATAACAGAGAAAAAAATAAAAAGGGAGGCCAATTTTTCCATTCAGCGAAGTCTTGATTATATTAAAATACGAACGATAAAATAATTTCTCTCGAATTATCTTGAATGGGGGAAAAAAATTTCGATAAAGCTTGCAACCGTTGCTCCCTCGAAAATTTTCCTTTCAATTCGCGAAATCTCGTTTACATTAAAAATATGAAAATATAATTTTTCTCGAATTATCTTGAACGGGGGAAAAAAAATTTCGATTGTAAAAAACATTTTCGATAAAACTTCCAACCATGTTCCCTCGATCGATGCGAGAAAAAGAGAAAAGAGGAAATTTTAATCGACCTTGAAAAAAATCGCAATAACAGAGGAAAAAATAAAAAAGGAGGCCAATTTTTCCATTCAGCGAAGTCTTGATTATATTAAAATACGAACGATAAAATAATTTCTCTCGAGTTGTTCTCTTGAATAGAAAAAAAAAAAAGGACAAAATCGAAATAGATCCTTTAAAATCGATCAGCAAAAGGATTGATCGGAAAGATTTTCTATGGGAGCGCCACGATTATTATTCGCGTGAATATTTTTTCCAACGATTAGACGGTGCAATTTTTTCCAACAATCAACGCGACACGGTAATATATTATATACTCGATGAAAACGAATCGATCCACGCCGGATTTCGCGCGGACTCGAGACGGCCGAATGATTTATTTTGTCCGGCGGAATGGAACGCGCGCGAGAGATCGAAAGGACGGAAGCGGGGGAGGGACAATGGGCTCGATCGGCCGATGAAATTCGATCCATCGAGATGATTCGAAACGGGCGCGGTCGATAATTTTGCGCGCACAACCAAGAACAAAGAATACACTTGTTTCGTGTTTATTCGCGCGTTTATATTGGATTTCGTTACTATTCGCTTTTTTATTACTCGCAACAAATAGAATGTTCCTTTATATTCCTTTAACTCGTCGCGAAAGCGGTCGCGCTTTCATTACAGCGAGACGAGTGGAATAGAACGATCGTTACGACGACGTAGTAGTATGAATCGGTTTTGGTCAGACGCGGAACTGGTAAAACTATCGATAACGAAACTGCTAAAACTATAATATATTACCGTGTCGCGTTGATTGTTGAAAAAAATTGCACCGTCTAATCGTTGGAAAAAATATCCACGCGAATAATAATCGTGACGCTTCGATAGAAAATCTTTCCGATCAATCTTTTTGCCGATCGATTTTAAAGCATCTATTTCGATTTTGTCCTTTTTTGTTTTTTCCATTCAAGAGAACAACTCGAGAGAAATTATTTTCATATTTTTAATGTAAACGAGATTTCGCGAATTGAAAGGAAAATTTTCGAGGGAACAACGGATAGAAAAATGTATTCGTTTTCTAGTAAGTAGCTATTATTAATTAGCTTTTATTCATTAATTAGCCACTTCGATTTTGAGATTTCGAATATTGGAGAAATTGAGGCACAAAAATATATTTCGAATATATCTTAAAGCTGGCTCTTGATGAAGTAAAAGAAAAATCGTAAGGTTAGGACGAGCAGTTCCCCTCGTCTTGGCATTAATCCAATAAAGAATGACTAACAAGCGAAATGCGAGGATAAAGTCGAGCGCGTGTAATTAGAAATTCTACAATTTGCTTCGAGTAACCGCGCAAGTGAAATATCAAAGAAAAAGTGTGGCGGAGAGAGAGAGAGAGAGAGTGGGAGCCGCCATCTTCTAAAACGACAAGGAATCTAGAGCTGCGTTGCTTTCACAAGCAATCTACGAGAAGCTTGCCTATCAGTTAAGGCTTCAAGTTATGCAAATTACACTCCTCTGTACATACTTAGAGCACGGCGAAGGGAGGAGAGCTTTCCGTTTACATTTCCAACGTAGCCGGAAGAAACTTCGCCGCGAGCTCGCTTCTTATTTCGAAATCGCTTCTTCCGCCCCCTCCTACTCCCACTCCTCCACCCCCGGTAAACTGATCAAATTACGGTTGCATCAATATTTCAACAACGGTCTGGAATGCGCGATACATAAATTTACAAGCGTTTCCGCCGACGACTCTTCCCTTCCTCTCCTTCGTTTCCTTTCCCCTTTCATTTTCCCTTTTCTCTTGCGTGCTTTCTTAACCATTTTTTTTTATTTATTTTGGTTCCTCTAGTTTCTCTACTTCTCCTCTTTTCATCTTATTTTTTCGTTTCTTCGTGATTTATTTATTTATTTATCTCTCATCTTTCAGATTCTTCTCTAGATTGTTTATTTCTTCGTTGACTCTCTTTACTTTTGTTCGTTTTTTCTTTTTGTCTCTCTATTTCTCTTTGTTCTCTAGTTTTTCCATCCTTCGCTCTTTTTCGTATCTTTCTTTTTATTTTTTTTATCTCTCTAATTCTCCTAATTTTTATCTTTACTCTAGTTTCCTTATTCGTTTCGTCTTCTAACTTTTTCGTTTCCCTTTAGTTTCTTTCCTCTATTTATCCTTTTTTATTCGTTTCACGTTCTTTATTTCCCTCCTCTTTTCCCCTTTTTCTTTTTTTTTTTTTGTTTCTTCGTTTCCCGTATCCCAGAACAGGGACCGCCATCAAATTCTTTCAATACGAGCACACGAATTCGTGAATAATGGCGGACACTGGTGTGGCCAGAGGCAGCTGGAGCGAAATTTTTATTGAAACAACGAGAACGTCAAATATTTGTGACGCGATGTTTCGTGGCGAGAACGTCACTTTTTACCGTGATTTATGACCTCCGTCCAGCCATCATTTGTTTCCCCCCCCCCGACTCCATTGTTACGCGTCACCCTAACTTCTTCTCTCTTTCTTTCTTTTTTTAAACCGAAAAAAAATTTCCACCCGCGGTTTCGACGTAATTTCTCAAACCTCCTTTCTTCCCCCCGTAAATAACAACAAATCGAATTTTTCAAATATAATAAAGATCACGAGAAGGCAACATTTATCCTGCTTCGTCAAATCCCTGCGAAATCATCTCACCCTCCCGTCTCCCCGCTCTCCCTCTCCAAGCACTCACCCTTCAAGGTGCAAGAGCGCAAGAAACGTTGGAAAAGAAGTGGAAAGAAACAATAAATACGGTCGAAACGAAACGAATTAAAGGAGATTGGTTCCACGGGGGAAGAAAGAGGTCGGTCGGTCGGTCGGTCGGTCGGTTGAAAGGGGGTGGGAGGCCCTCGTCCTCGATTCGCTCCCAAGTTGAATTCGAGGGACGTAGTCAAACGGCAACTTTCTTCCAACGGGAATTAAAGAAAATACGACTCGGCTGAAATGTTAATGAGTTCCTCCTTTGAACCCCTTCGGCTCCTCCTCCGCGATCGAGCTTCCACGACTTGTTTATTGCTGGAGGGGGGCACCTCTTCGAATCGTTGTATCCCTGAAACGATTCCTCGATCAGCTATATGCGATTCATTATTTCCGTGTTTACGGTTCGCGGAACGTTTGAGAACGGATTGAATGACGAGAATTATTCGCTCGTTTCGCGAACCCAAGGTTTTTAATGATTGTATGTGTGTATGATTTCGATCGAGAATTGTACGAATGTTCAGGTGAATTTGTGTCGATTATTTTAAATGTTACGATGATTTATTTAATTTTTACAACGATAGGAAAACAGACGATCTCTTTTTGAAAAGGTAACAATTTTTTTTTTTTTTTTCTTGAATATAATCAAAAATATAATTCTAGTCCAATAATAGGTCAGACGAGTAAATTAAACGGTTTAAGAATTAAACTATTATTGGTATAAAAAAAAGTAGAAATCGGATGCCATCTTGAATCGCGATGTATTAAGAGAAGCGTATCCGATTAATTTTTCAAGGAATGGAAAAAGCTTCACATTCGTCGTAATATTTCATCTCGTAAAGCAATTCAGCGCAAGTATAAAAATTCCAATGTTAATTCTGGACACGTTTTGAAAAATTACTCTCTGTCTCCTCCCTGCTTAATACGTTAAAAATCTCTCGAGATTTAAACGTGTCCCCTTCAAATGGATTGTAAAATAGAGGAAAGTTAATTTTCCCGGAACCACGAGGGAAATCGGTCGTTCTATTTCCGGCGTTAATGTAATATTTTTAATAGACAGTGAAGAACATTTAACTACGTGAACGCTTATGAAACTACGGGGAGGGGAGAAAAATTGCTCGTAGAATTCGTTGAAATCGTGAGGATATTGCACGAGTTTATTACTTTTACGATTCCATATTCGTCCTTCGCTTTTTTCCCCCCTCCCCTCTCCTCCTTTATCTGCATTTCTACTCTACTTGCCAAAAATCGAGATATATATATACAATGTGTATATGTTGGATATACTTTCAATCGACATTTTCAGCGGGAAATTAATAATATCCGATGATTGAAATAATTCATTCGAAATATTATTTGTCGGCCGCGTATTATTCCGTTCCGTGGTCGACGGAATGGGCATTGAATTGCACGAGGGTCGAAGGAGAAAAGGGAAGAAAAAAAAAAAAAAAAAAAAAGGAAAAAAGGAATTCGAATTCACGAACTGTTCCCGAATTCATTTGAAATATACGCTCGCCGGGGCACACGCCACCCACGTGGCCCTCGTATTTTTACATTTATATTACGTTCATACTTCTTGGCTCGCGCGGCCGAACATTAATTCACAGCTGTACCAGCCGCGCCGCACCGTTGAACCGGCGCATCCATCACTGTCCATTACGAGACAGACAATCGTCTTGGCGTGGCCAGGTTAGGGTGCGAATACATTTCGGAGTGAAACTCTCGGAGGGGTATATTTCCAAGTATTTTCGAGCGAATCCCCTGTCACCCATTGGACGATAACACGGTGAAAAGAGAGGAATAAATAAATGAATAGAACGGGAGGAGCGATTCTCGAGTATTTTAATCTTCGATTTGTCTAAAATATGTTCGCATCTTTGTCGCTCGATGTGAAAGTATATCTGTCTTTAACAGTTTATTCTTAGTTTTTGGGGTTTGAAAATGTTCGAAGATGTGTATTATTCTTAGTAGTATCGATCGGGAACGTGCAATGACTTATTTTTTTCTCCGTCTCTCCCCCGGAGGATCACGTATCACCGACCGATTTCACGGGTCCGTGATTCTGTCATCTAAATTCCAGCACCGGTACCAATAGTCTTTTTCCCCCTTCTTCTATTTTCCTCCCATTCCACTTGTTTCTACATTTTTGTCTCCTTTCGTATTTCTTATTTCCACTCGTCTCTTCCATTTCTTTCCTTCTTCACTTTTTTTACACATTCTTCCTTTGCTATTCTATCTTTCGATTCCTTTGCCCTAATATTCGTTTCTTTCATTTTTCTTTCTTTCTTTCTCTCTTTCTTTCTTTTTCTTCTAACATCATTTCCTTGGGTTTCCTATCTCTTATTTCTTTCCTTTCTCCTCTTCTCTCTTCCTTGTATCTCCTGTCTTTTATCTCTTTCGTCCCAACGTTCTTCTATTTTCATCTTTATTTTTCACGTATATCTCGTCTCCTGTCTTTTATTACTTTTGTTCTAGCATTCGTTTCGTCTTTTCCTCTTCGTCTCGTGCGTGTTTAATTCTTCATTCTCTTTCTTTCTCTTTCTTTTTTTCTTTTAACTTATTTTCTCTTATTTTTTTAAATTAGCATTCTCCGTTTCATCTTTTTTCTTTTCATACACGTTGAATTTCCTCTTATATCTCATTTCTTTTGGTCTAGCATTCTTTCCTTTTCTTCCTCTTCCTTTCTTTTTTTTGTATTTTTCACGTATATCTCATCTCCTATCTTTTATTTCTTTTGTTCTAACATTCGTTTCATGCATGTTTAATTCTTTATTCTCTCTCTCTCTCTCTCTCTCTCTCTCTCTCTCTCTCTCTCTCTCTCTCTCTCTCTCTCTCTCTCTCTCTCTCTCTCTCTTCTTTTCCTTCTAACCTTATTTTGTTAAGTTTCCTTTCTCTTATTTCTTTTGCATTCTTCTCCTTTTCTCTCTTTTTTGCATTTTTCACGTATCTCTTGTCTTTTATCTCTTTTTCCCAACGTCCTTATGCTTATTTTCATCTATTTCCTCTCCCTTTTCTTTTCTTTTTTGTATTTTTCACGTATATCTCGTCTCCTATCTTTTATTTTGTTCCAGCATTTCATTTTCCTCTTCGTGCATATTTAATTCTTTCTCTCTCTCTCTCTCTCTCTCTCTCTTTTCTTTTCCTTCTAACTTTATTTCGTTGAGTTTCTTTTCTCTTATTTCTTTTGCATTCTTCTCTTTTTCTCTCTTCTCTCTTTTTTGTATTTTTCACGTATCTCCTGTCTTTTATCTCTTTCTTCCAACGTCCTTTTATTTTCACCTATTTCCTCTCCCTTTTCTTTTCTTTTTTTTTTGTATTTTTCACGTATATCTCATCTCCTGTCTTTTATTTCTTTTGTTCTAGCATTTCATCTTTTCCTCTTCGTGCATATTTAATTCTTTCTCTCTCTCTCTCTCTTCCTCTCCTTTTCCTTCTAACCTTATTTCGTTGAGTTTCCTATCTCTTATTTCTTTTGCATTCTTTCCTTTCTCCTTTTCTTTCTTTTTTGTATTTTTCACGTATATCTCGTCTCCCATATTTAATTCTTTCTCTCTCTCTCTCCCTCTCCTTTTCCTTCTAACCTTATTTCGTTGAGTTTCCTATCTCTTATTTCTTTTGCATTCTTTTCTTTCTCCTCTTCTCTCTTCCTTTTTTCTTGTACTTTTCACGTATCCCCTGTCTTTTATCTCTTCTGCCCCAACGTCCTTCCATCTTCATCTATTTCCTCCTCCTCCACTCCTTCTTCCACTCCTCCTCTCAACGCTGAGAAAGGAAGGAAGGAAGGAAAATTCCACTCGTATTCGTCTCGAATTCACCACAAAGTTTCCGCGTTGGTTCGTTCATCCCCCCGGATTCTCTCTTCATCCCTCACTCTTCATTGCGGCAGCCACCACTGGTAACCATTGTCCCATGAAATTGGACGTCATTCACGTACAGGATGTCCATGACTCTTTCACAGGCCGCGCGCACCACGTCGCATCGTCCCTGTGCAACGATCAGGAAGCAGAAACTACGTACGCGTGTCCGATGATTTTTAACACCGCGATCCGCGCTACTCTCGTAATTTCCGGCCACGCGTCACGGGATTAAACGCGGGATTTTTTAAAAAAATTTTAAAGAAAAACGGGCGGTAATAGAATTGTTTCCCAAATGTTTCATTAACGTCGAGATATCGATAATATCGTTGGCAGTGAAAACAACAAATAAAAAATGTACGGGTTTAGCTGAGTGAATATATTTGATTACATTTGATTGAGTGTTTAAACGTTCGAAGAAAAACAAATAGATATCAATAACAAAACCAGAAATAAAATTTTAGTGAACTTTAAATTCTGTAACAAATATCGATAATCTCTTCTTTATATATCATCGAATTTGGAATTTTAAAAAAAAAATCTTTCTTCGTATTTTGAAACGTAAGTTGTTCGAAATGATTGATAAGTTCGATTTAATAAAAAGAAAAAAAGGTGTAAAAGCGAAGTGAATAAGCTTAGAGAGAGATTCAAGCTTCTATTTTTCATATTTTATTTCCTTAATCGAATTATACCTATTTTCTAATAATTTCAACAAGATATACGAATGGATCGAGGATATAATAATTAAAAAATCGAACAGTTGTGAAAGAAATCCAGTTATTTCTGTTATAAAGTATAGGAAATTATTTTCTCATTAATGGTAAATTTTAAAGATATATATATATATATATATATATATATATATATACATCAGAGGCAAGAGCAGAGGCATGTGGCAGGCTGGCAATTCACAATCGTACAATGACAAATCATACGAACGATTTCTTTTCTGTCACACGGAATCGGCCTTCCACCTGTTTTTTCGCTCGTGAAATGAGTAATGACCGTTTCGTGAGACGAAACGATCGATTTGTCTCCGGCAAATTTCTTTTCCTCTCTGTTTCTCTGTCGAATCGAAATCGCGGCAATAAGAACACGTAGAAATTTATCATCGAAGACAACGATACGAAATCTTATCTCCCCCAACTGCTCCACAATTATTTCCAATTCCACTTTTCAACCTTCGATCGACGAAAAATTACCACACTTCTTTCCCAATTCTACGTTATTATTCCTTGGAGTACGAATTTGCTCTCGAGAAAAAAAGAAAGAATTTTATTTTCGTACCCGATTTTACATACCCTTTCTCGAGGACCTCTCAAGAATCTCGTGTCGCCAAATTTTGGATATTTTCTCTGGATAAATTTGTATTCTTTCTCTTTGTATTATTATTCCATCCTTTCCAGGGATCGTAAACAGAGTGGAATGGCCGAGAGAGGGAGGGGGGCTGTTTTCACAAGCTCGTTCCGGGACGAAATATTCAGCTTACTTCGGTATTTCATAAATTGTCCAGTCTGGAAATGTCGCGATCCGAAATTTATGCGACCCGCGTGTCGAAACGCGGCCGATGACAAATCATTCCGACGAAACGTGCTCGCTTTTCTGCTCGCGTGATAGCCGAATGACGATCGTTGGAACGACGCGAAATGACGATGAAACGATGCAACGACGATAAGCGATAATTGTCATTCGATGAAGAGGAAGGAAGGATTTATTCTAGGAGGAGTGGAAATATCTGAACGATATTTCACGATTATACATTTACGTATAATTAGAATAAATTTATTTGATTAAATTCGAAATTCGTGAATATTCGTAATAAAATTGCAGTGAGAATCGATCGAAGTGTTATCGATCGCGAATTATAATTATAATTGTAATTATTGTATCCATCTCGATCGCAAAATGAAATTGCAATCTTTGCAAGAACGAGAGACGAATTATAATTATAATTAAATCCGTCCCGATCGTAATAAACTTTCCAACTTCCGCGATAAAAATGGAATCGAAATGGTCCGTCTACGATATTTGACGCGATAACCACGCAATAATTAAAACAACTAAATCGTTTGATTAAATTCGTATCGATCGCGGTGGAGTTGCAACGTTGGCAAAAAAAAAAAAGAGAGAAAAAATGAAAATCGATCGTTGGGAACGAAGCGAAATACCTGCCGAATTACGAGGCTTGCCCGGCCATTCGATTTACACGAGCGATACGAGCGAGCGTTGGCTGCGCCTCGCTGCGACAAAGCTGCGTAGCGGAACAAACTTATGGCGATTTTAACGCCATCTAATGGCCCTCTGCAGGCCCCTGCACGAACGTGCGAGCGAGAATTTCGCTGCGAAATTTTCCACGAGTCGAAACAAATGTGTGCCGGGCACACTCTCGCGCACGTGTTCGTGTGGAAGGGAGGGGGAGGGGTTTATTAGCACCCTGAAATATTACACGCTTGCCACGGCAATATGCGAACTATAAGTTCCGCGATATTAACCGATTATAACTGATATAAATGTCTAATTGTCCCGATTACACCGCCGTTTCCCAAAATGCAATTATATCCGTTGGGCGAAAAAAAAATATTATAATTACGCGTTTCAAGTTGGAGTATTATTATTTAAATAGAATAGGGGGAAAGATTTTTCTCTTTTTCCTTTCGAGTCGAGTCGAGAGAAGTTTCGAGAACGATCGAGGACAAGAAAAAGAAGAAGAGGAAGAAAAGGAGATTCGTGGAAGCGTGACGAGGGCCACGTTAGCTAGATCGATTCTGTAAATCAACCGAAATTCCTCGAAATTGAGTTGTAGCACTCGAGGGACGGCGTACGCGCCACCTTACCGCAAACTATCGCCTGCAGGGAGAACGGAGCCGCTTCTCTAGTTATACGTGTACGTACATAGCAGACGTCGAGGAAGAAGGCGAGGCAGAGGCGAAACGTCGCTTGGGGAACGAGGCATCGGTATCGTACCAACGATTCCACCCGAACATCTCCGAACACTCCTCGCCTCGATTAAACGTCCCGCCAACTTGTTTAATGGCGGCGCACTCGGGGACCTGCGATAGTCGATCCGATCGGATTAGGTTAGGTTGGATCAGGTTACGTTATTCCGAAATTAACCGGAACAAAATTTCATTTTCGACGGAATAAGAGCGAAGAATATAACACGAAATATCCTTTTCAATGTCTTCGAACGATCTAAAATCACATTAAATTTATTAGAAGGATAAAAATATTCGTAACTCTCAAATTTCATAAGGAAATTTCGTTTTAAATGAAATAAGGATATAAAGATCTTATTAAATGACATTATTAGAAAGAAAAAAATATTCGTAACTCTTGATAATTTTATTTCCAACGAGATAAGAATGAAGAATGTAACATCGGTGAGATATCCTTTTGAACGTAATCTAACCTCTTCGAACAAAAGATCTCATTAAATTACTAGAAACAAAAAAATATTTGTAATTGATAATTTTTTTAATGAACTTTGTTGATAATTTCATTTCTAACGAAAGATTAGACTGAAGAATGTGACATTCTTAGAAGGAAAAAAATATAAAAATATATCTTTTTGAACGTAACCTCTTCGAACAGTTCAAGATCTCGCTAGATGGCATTCCTAGAAAAAAAAAATAGTTGTAACTCTTGATAATTTAATTTCCAACGAAATAAGACTGAAGAATATCGATGAAATACCGTTTTAAATATAATCTAACCTCTTCGAACAATCCAAGATCTCGTTAAATAGCATTCCTAGAAAAAAAAAATAGTTGTAACTCTTGATAATTTAATTTCCAACGAAATAAGACTGAAGAATATCGATGAAATACCGTTTTAAATATAATCTAACCTCTTCGAACAATCCAAAATTAAATAGCATTCCTAGAAGGAAAAAAATATAAAAATATATCTTTTTGAACGTAACTTCTTCGAACAGTTCAAGATCTCGCTAGATGGCATTCCTAGAAAGAAAAAAATATTTGTAACTCTTGATAATTTAATTTCCAGCGAAAACATCGATGAAATATTTTTTTGAACCTAACTTCTTCGAATTCGTTTGAAATTCGTTCAAGATCTCGCTAGATGGCATTCCTAAAAAGAAGAAAATATTCGTAACTCTTGATAATTTAATTTCCAACGAAGAATGAAGAATGTAACATCGACGAAATATCCTTTTAAATATAACTAACTTCTTTGAACAATCCAAGATTCCATTAAAAGGCATTCCTAGAAAGAAAAAAATATTTGTAACTCTTGATAATTTAATTTTCAGCGAAAACATCGATGAAATATTTTTTTGAACCTAACCTCTTCGAATTCGTTTGAAATTCGTTCAAGATCTCGCTAGATGGCATTCCTAGAAAGAAAAAAATATTCGTAACTCTTGATAATTTAATTTCCAACGAAATAAGATTGAAGAATATCGATGAAATCCTTTTGAACGTAACCTAACCTCTTCGAACAATCCAAAATTAAATAGCATTCCTAGAAGGAAAAAAATACTCTGGATAATTTCGCAAGAAAATTGAATTTCCAACAAAAAACATCGATGAAATATGAACTACCTCTTCGAACAGTTCAAGATCCCGCCAGATGGCATTATAATTCGTATAACCCTCGATAATTCCCTTCGGGGGAGGGTTATCTCCTCGTTGTTGAAAGGACACGAGTGAAAAACACGGGGGATGGAGTCTCCCCACCCCGCTGGAAGGCTCACGTACGCAGGTGGCGGCGTTTTCGTGGCATCGTTCCGCGTAATTACGTAATCCGTTTACTCCGCGCTGCACGGGCGCGGAATACGAACACGCGTTTCCATCCAGTGGTGGCGGCCACCTCGCCGCGAAATAATTGCGCTCGCAATAAATACACCGGCGGCTAATTTTATTCGCCGCGATGCTCGTTCCCGCGGTCAGTTATTAGATCAGTATGATGAACGAGGGAGGAACGAAAACAGCCGAGACTTTGTCGATCCTCGGATAAAATTATCCGTAATGAAATACTCAATTCCTCTTCTCCCTCTCTTCCCTTTCACCTCATTCGGATTCGTATCAATCTAAAATTTGCCAGAAGCTTACTCTCAATTGTCTCGATTGAGAGATTCAAAAATTTCACTTTTCACCCCTCTCTTCCTTCTGTCATAGCAACAAGGGAGGGAAGAAAGTAACGCGAGAACTTGTGGGGAGCAAGGAAATGAATAAATAAGGTACGATAGAGCTGAAATTCGAATATACGGGGTTCGTAGGCAGAGTACGTGGCAACGCGGCTCGTTCATCACGACGATCTAATAACCCCGTTGTACGCCGAGGAGGGAGAGGAGTACGTGGCTTGTACAGTGGCGAGATGGACGGTCCCGCTTTGTTGCAGAAATTACGGGATTCCAGCCGTATCCCTCCTCCCCCTAACCTCCTCCATCCCCAGGCCAGATCTCCGGCCGATCTCTGTCACCAGGCCTCTTTTGTCCGCCATCTCCTTTGTCCCGCGATCGGGAACCGCGTCCAACTTCCACTTTCGGCCAACGAAACGGCCGATATTTGTTCGCCTCGAGCGGCGAGATCTCCTCGAATACCAATCCCCTCTTTCTCTCTCTCTCTCTCTTTCTCTGTAGGCCACGCTCTTTATATATATATATATATATATATACATAGCTCTGTCCCGCGACCGCACCGCCCTTTTTGTTCGCGGAGAAACCGTTTTGGAAAATGGATGCACACGTTCGATTCCCATGCACGGGATATAATTAAGACGATTTATCATTTCGAGTTTCTTGCATACAAAGTAAATTTTCTCTCGGGAGAGAGGAAAGAGATAATAAGAAGAGTAAGAGGAGCAAGTGTAATTTCGATCGGTTGTCACGAATTCTTTTCCTTTTTGGCTGCGAATATCCTCTAAAGATTCGATTCGAGCTCGTCTTGGTCGCCTCCTGGTATCGCCTCGAGTTTGTTCCAGAGGGGAAAAAGGGGTGGGGGAGAAAATTATCCAAAGATCTCTTACCGAAGTCGGTGGAGGTCCTCTTCGACCTCGAGCTCTCGAGGACGCTGACTGAGCTCGCAATCGGATCAGGAGTTGTGCCGCATTGCGGGGTGCACCTCCCTCTTCCTTCCCCCTCTCTCTCTCTCTCTGTCTTCTTTCCTTTCGGACCGCCACCCTCCTCTGCGAACGTGCATCGACGGCAAACGTCCCACGTCCTCTTCGTTACTTTCACCGTGTAATTAGACGCAAGAATTCGTGCCTTCGAATCGTTTTCCAAAGGACGAGAACGAAATCAATGGGAAGGTGAATCCGAGCTTTTTATTTTCCGAATCTTAATCGTGGTATTATATTCTTCAAATGTGTTTGGAAAGGGAAGAAGAGGAAGCTTCGTGTTCGACGATTTTGGAATTCGAAATTCTTTTTTAAAGTATAGATGTGTGTATAAAGCGATGTGATTCAGAATGTATATAATTATTCTCGTTTTATCTTTCTTATCGTTGATTACAAAAATTCACACGCTTTCATTTTTCATCTTATTTTTAGTAAAAGTTCACTTTGACTCTCTTTGACTCTTTGACTCATATTCCTCCTAAATGAAAGGCGCGTTGAACAAAATATAGGGATCGAGTTTTATAAATTTTGACATTCACCGTACCGCACTTTCTTACCTCGTACGCTTTTTACAATTTACAAAATAATTGTATCATATTATATTTCCTTTTAGAGCGATTATTTGGAAAATAACTGCGCTCTTCGATTCGCTTCGATCGAGAAGAAGGCTCGATGACGAGCCCGGGGAAAAAGCGATAAATTATCGTTTCACGGAAACGAAGGTGGAATGGGCGAGATAAATCGAGATCCAGCGGCGGGAAATTTAATTCCCCGCCTCGATTTATGCCCCTCTCTCTCTCTCCCTCTCTCTCTTGTGGGTACATGGCGGTGACTTACAGGCCAAGTTCGCTCTTGAAAGAAGCATTCGCGTGTTTACCGGCCGAGCGCCGACAAAGGAACCGCGTCGGGCAAACTTTATGAAACACGGCGCGGTTTATCGCGAGAGAACACAAATTCTCGATTCTGCACGCATCTCTCTCTCTCTCCGTTCTATCTTTTGCTCGCCGAATTATTATTAAGTATTCCCTCTGAAAATATGTTTGAAAGGAAATGTTAGAATTTCTGGAGCCTCGATATTTGATGTACGTTTGAGTTAAGTTGAGAAATTAGTTTGTTTGGGAAAAATAAATAAAACAGGTGTGATTTCAAAATGGAAATGGATAAAGATAATCGTTGCTGCAGGTTCTATTGAATGGAATATTTAAGTCAGGCCAAACAGGTTTAAACGTTTTGGGGTTTTTTCAACACGAAGCTTCGCCAGTCACAATTGACGAGTTGATCGAATGTGTTCGAGATGCATCTAATAAATTAGAGAGAGGCACTCTTGATAACGTTTTTACAACATTCCTATAAAATTCCTCGTGTAAAATCATTGATTAATTGAAAAATTATCGCACGAAAATTATTTGTATTTACATCGCGCGATAAAACGAATTTAATATATTTTCTATATTTAATTTTAATTTTATTTGATTCTTTTCGGGCAGAGGGAGTATCCTTTAAGGGATTAGAATTTCAAAGTCGTTATTTCGTATACCAAATGGACGAAAGAACTTTGGTCAAGTCCAAGCTTCGCGACGATTGGAGATCCATTGTCCTTAGTGCAGTTTTCGATGCACATTGGCCTCCTTTCGAGTCAATATTGCCAGCTCTGAATCTTTCTTAAACCGATCGTAGCTCGTGAACGTCACAAATCTCGCCGTCACTTTTTTTGAAAAAGCGTATAACGAATTTGACTTCCTTTGGCTGTCGATATCGAACGGGTAAAAAAGTTTCAAAAGAGATTGTGGCCACCGACGTAAAGATAAACTTTAAAAGAGATGGCTGAAACCAAGCGTATAAAAATAAATAAATTAAAATAATAAACTCTAATGTATTTTACGTACATATATTTAGAGAAGATTCATTTCAAATCCGTTTCTTCAAGGTTTTCGCACGCCCTTTGTTTCTCGCTCCTTTATTATTCCTGTTCAAGGAGCTTGTTCGAGCAAAAAGTCCCCAGTTTCTCCCACGAAAATCCCCATCGATGCGAAGCCACCGCTTTGAATTTCGATAGGATTTGTCTCCGTCCTGTTACGCGACAAGGGAGAAATTACCTCGATAAAAAAAGGTAAATTAAAATCGTTCTCTCCATAGAAGAAGGAAAGATTCTTTTTTTTGAAAATCAAAATAATTCTTCGTTAAAATCAATTCCCAGAATCGATATTAACTGGGGACTTTAACGGTGGAATTTCTTAACAGTTAAATAATAATACTTTCATATTTTTACGTACCTATAAAGAAAGAAAATTTGTCGAGCATTAAAGTCGAATATTAATAATTCTATAAAGCGATTATTAGGTCCGCATCTCTATTTTCATCTATTTTCCTTCTCTCTATCCTCGATTTCTTAACTAGAAATAATTTCGTCATTCGATAACTGAAAGAAATCAAACTCATCCTAACTTGAAAATTGTATTTCGATTCGCGACCACTGTCCAATTTGATATAAAAATAATCCAACCAATCGACAATATATCATTCCTTTTTAAGCAAAGAAAGAAGCTTACAAATACAACTTTAAAAAAATATTTTTAAAAAATCAAGCATAAATAAACTCCACCTCCATCTTAATGATCCGCATAATCATTCGCACATATAAACAACGATTGTTTATTCGTACGAAATCGGGGAGATGGTGTGACACGGTTGGCCGCCTTTATACGCGCGTTCCAGTTCGCGAAAGGAGAGGATGTCGTTCACCGGATGTCCTCGACACGCGCGCATCCACACCGACGCGGAGCGGCCGTCGTTGGAAACCCCTTGCACGCACACAGGTATACACGAGCTCTGGATATATCGAACCCTTATGCATAATGCATTAAGGGATGACGGCAAGTATGGATATATTACTCGCCAGAGGCCAATGTTATTCTCCCTGGCGTCTCACTGGCTAATGTTGATAAGGAAGAGCAACGTGGCGGACCGACGAGTAAGGGGGACGAAGATGGAGGAACGTTCATTAAGGCGAGCCTTATGGATCCTTCCTTCCCTCTCTCTCTCTCTCTCTCTCTCTTGTTATTCCTGCCGCGAAAAAGGGCGAAACCCTCGAAATCCTGCGAAATCACGTTACAATTTCGGGCGAGGGAAATTATTCGGTTATTATTCGTGGAAGAAGAAAATACAAGGGACTCTTGCTAATTTCTCCCGATATTTATTACATCTTTTACATCTCTCTCCTTCTCTTTCCTTCGAGGAATTAACGAAATGGAAGGAGATAGAGGAGATGTGTAAAGGTCTCGAAGAATGTATTCGAAAGTCGATCAAAGGGACGATCGAAAGGGAAATTCGAAAGGGACGCTGTATATGTATGTATGGCGAGGTGGAATGTTTTCATTGGAAGCAGGCAGTTTTAAAAATAACGCGAAATTTTAATCACGAGGGGGGTTCGCATTCAAAAACGTCGGCGGTGGAAAAAAAAAAGAATCACAATTTGCCCGCGAGTTGGTTGGCCGACGTAAAAATATAAAAGGTATGGCGAATGGTGGAGGAGGGCCGCCCATTGATAACGAACCAACCAAAAATATGCTTCCAAGCGTTCCTCCCATTGGGCTACAACCACGTCTCGATGGGGCTTCGGCCCTTGTCGGCCGAAAATTGCCCAGAATTCATGCCTCGAAAAATCCGATGAAGGTTCAAGTTGCCTTTTGAAATTCCACGCGAATCGATATCCAACTTTCCATCGATCCAACTGCAACTTTCCATTCTTCCGTTTTCTTTTTTTTTTTTCTTCGTTGAAAAACTTTACGATCGATACTTTCCTTTCTTTCGGGATGGATGATCGAAGGTTGAACGAAAATTATATTATTGGGATTAAAGAAATGTTTCATCGAGCAAACGACTATTACTAAATGAGGCGAAAGGTAAATTTATACGGTTTGGGAGAAGGATCGAAAGAGAGAGTGTATCTTAATCGGGTGAATGGAAGAAAGGTTAGGTTGATTTTGAAAGGTTAGGAAGGAAAATTTTAGTACAAATTTTAGGGAGATAGGAGTTGTTCACAAAAGAGTTCGTCCTCTAGCAGCTCGTCATTAACGCTCGCTTAATATCCCTCCTCTTTTCTCTTATATTCATCCCTATTACTGGAGAGTAATACTGGAAACGAAATGGTAGATAAAACGATTTCCACCGCGGGATAGATTTCAAGGATTTTCATATATCGATTTTCAATTTTGTCTTATTAAATCAGTTCTATGTGAAATCTCTTATCGGTATCGATGATGCATCTATATCTGACTTTCAGTTCCCGAGATATCGTTACTTTAAAAAAAAAGATAATTTTTAATCATAAACCCGATTAAATCCTATTGAAATTACGAAAATTTCGAGTCATTTTAACTCCGAAGATAGCCACTTCCGGTCAACGAATGAAAGATCAACGGAAGCGCGGAACCTTGCGCTTTGAAACGCCTCCTCATTTATCCCTATACGACTTCCGGTTCCCGAGATATCGTCGTGTAAAGAAAAGATAATTTTTAATCATAAACCCGATTAAATCCTATTGAAATTACGAAAATTTCGAGTCATTTTAACTCCGAAGATAGCCACTTCCGGTCAACGAATGAAAGATCAACGGAAGCGCGGAACCTTGCGCTTTGAAACGCCTCCTCATTTATCCCTATACGACTTCCGGTTCCCGAGATATCGTCGTGTAAAGAAAAGATAATTTTTAATTATTCACTATAAACCCGATCGAATCCTATTAAAATTAACAAAAATTTGAACCGTCGTAACTCCGAAGACAGTCACTTCCGGTCAACGAATGAAAGATCAACGGAAGCGCGGAACCTTGCGCTTTGAAACGCCTCCTCATTTATCCCTATACGACTTCCGGTTCCCGAGATATCGTCGTGTAAAGAAAAGGATAATTTTTTAATCGTTTACTATATCCGTCCTCGTTGCTTATTCGCATCTCTCGCTCGCACTGACCTATCCTAAAGCCCAAACAAGCGACAGACGCGAATCCTGGAAAAAACGTAGTAATATTTCCAAGAAAAGTATCTAGGTCACTAGGTTGCGGTCGCCCATTCATAATCTCATACACCGGCGCTTGAGCACTATGGACACTTCAAATTCTTATATCTCGGTAACCGATCGAGATATCGGGATGAATCAAAAAGCGACCTCAAGGGTATAGTTTCCCCTATTTTCTGGCTCGATTTCGATAACAAAATTTTTAATATTTTCTCTCCCTTTTTTTTTTTTTACATAATGAAAATTCCAATTTTTATTCATAACTCCGCACGATCGTACAACGGTCTATAGTTTAAGATCACGGACCATCCAACGATAAGCTTTTTAACCTCTCTCTTTCTCTCTCTCTCGTGGATACGCATCTCGCAAAAGCGACATTATCACGTATTACTTTTCTTCTTCGACGCGAAAAATATTTATTTAAATTTTAAACGCGTCCTATCCTAAGATTTATCATAGTGGATTCTTCGTGGAAAAATGGTTTTCCCTTTCCCATATTCCAAGAATAGTTTCCAAGGAATCAAGATCCGATATATATATCACATCCCTCCTCCCCTCCCCGTATATATACGTACATATACATATCCAAGATGAAATTATTCCACAAATCAAACGTAACATCCCTCCCCCTTTCCCTGCCCCTCCCCCTCGGTTCGACGTAACACGGCCGCGACGTCAATACGTTTCACGGGTACGTTTCTACGACATATTTCACCAAGGATTCCTTTGATCAATAGTTACCTACCCCGATTCTCGATCCGCGGCTTACCATCGCAATTTCGCGGATCGCGCAAGATTTACTGCGCGCCGCAACTGACAACGCGAATCCCCCCACCCTTCCCTCTCCCCCCTTAATAACCAGTGTCCGTCTTTATTGCCGCTGCTCCGCGTTTACACGTTTACATTTGTACCCGGCTCCCTCACTTTACGATCCGTCGTAGATTACCGGATAATGCGATCATCTTTTAAGCCGATTCGCGAGCGCTGTGGCCGAATCGAGTCGAGTTAGATCGAGGCGCGGATGAAAATTTGAGAAATATATATATATATATCTACTCGATCGAATCGAATTATTAATATTAATATACTGAAAATATACAAAAAGGGTTGGAGAAGGGTTTTCGAAAATCGTATCTTGCGTCCGAGCGTGGTGTACCGTTATAACAAAGATAAAGCCAAAGTGGAATCCGAAGTTGAGAGGAAGGGAAAGTTGGCGAAATGTCGACGGGCGAAACTCGAGCCGGGGGGGACAAGATCGAAGTTTCGACTCGGGAGGAGCTCGTGTGGAGCTCGTCTAGGATTTCGTAGGCGCGGGAGAGGGAGGGGGGAGCTTGTACCGGGAGACTGTTAACAACCGTCAAAGAAACCCCTGTCCCCTGAATAATGAACGAGGTTCCATTTGGCACGAAACTCGATTGCCTTGTATTCCTTGTTGATAATCTATCTGGAGTAATATCATCGTCTTGATTATCGTATATTATTGGTTCGATCACCAATTTTTCGTCTCGGTGCTCCACTTATCCTGGAAACGTTGCTCGATCGATAACCGCTCGTCCAATTCGTTGCTCGATCGATAACTACTTGTACGATCGCGTTACTCTCCGCCTCAATTTTTTGATAGGCGATATTTTTGATTTCTACTTTTTAAATATTTTTGGATATCACTTTTTGCATCAGGAGAAAGGGAACAAGAACTGGCAAGGGATCTCGAGTTCTTCTCGAGGGATGCAGCAAGATTTATTACGTGTTTCGCTAGGCGCGACATCAGTTTGCGCCGTCGAATCGTGGTCACAGCTGTGGACGATCGTCCACGAAAATAATAAAAAAAAAAGAAAAGGAACGAATCGAAGGGCGCGTCGTAAACCATTCGACAATCTTCGAATTCGACGAGTGTTCAACTTTCGTATATCGCCTTTTCACCCTCTCATAGTCGACATTGGTTCTTACTTCGATGAAATTCTGAATATTCCTTTACTTTTTTTCACTTTTCTTTCGTGTTCCAATTCTTCCGTGAGTATATATCACTAATCCAAATGTATCCAAAGCCCGATCGAGGATTCAATCAAAGAGAATTCTGAATTCTAACGTATCGAAATTCAAGACTTTATTACATAAATCAGGCACAAGATAGACACTTCGTTCGTCTGGATCGGATTCCTCCGAGCGATCTTCCGAATTAAAATTTCCTTTGATCAAATCTTTGTTTTCCAGATTCCTGATAGCGCGCAAACCATTTCAGCAGCTTCGACAGGTGAAAATAAGCAGAACGATATCGCTCGAAAAGTCTCTTCTTAAAAAGAATGCTGTTTCGAACGGGAAATAATTGGAATTCGGTGAGAAATAACGATGGAAAAAGGAAGGAATTTATTCGCACACTTAATAATTCGATTCGACTTGATTTTGTAAAAAGGATTAGGGAGGGATCGTTAAGATTATTGTTATACATAGAAGAGAAGTAAACCAGTTAAAATATATCGCGAGCAAGCAATGATGAAATTTAAATCGAAAAATTTGTGCAATTCGATTGCGTACGAACGGAGCACGAACCGGGAGAACCGTCGTTTAATTTTCCGCCGATCCAACGCGATTGTAATAAATTTTTGCTGAACTTCATCAACGATAATAGACTTCACTGTTTTCAAATTATTCAACTCCCTTCCACCTCATTGCTGAACATGATTCCGTTTGAAAAACAACTTTATTATTTTTAAAATATCGCCCAACGATGAAAACGCGTTGTTCTTTCGCGTACCGCTGTATTTTTAATAATCCTGAACTGTCTTTTTTTTTTCTCGTTGGCAACACTTTACCGAGCGCAAATGGCGCGAAATTCAAATCTTGCGTGAATGACGCGAGGATTGTCGAAGCGTATCCTCCTTCTTTTTCCACTTCCAGTGGAATAAAGCGATATTTTTAATAATCCTGAACTGTCTTTTCTTTTTCTCATTGGCAACTCTTTATCGTGTAAATGGCGCGAAATTCAAATCTTGCGTGAATGACGCGAGGATTGTCGAAGCGTATCCTCCTTCTTTTTCCACTTCCAGTGGAATAAAGCGATATTTTTAATAATCCTAAACTGTTTTTTTTTTTTCGTTGGCAACACTTTACCGAGCGCAAATGGCGCGAAATTCAAATCTTGCGTGAATGACGCGAGGATTGTCGAAGCGTATCCTCCTTCTTTTTCCACTTTCAGTGGAATAAAGCGATATTTTTAATAATCCTAAACTGTCTTTTCTTTTTCTCGTTGGCAACTCTTTATCGTGTAAATGGCGCGAAATTCAAATCTTGCGTGAATGACGCGAGGATTGTCGAAGCGTATCCTCCTTCTTTTTCCACTTTCAGTGGAATAAAGCGAACGTGGGTCGGCCAAGTAGAATTGGACATTCGTGGACAGAGAAGAAACGGTGTTGGATTCTCGTTCTTGGAGATCTCGAGAGGAGGCGTTTGATTCCGCATGCAACTTTCCAGTGTATTTCCAGTCGAGTTTTACGAGCGGAGGACCACCACTCCTTTCATTGCCCGCGTAAAACGTTTCGATTTGCAATTTCGCCCGCTTAACTCGCCTCGTCGTCTTCCGAATCCTTAGGTTTTTTAGCAAGGATAAGTCCTTTGTCCTTTTTCCTCCTCTTGTTTTTCTTCGAAAACGTGGAGATGCGTTTGCATTCGAATTCGAATAGATCGAAACGTGAATGGGAAATGCTCGAAGCGCATTACGAACTCGTGATTTTATATAGAAGTTTGATTCGGCTCCAAGATTTCATTAATATTTCACCGATATCTTAAAATCGGATCTCGGGAATAAAGCGCGTGGGTTTTGCGCGTAGGCGTGAAATTTTTTGAAGATTTGAGAATTGATTGGGACGTTTTAATTAAAACATTTCGTTGCCTGGTCGAAATGAAAATATCAAAAAAACGTTACAAACGTAACAGGCTAGATATATATTTTTATATAGAACTGGTACAATTTTATCATTAATAATATTTGATATTTTTCTTTCAAATAAAAAAATACGTAAACATCCATCTAAATAATAATAAAAAAAAAAAAGAAATACAGATCGATAATAATTTTTAATTCAAAATGTATGAATGTATATAATAATTCAAAAATACATTAAAATTCTCACCGGAGAAACGAGGGAAACAAATTTTTTTAAACCTCAGCACTCCATCTTTTCTTTCATTCTCATTTATCTTCCATGGATCCAAAGAAAAGAGGACTCAAAGACACGTTTCATCATCGTATGAAAAAAACTTTCCAAAACGCCGTCGTTTCAAAAATAATAACTCTCTCTCTCTCATCAACAATTATCCCCAATTAATCCTTCCCTCGATTATCAATTAACTCGCCTTTACGTTTCCACTTGGCCGACCTTAGCTGCGGTTATTCCACTCGTCTGACTCATAACCGATCCCTAATTGTCACTCCGCGACTACCTTATTCTACTTATCCTCTCTCTCTCTATCTCTCCCTCCCTCCGTTTCTTCTTCGTTCTTGCACGATCTCCTAAATTTCGGGCGCGAAATTGCCGGCCGCGCGCACGGCAGACAAATGGCGTTCTTACAAAAACTCGCTGTAGTTCCACCACGGTGCTGCCGGCTGCCGGGCCATTACGATTTAAATTAGTTTCCTCGCGGTCTGGCGAAGAGGGGGGTGAGACGAAAGGATGATAATGGAGGGAGGGGAATAAAAGGAGCGAGGAAAAAGGCAGCAAGTATGGCGACCGTATTCAAAAGATCTTTTTCGCCGTGGATATCAACTGGTAGATGTATATATATGTATATATAGATATAGATATTTATCGAGAATAATAAGTGGAATAATAAGGGTTTTGATCGTTTCGTTTCTCGCGCCAAGTTAAAGGTGGAACGGATCGCGTTCAGAGGGAAGAAAAATTCGGTCGTAGAGTAAAACAGAGTTTATTACAGAGTTGGAAAACGATACTTGTGCGTGCACTTTTGTCCGTTTTCCGTTAGGAATGGAAATTTGATCTTATTTTGCTTCGTCGTTCGTCTTGGGAGTATTTCGTTAGAAATGGAAATTTAATCCTCTTGATGGATATTTGGATTTTTTTTTAATAGAGTTTACAACAATAGAGTTGGAAATAATACTTTTGATTTGTTTAGTTTAAAAAATTAAATTTATATTCTTGGCATCGATGAATATTTGAAATTTTTTTAACAGAATTGGAAATAATACTTTTGGTTTGTTTAGTTTAAAAAATTAAATTTATATTCTTGGCGTCGATGAATATTTGGATTTTTTTTAACAGAATTGGAAATAATACTTTTGCTTTGTCTTTGGAGTATTTCGTTAGAAATTTAATCCTTTTGATGGATATTTGGATTTTTTTAATAGAGTTTAATAATAGAGTTGGAAATAATACTTTTGGTTTGTTTAGTTTAAAAAATTAAATTTATATTCTTGGCGTCGATGAATATTTGGATTTTTTCTTTTTTTAATAAAGTTTACAGTGAGAACAATAATTTTATATCTTGGAAGTTATAATTTTGTCTTGGAAGTTTAGAAATGAAAATTTAATCCTCTTGGGTCGATGATTTGATATTTGGATTTTTTTTTAACAGAGTTGGAAACAATTTTGTTTTGTCTTTGAGAGTATTTCGTTAAAAATTTAATGAATATTCGGATTTTTTCTTTTTTTAATAGAGTTTACAATAGAAACAATACTTTTGTATCGTTTGTCTTGGAAGATAGAGATAGAAATTTAATCTTCTTGTGCACTTTGTGGTTTGTCTTTATATTGTGGAATATTTCTTTAAAAATGAAAATTTAATCCTTTTGCCGCAAATAGGAATATTTGGATTTCCTCTTTTTAACAAAATTCACGACAGAAACAATACTTTTGCATCTTTGGAGTATTTAGGAATGGAAATTTAATCCTCTCGGCGTCGATGGATATTTCGATTTTTGACTCTCTCTTTTCGCGTGCAATTTATCTTCCTTCCCTTCCACACAGAGGAAAACGAGTTAGAGTAACGTCGAATTATCATACACCTCGAATTGGGAGAGATCCAAAAAAAAAAAAAAAAGAAAAAGAAAAGCGAATTAATCATTAAATTACGAAGGGATGGAAAAATGTAAAGGAGGAAAAGAAGAAGAAAAAAAACGTTACAATACGATTCCACCCGTATTTTCACCCGTAACACAGCCGAGAAAAATTACAAGAAAATACCTTTCCCTCCCGCCTTACGAGAATTCGAAGCTTAAGTTGGCCTTCGGCAAAGAGCAACGGGCATCGAACAAGGAAGATGAAAGAGGGGGGAAAAGAGGAAACCTCGAAAGCTTTTTCAAAGGGGAGATCCCGAGAAGAAGAAGAAAGTTCGAACGTGTCTCTATAAAGCCACGAACCGTAGCCTTAAAAAAGTGGGGAGAAGAGAGAAAAAAAAAAAGAAAGAAAGAAAAGATCTTGCCTTGCTAGATAAAGGCAAGATCAAGATCCGAGGGCAAGAAGAAAAGCCAATTTAAGTCGTAATAGGACGCTTGTCGGACCAGTTTTCTCGCCCCTTTTTTTCGAAAGCCATAGATCTTTGTAGAAAGCACACCGTTGATCACCTTTCAATTAACACCAGAGACCGCCACCACTCATCCTCCATGACGAAACCTATAATAAATATCGCGAAGGAATTAGTATCCATCGATCTAATTATCATGGATATCTCGTAAATTGAATTTTCTCCTACCTTCGAGGAGAAACGTTTCGTTCTTCTCTTCTAATTCTTCCTCGTCCGTTTTAAATTTCAAATCTTCTTTTCTGAAAGGAAAAAAAATTTTCGAGAAAACACCTACCTTTTTAAGTAGGCGTAGTTCGTTTTCTGTTTCAAATCTACGTCGATCTTCCACGGTTTTTTTCTCTCTCTCTCTCTTCTTCTGAGCCAACTCGTCGAACAGCGGCTTGAAAATTCCGCGAAACTGGCAACTTGAGCGTTTAGTCACGTTTAACAGACGTGATTTAAAAGTTTTTGACGCAGCGACAACGAGGCTGGGGGGAGGGGTACTTCCTGTTCCATCCCTCGAATGTGACCGACTTCGGGCGTCGCCGAAAATCGGTCGAAAAATTCGCCAACTTCCCTTCCCCTACAAGAAAACGTTTTTTAATATTTTCTTGTTAAAAAAAAATCCTTTGATAAGTATCTCAAATTTTCCTTTTGCGTATTTTATTTATTTTTTTTAGATATCCTTAATATCCTTAGAAATTTTCTCATTGTTTGTGTTATTTTTATATTTAAACTTGGAGAGAAATATTCGATACGAATAAATTTTATCGAGATCCCAACGTTTCTAAACATTTCTATTAATTGAAACGTGAATAGCGATTTCACAGTCTAATAAAATTATTTAAAAACGGGACAAGCGATACTCGATTTCGTTTCGCATCAAGATCGAACGATGCACGATTTCCAGATCGAAAAAAAAACGAATTATCGTTCCTTTACGCAACACTCTTTGATAAACACGCTTGAAAGATGTGTTTCTCCGTTCTTGTTTTATTTATAAAAAAAAGAAAGAAACTAGAAACTGGAAGAACATTTAAGTCGAAATAATTTATTTAAAGCGTGTAAGCTAACGAAAGATTTTTATCTAAGAAGCGAGGATATTATAAGGTAATTGCAAGGTATATTATGGCTGCATATTTAGATTAAGGGAGGAATATTCCTAGGCGAGATCAATTTCTCCGTGACCTAATTCCTGGGTATTATGATACGGTGATTTATGAGATTAAAAATCGTGCATGCGTAGGGTGGAGGGGGGAAAGTCGTTAAGAATGATCAACGACGAGTGACGAAGCTTCCCACTTCGAAAAACCGGTTAATAATTCATCGTTGATCAAATATATTTGCCCAAGGAATTCGTGAATTGCTTCGTTCCGCTTCGCTGTATTTTTTAATACGTCCTCGCGACGATTGTAATTTATCTCCGTGATAACATCGATCTGTTTATTGAGATATAGTAAATAGCGAAGAATAGATCCCCGAAGGATAGTGATCGATCCTCTCGATTAATAATTATAAATTTTAATATTGCGATAATCGCTCGAAATTCCTTGGAATCACGTTGAATTGAGCTAATTGAAAAGATTTTTGACCTGGAAGAATCTAGGTTATGTTAGGTTAATTAAACGCTTGAAATTTTCTACGATCCAATTATACCTACCTAATTACCTAATTCGAAAGACTTCTCCCCTAATTGGGAAAATAGGTTGGATAAACTATAAATTAGAAATTCTTTAGGAGCCCCTGTTAGCTCATTTTTGCCCGGTCGAAGATTACTCGTAATAAGCAGAGTATGGCAAAAATTGAAAAACTTTCTTAGAATCCTGTTTCTCGTTCCTTATAGGCTCACCATCCATTCAAAAATATGTAAGAATAATTATAATTATTGGTACGTTATTCGGATTTTGAACATCGTCCGTCTAATTGCTCGTCAAACTAATGGATGGAAGATTCAGCCGATTCGCCCGTGTAAATCAAACGGTAAGATAATTTCGTAGCGTGGGTGGCTATTGGAACGAAACTTGCAACGGTGGCGCCGCTTAGTTGCGAGTGACGAGGCCGCAAGCTGATTATCTCCTCGCTTCGCTTAAGATTGATACCCGTCGTCGTCTGTACGCTTGTCCTCCGCACCTGCAAAACTGCACACAGCCGTCCAAAAGCGCATTAGCTGGAATAGCGGGATAGATTGGATAGATCGGTCGGCGAGTCGACGGTCGATCAGTCGATTGCACCCGCGAAATTCGGCTCCAGCCATCGCTGGAACTTCCGCATGTGTTGCGAATTAACGTGGCTACTCTTGCAAACCGGATCGCATCCTATGGACGATCAATAATTTCATTTAGAACGGCTCGTCCGTTTGTTCGTCAACCCGATCCAACTGTTTTGAATATCGTTCTATCTCTTTTCTTTCTTCTTCTCTTTTATTTTCTTTTTTTCTTTCTTTCTTTCAAAATTCAAGCATTAACCGTCGCGGATAAACTTAATCCTTTTATACAATCTTTTTATTTTATCGCTATTTATTATAAAAATTTATTATATAATGTGAAATTATTAATATTTCTAATTATTTTAATTCTCCTTATTTCTCTTTTTTTTCTTTATCGATGTTCGATTTTTTAGTTCGAGAATTGAAACTAGAGATATTTATTTCTTCCCCTGCTTTATTATCATTTCTTTTTCTCCCCTTTTTTATTATTTTCTTTTCCTTTTCTTTGTCATTCTTCTTTTTCTTTAGCACTCTCCTTTGCCATTCATCTTTTTTTCTGCTGTCTTATTTTATCATTTCTTCTCTTTTATTATTTTCTCATATCTTCTTCCTTCCTCTTTCTTATCACTTTTCTCTTCTGACGTCTCATTCTCCATTTTCTTTTATCATTCCCCACTCTTCTTATCATTTTCCACATCCTTCTTTTGTCCATTCTTCTATCTTGACATTCCTCGACCTATTTTTTTTTTATTATTTTATCATGTTTCCCCTCTTTTGTTATCACCCTTCTCTCATATTCTTCTTTCTAATCATTTTCTCTTTTTCCTTTGTTATTCTCCTCTTTCTCTCTTCGTTATTCTATTCTTCTATTCCTCTTTGTCCACTTTTTCTTTGACATCCTCATTCTTTACACCTTTATCATTTTTCTTTTATATTGCCTTATATATTGTCATCTTATTCTTATTGTCATCTTTATCACCTTCTCTTTTCTTATAATTATTTTTTTCCATCTTGCTCCCATATCTTTTCTTTTTCCCTTCTTTCTCTTGTCAGCTTTCATTTTTATCGTTCTCATTCTTCTTCTTCTTTTGTTATTTTCCCCCCACTCTTATCATTTTCCTCATCCTTTCTTTGCTCATTCTTTTCTTCTACTCCTATCTTCTATAACATTCCTCGCTCTATTTTTCATATTTTCCTCCCTCCTCACTTTTCTAGTCATAATATCTTTATTTTTTTTCTTTTACTTTATTTTTCTTTTCTTACCCCCTCACACGGAAATTTACCAATTCCTCTTCACACGGAAATTTATCAATTCCTCTTCACACGGAAATTTATCAATTCCTCTTCACACGGTCATTTATCAATTCCTCTTCACACGGAAATTTATCAATTCCTCTTCACACGGAAATTTATCAATTCCTCTTCACACGGTCATTTATCAATTCCTCTTCACACGGAAATTTATCAATTCCTCTTCACACGGTCATTTATCAATTCCTCTTCACACGGTCATTTATCAATTCCTCTTCACACGGAAATTTATCAATTCCTCTTCACACGGAAATTTATCAATTCCTCTTCACACGGTCATTTATCAATTCCTCTTCACACGGTCATTTATCAATTCCTCTTCACACGGAAATTTATCAATTCCTCTTCACACGGAAATTTATCAATTCCTCTTCACACGGAAATTTATCAATTCCTCTTCACACGGTCATTTATCAATTCCTCTTCACACGGAAATTTATCAATTCCTCTTCACACGGAAATTTATCAATTCCTCTTCACACGGAAATTTATCAATTCCTCTTCACACGGAAATTTATCAATTCCTCTTCACACGGAAATTTATCAATTCCTCTTCACACGGTCATTTATCAATTCCTCTTCACACGGAAATTTATCAATTCCTCTTCACACGGTCATTTATCAATTCCTCTTCACACGGAAATTTATCAATTCCTCTTCACACGGTCATTTATCAATTCCTCTTCACACGGAAATTTATCAATTCCTCTTCACACGGTCATTTATCAATTCCTCTTCACACGGTCATTTATCAATTCCTCTTCACACGGAAATTTATCAATTCCTCTTCACACGGTCATTTATCAATTCCTCTTCACACGGAAATTTATCAATTCCTCTTCACACGGTCATTTATCAATTCCTTTTACTTCTTTTGTCATTTTCTCCCCACTCTTATCATTTTCCTCATTCTTTCTTTGCTCATTCTTTTCTTGTACTCCTATCTTCTTTAACATTCTCATTCCTCGCTCTGTTCTTCATATTTTTCTTCCTCCTCTCATTTCTAATCATAATTTCTTTATCTTTTTTCTTTTCCTTTATTCTTCTTTTCTTGCCTTTTCACACGGTCATTTATCACTTTCTTTTCATTTATCAATTTCTTTTCATATAGAAAGTCATCAATTTCTTCTGCTTCTCCTTCTATTTCTACTTCTGCGTCTGCTTCTGCACCTTTTTCTTCGTTTTCTGCTTCTCTTGTTTTTTTCTCTCCTGCACAGTAATTTTTTATTGTTTCTATTTCTTTGATATTTTCATTCCTCCTTTTATTTTTCATTTTATTTCCTTTATTTATTATCCTACTGCTTTTCCTATTTTATCTTCTTCCTCCACCTCCTACTATCTTCTTCTTTCGTTTCGTCTCCTTCTTTGGTACGATTTTACACTAATGGACGTTATTATTAGAACAACTATCCTATTATATTCACTATTAATATATTAATTAACAAGAAATAATTCACGATAATAACTTTCGACGACAAATTTTATTTTTGAATATATTATACACTATAAAACAGTAATACTTCCTCTTTTTATATTACTTTTCTGCAATCTTCCGATATACTCCAATTGCAACAATCAAAAAATTCGGAATCAATTCGTGTCTCGTATCGAATAAAAACGAAAAAAAACGAAACTAAAATAAACGTTTCGGGGACGAACTGATTAAATTCTTTTTCTCGATTACTCGAATGGTAGCGGCTTGACCAGAATTCACGATAAGTTCGCTAAATAAAAGGAAGGGTCCCCCATTCGGCGTGTTAGGGAAGGCAGTCATGGTGAAGCATTTCGAATGTTCGCTCGTGCACGGTTGATTTGCAAAGCTAGCCTACCTTGCAATTGCCGCTTCGCTGTGTGTCTCGGCATCTCGCGTCATTGCCTGCCAATTCGATTGGACCAGTAATTTTAATGTGTCGTGGACCACGCATCAATAATGACGCAGCGTGCACGTGAGATCAATTAAATCAATTAGCGGGGTAAACGCGAACTTCAAATGGTAGCTGAATCCTCATCCGTGCGTGGTGAATGGCGATGACTATAGTTCAGGCTTCCGTGAAAAATGGACGAAGAAGGCGACAAAGAATAAATAAATTTTATTCTGAAACGAGATAAATCAATTTATCAGTCTGTATTAGTAATTCTATATCCAATTAAAAAATTAATATAATCGTAAAACTTTTTATTTCAATTTTGTTGCTCGTCTTTTATTATCTAATAAAATTTAATTGTTAATATTTATTCGTATTCATTAGATTTGCTGCAAAATTTCCTCGAATCAAGAAAATCATGGTCAGCAGGGAGTTACATTAAGTTATCTTATTCGTTCAACGAATCAACACTTCCAAGGTTTTGTTTTTCCAAAATACATTCGATTTCCCTCGACTACCGCTAATTCCCAGCAACCTGGCAAACGTGTAGCGAGAATTCTCGATGACTCGATGTACGATTAAAGCTTCATAGGAGTGGCAGTGTGCTTACCAAGCACTTGGACAACGTCCTTCAACAAATGCAAGCCTTACGAAGAGCCAGGTAGTTTCTCTACCTGGAATATGCAACTCTCGAGATATCTGCCAGTTTTCCTTGGAAAATCAAATTTCCTCGTTATTCAATTTTGCCCGATTTTGCGAAAGTTATGGTTAAATTTTGAGAAATAATAATTTGAAATAATTTTTCCTATTCTTTATGTATATATTTCTTTTTTTTAACAATTTCAGAATCAATGAAAGAGAATTTCATTACAATATAAATATAGGAATAATTAATCACAAATATGCTAATAATCGTGTGTATTATAATAATCATTAATCACGTTATTTTTTTCCTTTTTTGTTACAGGTATGTGATTATTCCTCTCTGAATATTCGTTTCCCTTTGGGTGAGTAACTCACGTTCATAACATTTTCTCGCTTTCCAATAGAACGAATTATTTTACCATCGTGAAAACATTTTTAAATAAATCGTCGAATCGATTCCATTATTTATCGGCCGGGTTCAAAATTATTTTCCCTGTACCACAATTCTAATCTGACCCCTCTTCGTTTCTCCTCGATTAAGAAAGATAAAATGAAAAAAGAAAGAAGGGAACACACATCGAAAAGAAAAACTCCGTTTCCTCTTTTTTTTCTCCGAATCGAAATAATTCACATTCAAAGAACTATTTCATCCAAGACGTTTGTTATTACTCGCGCATAAGGGGTGATATTCCTCGTGGCTCGATTCAATGCCCGGCTCGATTTAATGCCCCCCCATAAAACGATCGTGGATATGGATTCTTCCGCCGAATTTCGCGGCGGGGCTATACTTCACGGAAACGATGTCGTCACCGCCAGGATAAAAGCTCTCCTCTTCATTGTTCCGCTCCTACAGGGTGATCAAATACTTCACCTGGCGACGCCTTTATCTCGATTCGATCCGTCATTTCTTTCTTTCTTTCTTTCTTCTTCTCCCCTCCCCTTCTTGTCCAACTCTCTCTCTCTCTCTCTCTCTCTCTCCCCGTTGGCTCCAGAAATGGACCACGACATCGGGACGAAATCATAATCATGGAGGAGAGCTAGCTCTTAAACGGGTCTCGCGAGCAAATATTTGACTCGATTTCGAGCGCTTTTTCATCCTGTTTTTTTTTTTCTTTTCTTTTTTCTCTCGATTTAATCGTGAAAAAAATTGAAGAATCCGCCACGCTCTCGAGATCGAGAGAAAGGGGAAAAGGATGGAAGGAGAAGATGATTAATTTATTCGAGTTTAGTCGATTTTAAATGGGAAAACGTGGCGAGACAAGGCTTCGATATCGAAGAATGATTCTGCGATCCTGTGTTTGATCCTGTGTGTGATTCCACGAGAGAGAGAGAGAGAGAGAGAGAGAGAAGAAGAAGAAGAAGAAGAAGAAGAAGAAGAAAAAGAACAAAAGCAACACCATCCTCGTCATTGATCAACACATGATAACGTTTCAAATCCAATGGTTATATCAATGATTCGACGATAAAAAGATAAAAAGCAAGAAAGAAAAAGGGAAGAACTTTTTCGAAAGAAGATCACTAAGAAATCGCTTTAAGAAAGAAAGAAAAGAAATTTATCAATTCCTTCTGCTCCTCCTTCTATTTCTACTTCTTCGTCTTCTTCTTCTCGTTTTTTTTTCTACTTTTTTGTTGTTCCTATTTCTTTGATATTTTCATTCCTCCTTTTATTTGTCATTTTATTTCCTTTATTCATTATCCTACTCTTTTTCCTATTTTATCTTCTTTCGCTTCGTCTCCTTCTTTGGTACGATTTTACACTAGTGGACGTTGTTATCCTATTATAATCACTATTAATATATTAATTAGAAAGAAATAATTCACGATAACAACTTTCAACGACAAATTTTATTTTTGAATATATTATACACTATAAAACAATACTCCCTCTTTTTCTATTACTTCTCTGCAATCTTCTCTCCGATCTATGCTCCGAATTGCAATAATCAAAAAATTCGGAATCAATTCGTGTCTCGTGTCGAATAAAAACGAAAAAATGAAAGTAAAATTACATCAATGATTCGACGATAAAAAGGTAAAAAGCAAGAAAGAAAAGGGAAGAGCAACTTTTTCGAAAGAAATCACTAAGAAATCGCTTTAAGAAAGAGAGAAGAAAAGAGAGAGAGAAGCAATCAAGAGGCGCGTATAGTGCAAAGTTTGCGAGACGAGGACAGAGATATACATAGAGAAAGGCTCGGCGCGGCCGCATAAACCGGATGTCCCGGGCTTCCCCCGGCCGGCGTAATATCGTAAAGCCGATTTCGGTGGAGAAAGGAGGGTGGTGGCCCTCTTACGCCCTTTCCACCGCCCTGTTTCCACGTGTACGCCCCCTCCCCCTCCCCCCGCGTGTATACGTGTAGGTGGAATAAATTTCGCGGCAACAATTCGACAATCCCGAATCTCCGATACACGCTCGCACACACTCCCCCTCCCCTTCCCCCGGATCCGTGCACGCGTGGACCCACCAAACGATCCCACCTTTATCGGGGAGGTGGAGTAGGAGTAGGCGGGGAGGGATCCAAGGATCCTGATGGATTCGGCCCCATTCGTGCCCCAAATCTATTCCGTTTTATTGCCTTTCTGATACATAAATTTTTATTCAATTTGATTTGCCGCCATTGCTATGGTAATACGGCATGGAAAAGATGCATCTCCTCCTCCTCCTCCTCCTCCTTCTCCTCGCCGTCGCCCCTCTGTTATTCCTCTCTCTCTCCTCTTTTTTTGCCCCCCTCCCCACTCTTCCCGCGTGGATCTTCTTGGACCTTGATTCCTTTCCTTTTCTTTTCTTTTCTTTTCTTTTCTTTTCTTTTCTTTTCTCCGGATCTTTGGAGGGGGGGAAGGGGATACAGCTTTTGTAAGGTCGCGATTTCCACGACGATCGATTATTTTTTTTTCATCGTATTACACCGAATTGTAATGCGAATCAAGAATTCGTGGTAAATTTTTTAAATGTTTTTACCCCTTTCCAATTTTTTAATCCTTGACGTATACGTAGAACAAAATTTTGAACGACGTTCGAACGATATTTCTTCCGCTTCGTGGTAATCAGATTAGAATTTTTATGCTTCAGATATCCAGATTAGCAAAATTTCATTGATTTCGTGTAAATTTATTTGCACATTCATTTACATCAAATTAATAAATAATAAATAATAAAGTAATTAACAAGAAATATAAAACTTCCTTTCCATCATATATACATTAAAATATAATACAAACAAACAAGATTGCGAGCAACTCTAACCCATCACTAAATCCGACAAAAATCGTTTTCTTTCCCTTGTCAAATTAAAATTAATATTTCCCTCGAGTTCCACTAGTTAAGGCCATTGAAAATTTCGTCTTCTCCCTCCCTCCCCCCTAAGCCAGACGCGAGAACCCTCGCGATAGATCGAGTTTGGATGGATGCCCACGTAAAAATGCCCGTGGCTGTTCGCGGAAATTTCGATTCTCTCCATTTTCCCTCTCTGCTCTGCTGTTTTCCCGTATGCAGCTCACGAAACAGCCCTTACTTCTTGCACCCCTGCGCAAGAACGCCACCCTACGGCCCTGACGCGGTGCACGTGACCCGCGGATAGCGATGGGACCGATACCCTCTTGTACCTGTAACCAATACACCGATGCATTAATAAATCCGACCGACACGATGATTTAATACCGCACAACTTACGGTATTCGATCGTTGATCCAATTCCAATTCAAATATTTTGTCTATTTTTTTTTACGACGATAAATCCGAATCTCGTGATTTCGTATCGATCGTTTCTTTTTTTTCTTTTTATTCAATAGTGGCTTCGCGATTTAGAAAAACGCAAATTTTGTAATTTCGATAAATTGATCTTGGTGAATTTTTACAGGTAATTTGTGTGAAATTATCTGTAATATTTTCTAACGCATATTTTTTAATCGTTGGAATTTGTTCGATTTCGGACAACTTTGAAATTTTCGAAATTTCGATCTTTACGATTTATTGGTTATTCCACGACTTAACAATTGTCGGCTTCCATCGCTGGTGGCAGCCCTGTGCGGGAGGACACTGGGGGAAAAGGAGGAGGATGCGCAGAGCGGAAGGGCGGAAGACGATAGCGAAGCACGTGACACACATATTGCCTACCTTTCGAGAATCTCCAGCCAAAAGACTTCTTCTCCTTCTTTATTCGTCGCGGCTTCGCGACCGGAATGATAGGGAAAAAAAAATCTAATCCGCCAGATTAAATCTCTAATTCACGCCTTGCGATCGGTGACCGACTCGAAAAGATGCTTTACCGTGATAAAATCTTCGTGAAAAGAATCAGTATGATATTCGATGTTCTAACGAACAGAACAAAGGAAGATAATTTAAAGAGTTCGTGTGAAAAACGAATCCTCGTTTTTTCGTTATACATAAAAATCTTTTTTCGATTAATTTTTTTTTTTAGATCGAAATTTCTCTTGTGACAAATGCATCTGTCTCACTCTCTCTCTCTCTCTCCCTCTCCAAGGCCTCCCCTTAATTTCTAATTCGATAAATATCTATTTCGTTTTTCCAGGTAATTTTACAACGTTCCAGGCGTTAAACGGATAAAACGGATTTGCTTTCGCCCCACCGCAAATTCGGGAATCCAGTTACATTTATTTGTGTTTAATTAATGTTGCCTGGTTGCGTTGTCGTAAAAGCGGCACCCGTGCCCGATCCCGTGCATAGTGGAATTACCAACTTTCCAGAATTTGATAATCTGATATTCTAATTTAAGCTCGAACATAAATTTCGCGATACAACGCGCAGTGTAATGAAATTCGGCCGAAAATAGGGGAGGCGCCTAACGCCGCCAAACGATTCCGCCAAAATTATTTGAGAAAGTTTCGTTTTGCCTATCCCCTTTGTTTCCTCCGGATTTGTCTCCTCTCCTCCGTATCGCGTCTATTTTTACGGGAGCTTAAATTAACCCAGAGATTCCAAGATCGGTCTTCACAATGTATTCACACGCGAAAGAATAAATTCGAATTCGAATAAAAATTGGTGTCGCCCAATTCGAGGTAATTTCGTTCCATTCTTTTCTTTCAATTCGTTTTTTCGGGATAGGCAAACTGACGTTAAACAACTATTAACCTCAAAGTCGATTGGAACTAACGTTGAAGTCGGTTGTAGCGGAAAATAACGCGCTCGGTAAAGTACTTCTGAAAGCAGTGTCGAGGAGAATCGTCCTATTAGGAAACTCTCGGGTAAAGCGCGACGAACTGTATTTCAATAATCGACTATCAGAAACGTCGATATTGGCCGAAACCGCCGACATCTGCTTCTACTGCGAAGTCGTGCACTCGATTCCATCTCGTATAATGACACACGCGATTAAATAGTTTCATTGATATTCGAAATAGCGATGCACTCGATGATACTCGGAATTTTGTCCAATTTTTTGATTCCACGAACGATAAATGGAACGTGTTATCCTTTTATTTATATTCTTTCGATTTTTTCCTAACAGGATTTTATTTATTTATTATTCTCTTTGAATATTTGTAATTAAGGACACGAATAATAAACGAATTAAATTTGAAATTGAGATTTAAGAAAAATAGAATCTAATATGTGCGAAATAAATAATATCGAAGAATTTTGAATACTGAAGCAGTTCCAATGAAAATTTATAAAAGGATAAAAAAAACACATTACCATACTCTTCATTCACGTACTTTTGTATTTTTCGATCACGTCGAATCGTTGAACCTAACCTCTGAAAATCTCGAAAATTCTTCTCGATGCAAGGATATTCCATCCAATTGTTATCTTGTACATTTCACGTTGTTAAAAAATAATTACTTCGACGTTGGCACGAAATATTTGCCGAATAACGAAACACTTTTCCACTATTGTAAAATCGAACACAAATTTATAGAAGGACGTTACGATGCTCTTCATTCGCGTACTTTTTGTATTCGATCGCGTTGAATCGTTGAACCTAACCTCTGAAAATTAGAAAGTTCTTCTCGATCCAGCGATATTCCAATTGTTATCTTATACATTTCACGTTGTTAAAAAATAATTGCTTCGACGTTGGCACGAAATATTTGCCGAATAACGAAACGCTTTTGCGCCATTGTAAAATTGAACGCGCGATACGGAAAACGTGACAACCACTCGAAAGTCGAATAGAGACTGTAGAACGATAATACGCAATAAGGACGTGTGATCTGTTTTGGTGGAAGGGGAAAACAAAAGCGTGTGTGTTTCTCGAAAGTATACGAATTAAAGTGTGTTTATATCGTGTAACGTTTCCACGATATGTTTATGCAACACATATGTTTCCAACAATGTTACGAAGCGTTCGATAGAAAATTTATCTCACAAATGATCTTTTATTATTCTCCCGATATCTTCGAGATTTTTGTCCTAAACAAATTTAACAATAAATTTGATAAATTTGCAGAACGATATCTTCGATCGAAATTTTTCTATTTTACAAACTCTAAGAATTTAAAATATATGCATATACGCGAAATATTGAAAAAGAATTACATCCTCATCGAAATTCTTCACCTATTTTATAAATTCTAAGAACCTATGAAATATTCGTAAAATATTAAAAAAAAAAACAAATTTCTGTAGATACTCGAACCACTTATAAAACCACAAAATTACAAAAAAAAAAGCGTATCTCCTAAAAAAAACTGGTCCAACGGCCCGATTTTCGCAAAGATCTCATCGAGATCGATCGGGCAAATAGCGGTTTCCGGTTGGAGTGGCTCGAAGGTGGAATAGAATTCTCGCGGACGGCCATCACGTAACACGATCCATTTCGAGTCGTGGGGTCACGATGCGATTATGCATAAATGCTTATGCATATATGCATCAGAGAAGACGCGTATCGGGCAGACAGGTGCGAGGTAGCACGGATTTTCCGATCCTCCACTTCCGAAAATCGCCAAAACGAAAAACGCGATCCATGCGAAGTTAACAAACTGTGGGGCGAGAAATTTTCAGAGAGAGAGAGAGAGAGAGAAGAGGAACGATGCGAGGATGGTATAAAGAGGAATATGGAGTACGAAGATGGCGCTATGCCAACGAGTTCTCCATGCCTTTTCCGTACCCCATTTCGATGATCGGTGTATATTGGAGAGAGCGTTGGAGAATTTTGGCCGGATTGAATTATTTGTTTGTCGCCCGATTCTTTTTATCATAATATCCTTCTTATCCTTGCGTTATCAATGATCTTGTGGGAAGGAAGGAAGGAGGATCGGAAGAAAAGTTGATCGGAAATTTTTTGAACGAGCGGAGAGAATAAGGGGAAAAAAAAATAAATGGATAAATAAAAAGAGTGAAAAATCGAACGATTAATCGAATATTTCGGATTTAAAGCGAAATCCAATAGTTGGTCGGGTTGTGGATGGCGGAAACGTTGTAAAACGATAAATCCGAAAGGTTTTAATTAATAGCAATTAAAACGGAGGTTATTTATTTTTCTTTTTTTCGCCAATGTTCGATTGAAAAATATATCGCGAAAAATGATAGTGCACGGGATTAAAAGAAAAGAAGGGAAGTGGAAACGGTCTAATTACAGAGTGCAGCACGTGTTAAGTACACGCCTCTTATGGGCAACGTTCAAATAACGCTAAGAAGAGTAATTATCATAAATTTATGCGGTTACGTATTAAAATTAGGTATTCAAATTGGCCGCAGTAGTTAAATGCAAATTTTAGTACTTGGCGCGTATTTACTGTTACCTGAAGAGCGCTCCTGCGCCCAGTTTCGTAGCTTATTAACCAACGACACCGTTTTGTATATTTAGTGGCACCCGGTGCCAGGCCGCGATTTCCTTCCGCGATTACATTTCAAATTATAAAAGCAGAATACCGATACCGAGAATCCGCTCTTCGCGATTCATCTTTACGATCATTTTACCTAAAATCACCTAAAAACAAAAAATACATTCTACATACACAACATGAAAAGAAACAAGCGAATCAAAACGGTTCATCGAAAATCGCCGCGTTGATTTTTCGAAATTTACTTTTTCCCCTCTTCCCCACTCTATTACCAAGTGGACTTCCACCGAATGTACTACCGTGAGTGCTAGTTTCCAAGCATAACATTATCTAAAATAATCGAAATAAATAAAATTAAAAATTTTTATTTTCAGTTAGATTAATATATTTATAATAATTATGCTAATACATGATTATTCTTACGTGATCATCTGCCAAAATACCAGAAACAGGATACATTCCTCCAGACAATGCTTTTCCCAATATGAGAATATCTGGTCTTTCATTTTCATGATCTACTGCTAATCGTTTACCTGTCCTACATAAACCAGTTTGAATTTCGTCTGCGATCCATAATATATTGTATTTAGTGCATAATTTTCGTACACCTTTCAAATAACCATCCTAATAAATAATAATAATATTTTGAAAAACTTTTATTATTTTATATATATATACATGCGTTTCATAAAATTTTCGTGAAGAAAATACACCGATGGCCTCGCCCTCCCCTCTTTTCGTAATCGAGAAATTTAATCGTCCTGTTCGAAAAGAGGCGTTAATTCTATATATTATTCCTTGGAGGAGGAGGGCATGGAATGCGCTATACACCGATGTATTTTAATGGGGGCGCTTACTGTCAGTCGACTACTTCGCCGAGAATTCCTACCCAACCCGTAATTTCGTGCCTTATTAACCGGCCGTGGGTGTCTGATATATTTTATTCGAATTTTCCAGCGGGGCACGGGCGGTATATATATATAGAGGGAGAGAGAGAGTAATAAACCGACAAAGGTAGCACGTATGATATAGAGTGCAGACAATTCGAGAGAATTAGCAGCGGCTGCTTGGGTAATGTGCAAGGGGGAATATTTCATCTTCGCCTCATCGGCCGTTCATCGCGCGGCAAGCGTTTAATTAAATAACATTGTTTTACACGCGAGTTCGTAACACGAGCGCCGCCATATTGGAATTGGAGAGCGTTCGAGGAGATAAGGGAAATTCGAAATTCGTTCGATTGAGAAATAATTTCGTAGAGTCGTTAAGAAAGATGGCAAGCAGGTTGGAAAAATTGAAATGTTCGATAAATACTTATTTCTAACCGCCAATAGCGATGCAAAATAGAAATAATAGAAAGCAATTTTTGAATAGTTGATGAAAAATAATCTTCGTGGATTTTGTAACGTCTCTCTGTTACTGCGGTTTGTTGTCTGAAAATAATGCTTATCATTTCTCGGGAGAGTTGAAACATTTCAAAGATTTCTTCTTTGAAAATAAATAAATAATCCTTCTACTAAGCTTCTATACTTTGTCATCTGATAATATTTAATAATTCATTTCTCGAAATATTTCAAAGATTAGATACTTGCAATTATTTAATCACTTACGATTTCTTGGCGAGACGAAAGGAAAAAAATAAATAAATATCTCAACTATATACTTATGATAATACCACGTCATAATACTTATCATTTCTCAGAAAGATATACTTCCAACATTCGAAAAATACTTACCACCTCGATACCTACGATCTTTCTTTCACTTTTGGCAAAAAGAGGAAAGGAACGGAGAAAAAATAAATAAATAATCGGAGCAAACAACGTTTCAAACAGATCGGTTCCTCGTGGAAAAAAAGAAGCAGGAGAGAGAAAAAGAGGAAGAAGAAGAAGAAGGAGAGAAATCGTCGCGGATAGGCCGTGATCACGGACAAAGGGAGGACAATTTCTAGTCGTGAGGGACAATTCAATAAGGTCGGCGGAGTGTGGATTTTTCTGATTAGCCGGGAAAGTTGGACGGGGCCCGTGGCGCGTGATCGCCCTTCCGAAACGAGCGCCGCGGGAGAGCTAAGAGACTGAGAGATAGGGGAGGGGGATGGCCTTCCTCCTTTGTCTTATTTTAAAAAAGCCTCGCCTTCCGCCATTCACGTCATGCCCCGGGAAATGCACTCAACACCTCCGGCACGAACGCACCAACTTTCAATCGGTGTCGAAGCGCCGCTCCTCCGTGAGCTGCTTACCGTCTCCCTTTCTGTCTCTCCCTCTCTCTCTCTCTCTCTCCTCCCCCAACCGCGCTTTTGTAACCGATAAAATCGATTCGAAGGCGAAGCCAGATGCGGTGTCCGATTCTTGAGAATTGAAGGGCAGCGGGGAGGGAATGGAAAAGAATCGTCCATTGTAAGAAGCGAGAAAGCGTAATTGCGAATTACAAGGAAAATTGGATGTGAAAGGGGTTTGCAAGAGTTGAGATTTGTGATGAGAAGGTTTGGAAAAATTAATCAAGATCGATGAAGAAATATTTGCGCAAATTCGATGATCCTTGGAAGCCTTGGTTAGGTTAGGTTAGGGTCCATCGTTCTCTTGCTGGGCTGACAAATTCGTCCGGACGCGTGGTGGAAGCATATATCCGGCCGGCCGGTTTCCCAGTTTCCGCACGTAAGCGAAACGTCAGCTTTTCAAACTCCTTTCGAGTTGGTCGTTGGCCACCTGTCTCGCCCTCCCCCCACCGAGACACTTTGTCGTCGTAAGCGAGTCGTTGATGAGAGGCGAAAGAGGCTACGTTTATATCCTGTGTAGCGGTCCAGCTGCATGCGGAACTAGCCACGGGAGAGAGAAAGGGAGGGGAAATTTTAGAGATTGTTGCTTTCAGACGGTCGGAAAGCAAACCACTGTATTATTTATGAGCCGTTACCACCGCCACCCTGGACAATTTGCCAGTTCCCGGCTCCGTGTTTCTTTGTTTCCATTGTTGGCCCCGCTGCCACTTTTCTTCCTTTCCTTTTTCGAGGCGGAGGCTCGGGATAAGCGCCATGTTTGTTTCCCTCCGACACAGGTGATTCAAAGACCTTTCTTCCTTTCTTTCCTTTTTCCAGGGGGGAGGAAAGGGTAAATTTTAAGAGATTTTCCTTCGTTCGTAATTAACGAAGTGTTTGTATTGCGAAGTTTTATTTTTTAAATTTAAACGGTCTGATTGAAAACTGAAACCACGATGAAAATTCGACGATTAACCGGTTGGGATAATTTCTCGAGGAAACTCGTGCACGAGTTGGAGAGATCGGGGAGAGGATCATAAAAAGAGGAGATTCGACGATAAAAATGGCACGTGTCTCGTGAGCGACGCGATCGACTTCTTTCCGACGACTCGGTCGTTCGTGACTCAATCTAGAATCGTCCACCTTATCCCCGTTGACTTTGACAAACGAGAGGTGGTGGAAGAGCCATTACACCTGTACACGCGTTGCCTCACGTTCGAGCATCTTCCAGCTGTTCCAAATTTCCGAACTTTGCTTCGTGCGTGGATTGGAGAGAGGGGGGAAACGTTGGAACGAAAAAGTAGAACGAAAAATAAAAAGAAGTGCTTATTAGGAGAATTGGGATTTGTAATATTTTCACCGATATTTATAAGTGGAAGATTTTATGTTTATTCGTTCGAAAAGAATAATTTTTATTAAGATTGCGTGGATTTCCTTTTTTTCGAAAATTTCTTTCTCGCTCTGATTGGGAAAAGGAAAGGAATTAACGATTAAATGTGCAATTTGTTGGAGCTGTTACAACAAAAGAAAAGGGACAGTCCTTGACTATTTTTTCAGAAACAACATTTTCTTTCCAGCTCAGTCTGTTGTCCAATAGATACTTGAGAACTTTGAATCTTCGAAATTGAGTTTATAATTCTAAAGATAGTAAAACACGAATCGAACCAAAAATCGAAAGAAGTTTTAACTTAAAATTGCATACACTTTTCGTGATTTCTCAAAATGATTTTTCAAAAGAAAAGACGATCGATAAGGAGAAAGAGATATTTAAATAATAAAAGAGTTACTTGCCGATGTAAAAACGTTCCAATAAAATCGTGCCAGGATAGGCCAGAGGTCTAACTCCGTGAAAAGTTATCCCGCGGATTCAATATCTGCCTTCGGCCACCCTCCCTCGAATTCTATGCAGAGTTAATTAAAAACAGGATAGGAAGGGCCCTCTTCTTCTTCTTCTCCTTCTTCGCTGTTTCCTCGAACTATCTCCAAATTTCGGGGGGGGAGTAATACTTGTGCAAGTTGGAAAAAGAGATTTTACAAGGATTACAAAGCATTTATAATAAAAAGATTCTCCCCTAAATAAATATTCCATCTTTCGAGAAATATATCTTTCCTCGAAAAACCATTTATTGAGAAACGCGTCCAAATTCTTCTTCAAGCATTCACGAAATAATGAATAGGAAATGTGAATATGAGAATGAAGTTGAGAAACGATTCTCGCCTGGTTTGCAAACATCTTATCGGGCGATAAAGCTTGTTATCGAGCTGGGGAGGATATCCAAGTTGAAGGGGAGGAACTCGGCCGATCGAGGCGCTCGCTGGCGCAAGTAGTTACGTAAGTGGAGCATGTCGATATCGAAATTCTGTTAACTACATCATACTGCCGGTGGCCGCAGCCGCAACGATGAACGGCCAGTGTCCGCAGCCATAGCATTGACAGCGAGGGCCAGGAACGTTGGCAATTAATGGGGGAGTGGGACTTAATTAGTACAATCTCCATGGTGTGTTCCATTCCCCGCCGGTCATCCACACCGCTTCTCCCCTCGAATACCTTGCGTTCCACCCTCCCCTCGTTCTTCCTCGAGAAGAAGAGGAGGAAGAGATGCCGAAATTCTCGATCGAGAGAATTCTTTACGATCGAGGGCTTCTTTTTCCTGTGTTGTATCCTTTGCTCGATCTTTTAAATGGAGGATTTGAGAGGAGAGAATGATATAGGAGATTATAAGATCGTTTTATGTACGCGGTATAAATTGCGATTATTATTAAACGTCTCGATCCAAGGGGATTACGATTATTAAATAACGAGTTGGAAGGGGGAGGTGATTTTTGGAAAAGCGTGTTCGGTGGATGCGGCGTGTATAATGAATTTGCCGGCTAATAAATTCAAGCTATCAACGCATCGTGGATTAACGTTTCACCCCGTCGCGTTAATATAGCGCGTACCACGAGTGCTCGTCAACGTTAGTGGCGTATTTGCAAATGTTATGCACACACGTCCAGAAGCCGTACCAATGTACACCGGTGCGCTGGTCGGAGAGCACTGACATAATAAAGATTTATTTACTCCGCCGCGACCTATACCGACATCTCGCGCATCTATTCCTCTCTGCCCCCCTCCACGCCCCTTCTGGATCTAACGAATCTACGGGGCTCGGTCCCTTCTTCGTCGCTGTGTACGGATAATGGATAGATTTGCGTTGCTAAATATAGCGAAAATTATTGTCTTCTATGGGTGTAATTAATCCGGTCATAGGTGCGGTCGTTTTGAAATTATTCAAAGTATATTTTAGGTATATTTTATATTTTAAGTTTATTTAAATATTGAAATTCTCTTTTTCATTTCGATTGGGAAATATTCGAAAGTAACGGAAATTATGGAATCACTCAAAGTTATAGAAAAATTTTATAGAAAAATTTTTAATTGCACGAAATATTAAAATTGCCATTCTCTACGATATTCCTCAAAATCGAAAGTAACGAAAATTATGCAAGTTTTGAAATCATTCAAAGTTATAGAAAAATTTTTATTTGGAACATAGAATTTTTAATTGCACGAAATATTGAAATTCTCTGCGTTTTCATTTCGATTGGGAAATATTCGAAACTAACGGAAATTATGGAATTATTCAAAGTTATAGAAAAATTTTTAATTGCACGAAATATTAAAATTACCGTTCTATACAATATTCCTCAAAATCAAAGTAAGAAAATTATGCAACTTTATTCAAATTTATAGAAATTTTATTTAGGACACACAATTTCTAATTGCACAAAATATTGAAGTTCTCTACATTTTTATTTCGATTCGAAAAATATTCAAAAATAACGAAAATTATGCAACTTTTGGAATCACTCAGATTTATAGAAAAATTTTATTCAGAGCACATAATTTCTAACATTCGACGAAATATTAAAATTTGTATGCTACATTTCAATTGAAAAATATTAATACTACTCCTCGAAATCAAAAATCATGCCTTCACAATACAATTAATCCGATCAGCTCAAACTAGTTAAAAACTATTCAAAGCTGTATATAAAAATTTTATTCTCAATTCTCGCGCGCAAAAATATTAAAATACTATTGAATCAATGTTAAAGATCGAAATCAATGTTACAAAGTATTTCACGCAAAGTCCAAACTTCGATGATCGTTGACCTCGATCCCTGTGCAACCAAGCAATCGTCATCACGAATTTTCCTTACTTCTCGACGCCCTCGCCATGCTTAAATTCCGTTTCCACAAGGAGCGGAGATAAAAGCGGAGCGGTCGTTCCATCGAGGTGGAAAATCGAGATCCACGAAAAGGAGGAGGAGGAGGTGGCGGTGGTACCAGCACCAGGTCGGTACAGGTGGATTATTCCCATCAGGAAGTTCGTTACCAGTCTGATACGACGGTCACTGAATCCTTTTTCATCCGGTGCTCGCGCTAATTGAACCAGTTTGGCAAGGTGTCTCTCGTCCGTAACTTCGCCTCCCCCCTCCCTCCCCCGCTGCTGCGTATTACGGGGGTTCGACTGGCCGCTATTCCAATCGTCATAAATTGTCGTGCGGAACGTGACGATCCTACCGAGTGGCCAATAGATGCGCCCGCCTGTCATTTCAACCCCTGCACCTTCTATTGGCGCCGCATTCACCCCCCCCCCTCCTTGCGCCACCTGATTCAGGCCCACCTCCAATGCGCCTATCCGCCGATCGAATTTCTTCGAACCGCATTTCACGTTAAGCGTCGTCTCGCCCTTTTATTATCCCTCCTCTTTTATTTCCTCCGACGATCCTTTTCTTTCCTCCTCTTTCGTCCCCACAGTTTTGAAGGGATAAAAGAAGACGGGAAGAAGATCGTAGAAAAGGATATATACTTAAGATTTCTTTTTTTTAAATAAATTTGGAAAAGTGGAAATTCGAAGGCTAAGAATAAAAGGTATTTAATGTCGGAATGTGATACGATTTTCGGGTGCTTGATCATTTTGGGGGGAGGGGGAATGAATATAACTTATTCGGGTTTAATCAAGGAGGCATCGGAGCGCTATTTCGGCGGCACGGATAAATTTAATGCCCCGACTCGTTATGGCGTCGTGCTCACCTGCTCGAGCAGCCCCCCTCCCCTTTCCGCCAATGAATTGTCCACGGAATCGAACGGCACGCGTATTCAATTCCGGCGGAATTCGACGCGCGTAGTCCCGGCGAAACGACGTAACCGTTTAAAGTCATCGGTCGATAATTGAGTTATTGCTCGCCATGCAATTTCCTATCTACCCGCTGGAAAATTTCCATTTCCATTTTCGAATTCCCCCTCCCTCGTCCGAAATCGAGATTTTCATTTTTTCTCTTTCTCATTTCGAGAATTTCTTTCTTGTCCTAACGTTAAAATTTAGCACAGCTCCTCCGCATCTTTCCATTTTTCAAAAACGAATCTCTCTCTCTCTCTCTAGAAAAAACACTCGCACCTTCGAATTTCATCTCCCTCCGTCGATAAGAAAAATTAGCATAATAATCGAAGCTTGGACGTCTTCTCGCCAAAGTCGGCGTAGATAAAATAAACGGAATCGCGTAGACACCTTGGTGGTCGCGATTCCGCCATTAAAGGGAATCGTTAATCTGCGGCGCGGCGCAGAATTATTTGCCACAATGGAAACAAGCCGCCGCGACAGAGCGAGGAGCGACCGATTCAAATCGCGACAATGACGGCAATGCAAATCCGGCCGTGGCTGCATCCACTGAATAGTCGGGGCTTCCACGCATAGCTGGGATCACATCCACGCCCCCCACTCCTCCGCGCTCCCCACACCGTCAGTTATTTATTAGGGTTAACGTTCATACCTGTGATACTGTCTCAGCCCCACTCCTCCTCCTCCCCGTAAATCGACCGTTTACCCAACTTTTATTGGCAGGGCCAGTAGGGGATGGAGGGGTTCGATGGAAAGGGAAACACGGATGTTAATTGAGGTTCGAGGTTGCTTTCGCGCGTTGGAAAATTGGAAAAGGGAGGAATTCGGATGGTGGGTGCTAAACGGGATTCGAGATTGTACGAAAAACGGATTGGTTGTTATTCGAGCATTTTAATAAGTTTATTCGAAAATTTTTATTATGTATTATGTGGTAGAGTCGCTTTCGTCCGTTCGTTTAAACGATAAAATTGAGAATAAAATTTTATGGGACGATGTTTCCATTAAAACCAGGAAAAGTGTGGTTATGTTGTTAACAAGGAATCGACGAATGATCAACGATGTTGCTCTTTGAAATTAGGGAATTTTAAGCGAAGAAGTTAAGGCAAGTTTTACCAGAGGCGAGGCGAAATTATCGTTCTGGTTGGCTATCGTTCAGCGCCGTGTTACGGGCCTCGAGTGAACTGCAACCGACATATGGATATGATAACGATGAAAGTTTCAATTTGTTACCGATACCAAAGGAAATGTTTCAACAAATGTCTCACAATTTTTCGACATTGATCTTGCATAATACGAAATAAAATTATCTTTTTCCTTTTATCCAAAGTAATAATGATATGATAATAATTTTATTTATATCGATTTTTTATTGCGACGTTGATTATTCTTCATTATTCGTGTATGTATATATATATATATTATTGTATAATTGATACACAGTTGTTGATGCAATTAATCGTAAAATAGTACTCTCCGTAAATAAAACTTTTCGTACAAAGTAAACATATAAATATAGGAATACGATATTTGAAACACGCGAGTTATTAATAGTTTGCGCAAGCGATTATATAATACAATTGCTCGATCGAATAATTTAACTTTTATTAATAGAATATGCGCGTAAAAATAAATTATCGAAACAACTTTGATTGCGAACAAATTTCTTCTATTATTATTTTCATAATAATAATAATAATAATAATAATAATAATAATAATAATAATAATAATAATAATACAGAATTTTTAAACGCAGAAAGACTTTACATGTATCCGAAATAGCACAAAGTTATTGTATCTCGAGAACGAAGATAGAAAATAACCTCTAGATTCTTCGAGAGCAAAGGGAAGCAAAATTACTCATCTCGTTAAAAACGATTGATCCATACTCTCTCGCCGATTCATATATAAAACTAATCGTCATTAATTAGCGTCATTTTTTCGTGCCTGACGACTTCCTATCCTTGAAAATAAACGTTCACCGCGACGTAACTCGCACTTACAACGACGAATCCAAATTATTATCCAAATTCGAATACATATATTTCCACGAGCAAACAAAAGAAAAATTAACGATTCCAAAGAAATCTCCGTTCATCGTGTACATACGTATACAACGACTACGTGTTACGTGAAAGAAAGGAAAGAAGGAGACGACCGTCACTGACGATGATAGTAATCTCTCGTAGCAAAAACCACCATTTTAATTTTTCACTCACGGCGTGGGAAAGGAGAGGGGGGAAGGGAGCGGAGGGAGGAGCGAAAGAAACACGCGCGTGTTCGAGAAAATCCTCCCTTCGATCGAAAATCCTCGCTGCAACGGTTAATGCAGATTCCTCCCAGATTCCCAGAACGAGAGATCCGTCCTGGAGCCGATTGTAATTGGCTGTGCAACTCCGGGTCGCCGGCCCGCCGGGCCGGAAATAGACCCCTGTAACCGGAGAACTCATTTATGGAAATATGCCTGTGACCGTGCGTGGTACACGTCCTATTTTTGACTCGAACGCCGGACGAGGATCTCCTTCCTCTCCAGCTCCTTCCTCCTCCTCCTCTCCTCTCCTCCCTTCCCTTCCTTTCCCTTCCTCGCTGCCAGCCTGCAACTCTACTGCACGTCCACGTCTCCGCCTGTGTAATAAAATTAGACGTGATTTATTATGGATAATATCAACTCTGCCCAATCCAACTGGAAGAGAATTAGATTTTTAAAAGGTGATCGTTTATATATCGTGTATATACTTACTCGAATGCTTCGAGGAGGAGGAAGAGGAGGAGGAAGAAGAAAAAAAGAGAGGGAACGATAGAGAGAGAGTGCGGTTTTACAATGCGCGTCCTCCTAGCCAGGCATCGGTTGCATCTCCCGCGTCATCTGCAAGAAGAAAATCTCTAGTTTACGATGAATCGAGTCACGGGAGGGGGAGGGGGGAGAAGGGGGCCGGGCTGGGAACGGGCTGGGAAATATTTTGCCAATTTAAATAAAGCTGGCGACCACATGGTTAGCCACGGAGCATACCGTAAATAGAGAAGGCGGGAGAGGCCACATGGAAAGATGTTCCGAGTCACGTTACAAAATACGTGGAACCGGCATCTATTTCTGGCATCCAGCCTATCGATACCAAACTATATAGCACCGGTTGTACATTCCCTTTCCACGTACCTAACCAACGTTCGACAGCGAAAACTCTCTCTTTGCACAAAAAACTCTCTCTCCCTCCCTCTCTCCCTCTCCCTCTCTCTCTCTCTCTTCCTTCCTTTCTTCCTCCTCTTCTTCCTTTCCCCTTTTCCCGCGAGAATATTGTATATACACATATCGTTATCCACAGGGAACAAGAAGTAAACAGAAAAAAAAAAGGATCACTGTTCGTCTCAAGTTTCTCTCAGCTGTTCCGACCCGTCCGTCTCATTCTTTCTCGTTTTTCTTTTTTCTCTCCATCCAATTGCAAGGACGACGCGACGTCCGGGCGCAGCTCCATACTTCTTTACATTCCATACGTCGCATCCACTATGGGAAGTAAGGAAGCACGGAACAGCATCGCCCGGTTTCTTCTTCCCTCTTTCTCGATCCTCTTCCTTCAAAAATTACGAATTATTCCGTTCTCTGCTCGCGTGTACCACTGTGTGATGTATCCATCTTGCGAAAAAACGTATTACGTAATCCACTCGGAGGTCCAAGGATCCGTTCTGGGCAAAGGGGTGGCGTGTACCTGGGTGGATCCTCCTCCTCCTCCTCCTCCTCCTTCTCCTCCTGTTCTCCTCTGTCGATCGACACGGCGGATAAGATGGATAAGGAAGGAGAGAGAGGAGGTGATCCAGGGAGAGGCGGTGGATCCAGGCCCCGCGGTGGATGGTCCTTGGTGGAGAGCGAGTGAATGAGAGAGTGAGAGCGAGGGAGAGAGGCCGAGGATCGCGCGATTTCGTAGAAGAAGTGTCGATCGAAAAGTGTCGGACGGAAATCGGCCTCCTCCTTGCCGGCTGGCTGCTTCAGACTGAATGCTGCCAAAGCTTTGAGCCACGGTTGCTTCAACGAGCCCTCTAAAAATGGCCGCACAGATCCCATTGGCCTCTCCGTGTCGCGGCCGACACCCCCCGGCACATGTAAGCTTACACTTGAGACTCTACCACGAGGCTTGCTTTGCTCCCTCGTAGCGCATCGCGCCAAATTTGTCTTTACCCGAAAATAGTCAGTCCCACGGCTGCCACCACATGGCGACTATTCCTGGTCCAGACTCGAGTGATAACTTACCCAGGCTCTCTCTCTCTCTCTCTGTCTCCTTCCCCTCCCTACTCCCCTCGCCGTCGCTTCTTCTTCTTCTTCGCCTTCTTCTTCTCGTAACTATGCCGTACAAAGACGCCGTATGCAGTTGCTCGACCCTTGAGTAACCTCAAGGAGTGGCGTCAGAGGGGGACACGCAACCCTTTAGGACCAGGGAAGCTTTTAAAAGGAGATTTTTCTTTTTTTGGAATTACTTTTAATTCTTGCGTTTAAAGGAGAGATGGAAGGTTTAATTAAGAAAAGTGTACGAGATTCTTTATTAATAAGAATTATTATTGAATCGAAATTTAGAATTGGATTAAGATGATGGAATGCAATGTTTTATTAATTTATGATTCAAAATCGACAATTTTTCAGTCAGAATTATAATCTCGCGTTCTAAGAACGAACGAAGCTTTTTTTTTATTCTTTGCCGTTCTTATATTTTTTTTGTACAGATATTTTCGATTGATCGATCTTGTGTATTCGGAAAAATTCCGTTCACTTTTGCACGCATAAAGATTAGCTTTATCGTTTTCGCGTTATATTTTCATTCGTGTTGATTACACAAACCGAAACAAGTGAATAACAAGTGAATACACTCGCTCCGTCCTTCTTCCCGCTTGACATTATTTATGCAGAATGATATTTTGAGTCAAATATTTGGCAACCGCATCTGGCGGAAGAGCGAATCTCCTTTGCATTCCAGGCTTATCATATCATCTGCAATTTCATACTCGAAATAATGCAGGATGAATTCCCTCCTTCGTAATTTCTTTCCACGATCTTCCTATCTTCCTTTGTTACATCATAGTCACTATAATTACATCACGCAAACGATTACTCACCGCTGAAATAATTCTCTTCGATGATTGCGTCGATCTTACTCGATTTCTTTTACATTTCAGATTTTTCTTCGCCTTTACCATTTTTTTTTTTTTTCTTTATTGCAATCGAAATTAGAGGGGAATAATTTTCTCTCGATGATTGCATCGATTTCTTTTACATTTCCTTTTCAGATTTTTTTTCAGCTTTACTATTTTTTATTGCAATCGCGTTACAATCGAAATTAGAGGAGAATAATTTTCTCCTGATTTTCGATCCTTTTCAAATTTTTCTTGAGAAAAAGAATAATTTTCTCTCGTTTCGATTCCTTTCGATTTTTAGTTTCTTCCATCCAATTCCGATAAAAATTCGGACGAGTGAGATTTACGGGGTAAAAAGAATTGAATGGCAACGCGACGAATCGAATTTAATGAGCTGCACACGCTGCCTGGAGGATGAAGGACAATTACGGATCATTGTGTCGAAAAATATTAATCCAGGGAAGAATCTCCTCCCCGATCAGATTCGTTAGCTCTCGAACAGTCCGCGATAACGCGACGTGAAAAATTAAAGAAATTACACGATGCAATAAATCGTGGGGGCATGAAGCAGTAAAAGTGTCAAACGATCCTATTTAACCCCTTAATGACTTTTATACGCGGCATTTTTCCGCGTCGGATTAAGGAAATTTAGCCCCGTTTTAGTAAACAAACCCGCTCGAAATAACTAAATTGATCCCATTAAACTTGCTTGAACTATAACTTTACGAGGGCGTGTCAAGAACACCTAATGAAACGTGCAACACCACGAACCGATAAGCCGACCGAGCTTTGTCATTTTCACTCGTCCTCCGTGCCTCCTCAGAAACCCTTATTAGGAAACATAGTATCGATAAAATACGAAAGACAGGCAAATAATTAAATTCCCAAAGGCGAACCAATTTCTTGATTACCTCCATAAATAATTATTTCGTTCGATTGAATGTAAATTTAAATTATTATCGGCGACGATTAGCGTTCCCACGATTTCTTATGTAGAAATCACGAGCGTGGATGATTAGACAGTTTATCGAAGGATCCATCCGCAACGTCCATTTTGCAAATATTCCCCTAGATGAGGAATTCGAGAATCGGATTGGTCAAGGTGAAGATTGGTCGATAACGAAGATTAGGTCGGTAAAGAAGATACAGATATAGGTTAACCGAGGACATAAAAATGTGCATATCTCCGATATGCGTATCGACATTGCTCCAAGATCGATCGATTGTTGGAAGACGTTGAACGACGAGACTTATACTCGAGATGCAAGCTGGCTACCGAGATCGCTTGTCGCAGTTGTATTATTTATAGAATGTTATTTGCAGCAATAACGGTGTTGGCAAATGTCCAGCACTTGTACACAATGTGACGTTATATAGGAGGCAATTAATCGCAGTTTTATTATTCGACAGTGTCGCGAATCCCTTCCCCTGACATCCGGGAAGGAAGGAGGAAGGGAAACAATGTTTAAATCTTTCGTTCTTCGCTCGAAAGAAAAAAAAAAAGAAAACGCGAAAAGCGAGGTGTTAAAAATTTCGGATTTTCCATTTCCATGGAAATTGCAATTCAATCTTCGATTCGATATGGGATAATTTTAATCTTCCCCTCCTCGTGCGTAATGAAAGTTTCGCGAGTGGTTTATAAGCGAGTGTTGTACGAACTCGATTTGCCTTGGTAAGAACGTCGTTGCATACGTACACGACGTTCCCAACGTGTGTTATCATGTTAGAAACTAACCGCCGCCAAACTATAACTTTACATAATTGGAAAACTTGCGTCATCGATCAGCTTACCGCAAAAGTTCAATAGAATTGGTTACAGGAGCGAGTTAAACTCGCTCTCGTCGCGCGTATTAACCGGTATTTTAAACGGCAACAAATAATCCACAGGATAAAACGTCCCCGTAAAGAGAAAGAGAGAGATCGCAATTGATGATAAAATTTCAAATACGATAAATTCTCCCTTGGAAATTCTTATTCCCTCGAATTATTAAAATGAAATGATATTTCGTTTCATTTCATAGAAAATTATTCATTTCCCGAATTTCTCCATTCATCATCTACCACAAAAAAAAGAGCCAATTTCTCCTCATCGAAAAAAATTATCGGCTCAAATGCGATCAAATCTTCCGCCCGCGCAACGGAAGCGTCGAAAGATGGAAAGATTCGGGGGGATCGTGGGACGGAACGCATTTCCTCTGACGCGGAGCGTTGTTGGGAGAGGTTGTGCAACGTCGATGAAACGTCGCCGAGTTCGTATCGTTCGCGGTGGAGAGTAGGAACAGAGTGGAAATCCGCGTCGCGACGTCTCCTCCAGATCTAAAATTACCAGCAGCCGAAGACGATGCATTCGCGGTCCGGTGAGCCGTGCGAAAACGAGCCACCGCGGGCTTACGCCCTAATACAGCCCCCTATTTTTGGACGTCGCGCTGACGCCACACTCGGAGACAACTGTTCGGGGGACGAGGAGAAGAAAATCGACGATTTTCTTTCTCCTCCTCGCCACCCCAACCAGAGAGAAAGGGAAGAAGAACCTTGTCGTTTCGCCTTATTGTCGAGAGCCCCTTGTGTCCCTCTTCTCTTCGTGATTCTCTTTATTTGTCTCTTTTTTTTTTTTCTTTTTACGAATAATTATCGAGCGAAAGAGAACGTATGATATAAATTTAAAAAATGGGAAGGGCGAAGGAGATCGAGAATCTAAGATTAAAGGAACATTGGATTTTGCAAGGTTTATGTATGTATATGTATATGTAAGATAGAAGAAAAATCGTTTTAATTAACTCTTTTGTCTATCTGGAAATTTTAATTCCTCTTTTCACTTCACATTTTTCAAAACCATAATAATGAGATTTTACCTCGCAAGATATTAAACCGGCCTTTCTACCATTTCCTCGATATTATGCAATTCGGTGATTAAGATTCTCCTCTTCAAAATGTATTCAAATCTCTCTAATGTATTCGCTACGTTTCAGTAATAACAGTGGAGAAAATTAAATGAATAATTTCATTGCGTTTTATTTATGCATGACGAATTTCTTCGCGAGTTAAATACAAACAAATTTTTTTCTTTTTCTCTTTCCTTTTTCCTTTTTTTTATCGCAGAAAAATTATCTCGGGTCGATCAATTGATTAAAGTTTATTAAAATATTTATACAAAAGGAAGTTGATATTATTTCACGTAGAATGACAATGATCGAGAACGTTTCCAAACGAACAAGAATTAAACTCGTAATCTCGAGGAATAAGACGATCATCCGTTTTAAGTTCGTTTAATTAAATTCCAAGATGAAATTAACGCGTATAAACGAAAAAATCCAACGAAAATATATTTTGTAAAAATTTATACGTAATTCGATACGTAATTAAAAATCTTCGAAATCTTTGAAAGAGAAGAGAGAGAAAATCGATGTTTTTATACGATTAAACATCTTTTTTAAACGCGTTGCATGCCCTTAATTTCCCGCATCCTTCTCCTCTTTCTTTTCCTCCTCCTCTTCCCCTTCTTCTTTCAATAATTAAACGTTAATATTTCTTTTGGAAAAGTGTTGGATTAAATCTTGGAAAGAAAAAGCGAAGAGCAAACGCTGTTCTGTTTTGAACAGAGCGAGGAGAGGGGGAGGTCCCATTAACAAGTCGGAAGTTGCGCATTTCATTAAAAGGAAACCCGAAGGCCATTTCACAGTGATTTTCTAACTGCACAGAAACACCGAAACAAACTCTCCTCGCTCGATGTGTATCGGGTTACGAGTTCGTTGGTGAAAATAGCCTTTGGTACCAACTTGGTTAAGGCACGAAGCAACCGAGAGACAAGAAGTTCGTTTTCAAAAGCGGTTTTCGGTCGTCCGATGCTCCGACGAAAGAGAACCGCCGTTCTAACGGCCGACAACACGTGGCCGGCGAGAGAAAGAGAGTCATAGAGAAAGAGAAAGAGAGAGAGAGGGAGAAAAGGTGGGGGAAAAAAATAACGGTGAAAGATATGAAGAAAGCGAATTCTCTGTTGTCTCGAATGTATTCTAAAACTAACGTGGACAGATTATATATTACTCCTTGCAAATGGAATACACGATCCACTCGCGAGAAAAATTTTTCGCGAGAGCGATTGATTCTCTGTTCTGAGGATCTGTTCCAACTGAACAGAAAGAAAAAGAGAGAAGAGAAATGGAAAAATAAGAGGAGAAGAGGGAAGGAAAAAGATGGGGAAACGGCGAGCTCTTACTGGTTCTTACACACCGGCTAATTATCATCGTTAATTTCGGGTGAAAAGATAGAAAGGTCGTCCAGATTGCTGAAGCGGAACAGTTTTTCCTCTGCTCGTCCTTCCTCGCGCGTAAACAACGTCGTGGACGGAGGAAGGGGAGGGATCTTTAAGCGGCTTAAGAATATTTGCCAAACTGCGACGAACGTTTCTTTCACGCGCTTCCTTCGAGACATCGCCACATCCTTCGTTATTCCTCCTGAGATAAAGGATGCGATCTTTTTTCTTCGAGGCAATTGCCGACGGATATTTTTCTTAACTCAAATTTCTCAAACTCTTTTCCACTATTTCCACATTCAAAATTCTCTCAATTTTGTTGAGAAATTTTCAACTCGAAAAATTAATTATCCGGGTGACTTTCGTGATAATCGTTTCTTCTTTTTCCTTCTCATTCGCTTTTTCGAATGGATGGATGGAAAGGGGGAATTTTTTTGGAGCATTCCAACACACACACACACACCGGGCGAACTCAAAACAACGGAGACATTACGACCATTAAAATCTACGGATTGCTCTTTGCTTCTTTTGAAAAGTCTGCCTCGTGGAAATTTCACGGGATAATAAAAGTTGCGTGCCAGAGAAACTGATGCGTCGTTAATGGTGCTCGATGCTCGTGCTCGCCGTGTGTACCTTTCTCTCTGTCGTATCGGCGAGAAATGATTCGTTCCACGGGCACACCAAGTGTTTGTTGACCTTTGTTAGGCGTCGTCTCTTGCCTCACGTATTAATGTTGTCGATCGAGGCGAAAACAAAAGTGAATTTCTAATATTTATAGCACTTCGATTATTATTTTTCTCTTTTCTTTTTTTGATTTTATTTAAAAAACTGAGAATATAATAATAATTTTATTTTATAATAATAATAATAGGGAAATATTAAAAAATATCGCGCGTTTGTTGTTTGCATTTTATTTCTATAAAAGATAGTGAGAATTTTTATTTTCCAAGAGTATCTTCTTCTTGAGATTATGCATATATATTCTTTCTAAAAAAAAAATCAAAATCTTCGAAATCTTGGTCCTTGTTGTTGCGAAATTTAACACTTGATCGAATCCAATCGGATTTTTAATTGGGAAAGAAAGTTGCTGGAACGAATTCGAAGGAATTCGAGTTTGAAAATTCGTTTAAGAAAAAAAAAGGAGGAGGGAGGGGGAATGAGGGTTTTAGCAAGGAAAAGAAACTGGATTTACGTTTGGGCGTGAGCGCGAATTCGAGGCATGAATATTTATAAGATGGAAGTTAATTGGAAAAGCTTGCTCGTTGTATCGCGAAAGTAATGCCCTGTCGAGATAATATCTATCTAAGGACGAAGTTAAAAAAGTTCCCTGGCCGTGTGTTTATCCGATTTATATCCTTCAAAGTACAACAAGTTTTGATGGGGAGAGGGAGGGTTAATAATAATTAATCGAGTTAATAATCTGTGGTTATTTAACTTCTTAACTGACCACCTCCATTTTACCACCATCGGGTAAAAAAGATTTAGATTTATCGCCATCGTTTCATTAATTTGATTTATAAACGGGCGGCCATATAATTACGTTTTCGATAATCTAAATGAAGCTGTGCTTTTCAAGACGATCCTAATCGAGTAATATTTATTTATCTCGTAATATAACGTGATATCCGGAAAATTTATCGATTCCTTTTTTTTTTATTCGAGAAGAATCGCATCCATGGGGAAAATCTAACAGTTGAAATCACGAATAAAATTACTTTGATAATTTATCCTTCGAGACGTAATAATAATTGCGAATATTATATGAGAATAGCTACGAATAAAAACGAGCATTTTAATAAGTGGTTAAAGTAACTTTATTCGATAATATTTTTAATGCATTGCCTTTGATTGCATCTAATTTAATTTAACTGCGGAGAAATATATTATTTTATAATAATAATAAATAGATAGAGAGATAGGTACAGAGAATTTATTCAATTTTTCTTCTTTTTCTTCGACGATAATAATTCGATCGAAAAAAATATTGTAAATTTATTCTGTTACGTACGTGTATCGAGATTATAGGCAGAAACAAAATGGCTTAGCGTTTATACGAAAATGATAAAACAAACGATGGAAATGTTAAGAACCGTATTGCCCTCGTTGTTACTCCTTTGATAATAAACAGCGGGCAGGCGATGATTTCATCGAAATTACCGACTTCGTTAATAATAAAACTGCACTGTCTCGAAAAATAATCGAACACCGTTTATTTTCACTCGAAGAGAGTAAGAGAGAAGAAAAAAGTATCAAATTTGTCGAATTTCCTTCATTTCAAGAAACAAAAAAAAAAACTTACTAAACGATATACTATCCCTTTATATTCCTTTAAAAGAGCAATTTTCTCTCGAAAATTGATTGGAGAGTGAACAGACTTCCCTTACTCGTTTGTTCGTCTACACTCGCTTTTCAAGAAAAGAAAAGAAAAGAAAAGAAATACATAAGAGAATACAAACATCGTATAAAACAACGTTGACCCAATTGGAGAACGGGCGACAAAAATTCCAGCCGGACTGTATTCAGGTGCACGGCACAAACAAACCCATTACTTTAAAATAATGTAAAAATCTTATTTTCCCCTTGCTGGTAACGAAACTCGTTATGAGGAGAAATAGGTCGAGTCGGAATCCGCGGAATGCCAACCAAGGAAAAAGGAATCATCCAAGAAGGTCGGCTTCTGCTGACATAAAATACAGCAAAAATCGATGATGGACGCGTGGAAAATTAAAAAAAAAAGATCGCGTCACCACAGGCTGGCTCGGTCGGTATTATCGGTCGAGATATTTCCAGATTTTATTTAACTATCTCACTACGCTTCTCCCTCCTCCCTTCTCCTCCCGTCACTCCTTTCTATACAACAGTTTCACCCGTAGACGATAACGTGAGAATTACCGGCTGCTCCGCAGAGACAACATTGTTGTACAAAAAGGATACTCCTTCTTTCCTCGTGGCGATTATTCTTTCTTTCTTATATATATAAATCCTATTGTTCGATCCTCCCTGTTGTTCTCTCTTTCTCGATTCGGCAACTAGATATCCAAAAAGCATCTCTCTTTCGGCCGCGAATTCGTTCGAGAGGATGTTGTCGGAGAAGTGTTATGTACATTGCTTTCAATCGCGTAAAAATTACTTTAACCGTTTCGTTAACTACGGGCGACTATAGTCGGTTTGCGTAAAGTGCCACTGATATTCTATGAGGCGACTATAGTCGGTCTGCGTAAGACGCCGCGTATTGTACATATGACGAGCGATTGAAATTATTGTACGTCAAGTATCTTTCTCTGGAAATGTAGCATCGGTATTTTGTTTTTATCATTCGTTTCTCATCATTACTAACAGTTATTATTATCGTACAATTATATTATATTATTTTATATTTTATAATGTTATTCGATTCTAAAGTGTAATGAAATGTGAGCGTGTTTACAAGTTATAAATACCCCGTTTCGAGGAGAGTTTTTTTTTCAATAAACATAATCAAAGCACTCGGGTTTATAGTGAGGCGTAAACGCGGTCGCTAACGATCTTTCTCGGATACATTTTTGCCGCGGTGGAGAAATCGGACCCGTAGCGAAAGGGGAGATTCTCGAATTCGAAAATATACGAATTGGGAAGAAATTCCAATTCATGGGAATAATAATTGGGGATCGAGGATTTAAAATCTCGAGATCGACGATTTTCTCCAATTTTCGAATTCGAGAATCCATAAATTGGGAAGAAACGTGGGAGTAATAATCGAGGAGCTTAGCTCGACACGTCTCGATGTTTAATATTCTCTCATATTCGAGGAGAATTTTTCTTTGCTTCGTATTTTTCGTTCCTTCAAAAATTCAAGCTCAAATTAAACCACCTTTCGTCTCCGCGAAAGGTCCACGGAATATCGAATCGATATTAAACGTAATTTCGTTACGAAAACGTTCGGCCGAAGTTAAATAAATTCCTGGAGGAAAAATTAGAGACGTCGTATCGGAAATTCTCGCGTGAAAGAATTATTTTGAAACGTGGGGGAAGAACGTAGGAGGGGGACGGGGGAAGGGACGGAAACGGCGGAAGTTGGATCCTTTCCCATCTCGTATAACAGGCGGATGACTGTAAGAAATCGAGGAGGGGGGGTCGGTGCAATAGCGCGGAAAATTCTTCTTTCGACCGCGATATATGCGGCCATTCAACGTTCATCCCTTATAACGAGCGAGCCAGGGTTAATGAATCGAATTAATTAATTAATTTCCCTCTCCCTCTCCGGTGTTCTACTCGTGATATCCACTCCTCGAATCTACGCTAGAAATTCTTTATGGAAATTAAGATGAAATTGCTCGTGCACTTTAGAGCGATATTTAATTTCTTCTGGTTCAAATGAATTATAAATTTTTCCAATTAAAAATGAAATTCTGCTATATTTTCTTCAAACAAAAAAAGAAAAAGAAAAAATACAGGACTTTTCGACACGAACGAATATTTTCTCTTTTCCAAACTCGAAAGACATTTTTACATATTCGACCTACCTTCGTGGATATTTTTTTTTTTTTATTTCACGAAAATCGTAATCATAATCTATATATTTTTCTTTCTTTCAAATTTTTCGCCACCAAAAACGAATAAAACGATGAATAAGGGACACGAGATGATTCTCCGTTTCTATTTTTCTCTTCTACGCGAGTCCGCAGTGTTTATGCACAATTTTTTCTCTTTTTTCCCCCTTTTTTTCGAATCGCGCAACACGTTGCGGCGTTTCACAACGATCCCAATTCCGTCGAAAAACGAATTTTATCGATCGATGCATCCGAAATCCCGGGAAAAATTTCTCGCACTGCCTTAAACCTCGCTCGCCACGTGTGCGCCGAGGAGAGAAAGACCGTGAACAGTGACGTTACATCATCCCACGTTTTTATCAGAGAAACGTTTCGATCACTCTCGTCCAAAAATCGAACTTCATTTTTTCGACTCTCATTTTTTCGAACATCGATCGATCTTCGTATCGTCCAAAAAGATCGTCCAAGCGGGAAAAGGGAAGAAAAGAAAAAAGAGAGAAGTACACCGTAACGAGGAGGATGCCGATCTCTCCTACGCGTGGCCGCACCTGCGACTTGTCCGCGGCTATATTTTACCGCCCGAGTCATTTCCACCGGCCGCGAGAAAGTTGGTGGCTCGCTTTCACCCCCGATTCCTCCCCCTCCATCCTAACCAACCGTGACCAACCTCCTTTTCGCGATAACTTTTTAAAGGAGGTCGGAATTAATATATATATATATATATTTTTTTCTTTTTCCGGAGGAATGGCTGGACCGGGTATTGAACGCATAAATTACGCGGCTCCGGCCAAAGTGCTGCGATTGAAGTGCTTTCTTCCTCCGTACCCTTCGTTTTTCCTCCCCTCCTACTACTTCTCTCGTTCTATGCGTTTCCCTCTCCTTCCACGATGGAACCTCTTGCAAAACTCGCGATGGAACATTATTTGTGATTTGGTTTTTTCCTTCTCTCTGGAGGGTTTCGATTTTCGAAAGGAGGGATCATCGCTGAGATACTTGCCAGTCTTTTTTTCCAATCACGATTGAGAATTGGTTTCTTTTCTTTTTCGTGGGAAAGTAGAGATAAAGTAGGAATGCGTTCGTAATTGAATGATGCAACGATTTGTCAGCCTCCTAAGTGACTCATTCCTCAAATTTCTCCAGTTTCTCGACCGTCCGCTTCGCCGTATATGAAGCTGCGTAGGTAAACTCGTTTTATGTCGAACAAGGACGTTGATTTTAAGAGTTAAGGAGAAGTTTCGATGAATAAATCTCTCGTTCCCTGATTAAATTTCGGTAAAGCTCTCCTTCTTCGGAAGGGAAGGGAAACAAAAATACGAAGAGAAATATTTGATGTGAACGAAAAGGAAGGGAGGAATGGGGATGATAAGATAAGAATTCCTCGCGAGTTTTTTTCTTTTAATCGGAGGATATCCCAAGATCATGACGGGTATTTAAAAAGGGATCTTGTTCGCGATTAATTCCAGAGTTAATCCTATTCTCTTTCTTTTTCTTGAGATTGAAAGCAAGCCTCGATTCGAACAAGTCTGCTATTTAAAAAAAAGCAAACTTTCGAACGTAAAAAGAGTCTTTAAAGACTTTTTTATCAAATTATCTCCGGGAGAATATCAAACTGTCGCGTATCATCACGCTCTCTTTTCCCCCGAACGATCTTCATCCGATATCCAGTTCGATCCTCTTCCTTCCAAATCGAGAATTGGCCAAACTTTCATTTATGCATCATTATTTCAATTATGGTAGAAAAGTTTGGAAACGTCTGGCCGTCTTTCTCCCTCGTGCGACGAGAAATGACGGAAAATGGACGAATCGAATCAACGAATCGTAGAGTCGAAAGAGTCCGGGGGCTCCGCTTTGAAGTGCATCGGTCCTCTGGCGACCATTGGGAGTGCCAATTCTAGATAGAAGCGCCCGGAAATTGCGTCACGGTGGCTAACGGTCTTCATGGTTTCTGCATATTACCCCACTCGCCCCATCTTCTCATTTTTTTCAAATTCTTTTTTCTTTTTTTTCTTCTCTTCTTCTTCCTCTCCTCTCTTTTATCTTCCTTCATTTTCCCGTCTCTTCGATTCCAAATACGCCGAGAAAAAAATATATTCTTTCTGAAATATCGTATGGAAAAAAAAAGAAGTAATAAATTTTGTCCAAATTTCGTTATATTGTTAATCCGAATCGATTCGATCAATTTACAGATATATTTTCGATCCAATTCAAATCGATGCAAGAAGAAAAAACGATATATATTTTTAAATGTAATATTCTTCCTAAAGTCTTATCTTTACAGAGGACTGGTTAAAATAATATTTTCAACGATATCGTTGTTCTAATTTTACGATCGATTTTGGATTTTATTTTTTTTTTTCGAGGAAGAAGGCTCGGTTAGAAGTTTGAACATTGTCGTTCGACTGGCAATCCCACTGTTAAAACGTACGCTTGATTTGCTTGAAAAGAGTTAATGGGCATGGCACAATGATTGCATCGATACCTCGATTCCGTTCTTGAACGACGGAAGCGAGACACACCGAGATCCGTCTCTTTTCACCGCGGGAATCCATTTGAATATATGAATTTTCATCCTTTCCATAATTTTTTTTTTTACGAGGAGTTAAAAACGCGAGGAATTCTATTGTTATCGATGAAAACGAATGCAATAAGAGTTTCTTCCAGCGATATTCAACTTAAGAATTAATTTTAAAAAAAAGAAACACCGTTTTTGCGATCTAAAAATCACTCTCCCTCTCCCTTCTTTTAAAGCCAAAACCCAAAAATAACGAAGTTTAATACTCCGATCGATCGTATTCGAATGTTGAAGTATTAATTTAAAAAGGAAAAAAATTGTCGAAAAATTCAACAATCAAGAAAAAGAGAAAAGTAACCCAATCGATTCTCGAAATAGCGAGAAACGAGGAAGAGGGAGTGTGATGAGATGGTTGATTTAGGTTGAAAATCGGGAATAAAATTTCTCTGGGAGGGACGGCGGCGAAGGGGAAATTTATTTCCGCGCCTCGAGTCGAAGAATTGATGGACATAGGAGGAGGTGGAACGAGAAATTGAAGCTTTATTTATCGCAGCTCGAGTTTTTGATCGGACACGTGGACGGCCGATAAGAAATCCGAAAAGTTCGGGAACAATCTCGCGAGAAGGGGTTGAGAGCGAACGAAATGGGGATGATAAATGGAATTCCGAATTTTCGAAAAAGAACTCCGCGGATAAAACAGTTTCTCTCTTATAATCGACATTGCGACGTTGCCTCGATGATAATTCTTTTTCTTTTTTTTCTTCTTCCTCTTTTTACAATCGCTTTAAATATCGTTATCGTCGTGAAAATACAATAGAGAGAGAGGAGAGATGGAAGGGAAAATATTTTTCTTCTTTAAATTTCGCGCTTGCCCTCCTTCTTCATCGTCGCGAGGATGATAGGAGAGGAAAGATAGGAAAGAAAAGTGACGGGTTGATAGAATGGTCTCGATTGATGAATATCGTCTTTTGAAATATCTTTTGAATTCCTCGACGCGTGTTTCAACGTTTAAATGCTGATGTTGCGTTACGATGGATAAGGAAGGAAAATGGCGTGCGGGGAGGGAAGAGATAAGTGATTCCGTATAATACGTTTCCTGGTCTCATTCATATCTGAAATATTTCGTTCTAATTTTTGTTTAATTTAATTAACACGCGCGATCGACAAGTCCCCTTCCTTCAATCTCCTTATCGATTCGAATTAAATTAATCTCACAACATATCGAGGAATTTTTTCTTTTTTATTATTGCGCGTGCGCGAAGATTTATCTCCACGCGCGATAATTTGAAAATATATGTACGTATATATATAAATAGAAATCTCGCGTAAAATTGTAAAATGTATATAAAAGCGATAAATAACGAAGAGATAATAATAAGAGAATGGTGAGTAACGAAAACCGTTCTACGACATGAATTAATTAAATCCCGTGTTGTGAACCAACCGCTATGATGTAATGCCTCGAAGCATTAAGAAAGCGCAAATTACATTCAGAATCGTATTCGCGCAATCTCGACGATCGTCAAGCCTGATTTATCTCGTTTAAGCGTTCAATTAGCAACCACGTGAACAAGACAGACAACTTACCGCAAGTGGCCGGCACCGCAGTTGTGCACAGTTCGACAACCGAAATCCCCCTTGAAAATTTCTCCCCCGCTTAAAAAAAAGGGAACCATCCATCCATCCTACAGCTAATACAACATACGTTCCCCGTTCGAACAGCTTGTCCCAGCGATTGCACACCTTTCTCGAAAAAAAGATTCTTCACTTTGCGTTACGAAATAAAAAGAAAAGAAAAAGAGGAAAATTTCCCTCCCCCCGAAACTCGGAGAACGCTCGACGGAGGAGGAAAGGAAAAAAATTTCGTTCGAATTGTTGCACAACAAACAACACCGCACAATAAATAATTCGTAAATATTTGTCAATGGCGTGTTTGGCGGCGAAAAATCGAGCACGAATCTCCGTGAAATTATATCTCCCTCGAGAGAGAAAGAGACGCGATCCACGGATCCCGTGGGCTTGCACTATGTCAATTATATTTAGCACTTCGCCATGTGATCTCTTCCACTGACTCACGGCCATCGCGCGGAAACCATTTTCGCGAGTGGAACGGCGAAACGAGAGAGCAGAGCAGAGCAGAACGGGGAGAGGCCGGGCGTCGGAAAGCAGAGGGGCCGGGCGGCGTGCACGTTCTCGCTACACTCCGCAGCGATGCCTCGTTTGTCAGTGAGTCACTAAATGCACGATATATCCACATATATGCGTGCCCATGAACGCTGCGTGTAGGACGATACCGATATACAAAGTGGACCGGCAGATTCAGAGTGGCAAAGTAATCTTGGCCTGAACCGACCCATTCATCGAGGGGAAGATTCCTCTTCTCTTTTTCTTCTTTCAATTATTATTTTCATATCCCGATCGCGATTATTATTATTATCTATCCGTCTTTCGATGACTTTTCTTGGTGAAATTTTTCACGATGCAATTTTGGAGGACGTAATTTATTGGAGGAAAGGAAATTGGTTTCGGGTGAATTTTCTTTTAGGTTAATTTAGGGATATTTTCTTTTTTCAAGTTTGAGAATTGTGATACGTTGATTTTTAACAGGAGAAGATTTAATTTTATTTCGTAATTTATACGTCGGATATAAAATTAAATTACGTACTGTAAAATTAAATTACGTAATTGGAATTGTTGTGGCCACTTACGACCCGCTTATCGCGACTAATTCGATGCATGAGAAATCTCGTTACAAATAATAAATCCCGTTTCAATTTGTTTTTAAAAAAAAAAATTCGAAAACCATTCGCAAAACTTTGATAAGAGATTTATTCTTACACGAAATTTCTATTTATAATCGCGAAAATTATCAAAATCTTTCTTTAAAAAAATTCCTTTTTTCAACTCGCAAAATTTAATTTAAGAAGAAATTCCTTCGATTAATCGTATAATTACAAATAATTACAAATAATTACTCGTCACGAAATGTTAATTATTTAAAATTATAAAAACTGTAGAAAAGATTAAGATTAAGAATTAAAATCAAACACTTAACAAACGTTGAAATCTCGAGTGTTGTATATACGTGATCGCGTGTCAGAAACAGTATACATAACCAGAGACATCATATGATAGCGATATACTCGATACCTAAGCACGTCACATCACGCACTGTGGAGGATGCATACGTCATGCGAGTATCGGTAACAGTAACCAACAAGCAAGATGACGCGATGCTGACGTTGTTAACACTCTCGTTTGTGAGAATTTTTTTTTCTTTTTCTTTTTCTTTTTTTTCCTATTCTTCAATTAACGCAGCGTTAAATTGCATATTACGCAAGTGAACGATTAGACCAATCTCAAAATGCCTGCACTGCTCAAGGATAAAACTGTTCTACGAATAAAGCGTGCAAATGGCATCATCAATGCTAATAAACAACTAAACGTCACAAACTATTGGCTCATGCCTCCTTTTATTCCCGACCTAGAATCCATCTCCTATAAAGCTTCGAAGAGGTTATGTTGAAGATGTTACTGCTCTGCCAAAAAATGTGTTTCGGTTTCTGATTGGAAATTTTTTCTCGCACGTGTTAATAATTAAATTATGAACGACGCGATATAATGGATAAAAATTTAGAATCGTTTAATGTATATCTTAACGGAATTCAAAAATATGAAATGGAAAAATAAGATTTAATTTTAACGAGGTTAACGCAATTTTCTGGCATAATATCCTGTTGACTGAGACGTCAAGATGTTCTTTACATTGAAATTAATAATCGATTAGCACTTTATAGCGCTCGTTTTGAATCAATAATGAAATTAATAAAAGAATCGATACTCGATATTGAATAAAAATTGTTGGTACTCGATGGTATAGATAGATGTACGATGTTTCGATGAAACAAATACGTGTAAAAGGTGTTTGTAAAAAGTGATAAAAAGTTTCATTTTAAGACGCTATATTGGAGATATTTATTTAATCCGTTATAGTTCTATATTTCGCCAACAGCGGTTTGATTCTATTGGGAACGTAGTTGAATGTTACCCCGAAGAATATATAGGCAAGAAAATATTTATTTTGGAGAGGAAAATATTTTTGAACCGCGTTTGCCAGCGCAAACTCTTCGAACACACGGAAATTGATTCTTTTATTTTATAATCTTATGCGTTTTCGAGTGTAATTTATTGAAAAATAATATTTATTTACTTCCTTTCGATAAATACCGTCTATTCTTAAATAATTTAAATAACACGTGTTCCTTTTCTTTTTCTCGAAACGTTTCTATCAAATTAAAATAAAACTTCTTAATAGGAAAAATATATTATATATTTACGATAATGGCGCAGCATATGAATAAAATAATTCAATTCTTGTTAATCCTACCCCTCATCGAACATTTCAAATTTATAGGTTTAAGATATCGGAAAAAGCATAGACGCTTTATCCTGTTATCGCGAAACGTTCTCCTCCCCCCTCTTATTCAATTACTTTTCTTATAATTTCTCCCTCTCGAAGAATCTTGCTGGATGCACTTTATTCCCGAGCTCTCTTAATCTCTTGGAATCATGAGATCGTCCCCTGACGATCGAAAGCTAGTTTGGAATTCGAAAGTTTCGAGTCGAATTACGGAAATATCTCGAAAGTTCCGTATATATCGGCCGGTTATTTCCTTTCCTCGCAGACTTCCTCCTCCGAAGATTTTCCCCGTCGCTCGATTCTAAATAACGTAATAAGAAAGTGAAGCATGAAAATAACTCGATCGATCGCCTGGAATAAAATCCAACTTCAAAGAGACTGAACAGAAACGTGAATAAATGAAATAAAGAATTAAAAATTGGATTTTTTTCGTATCGCAAAAAATTTTGTTCTTTTTTCGTTTTTTTTTTTTTTACACAATAGAATTTAAACTTTTACGAGAAATTCCAATGTGTCAAAGATGTATAAGAAGTGCATAATTTTAAAAAAAAATATTCAAATTAAATCTTGTAATTTTTTTTATTTTTTTATAACCTGTTTATAAGCGGTTAAAATCGTGACATAATTGCACGGTTTCTTTGATACGCGTGATACATAATTTCGAATGTCATAAATTTCCTCGTTATAAAAAGTGATTAAATTAAACGTGTGTGGAATCGACGGATTAATAACCACTATAAAGCGTACAATGTGTTACGAGTGTTACTAATTACGGAGCTCGAGTAATTATACTCGATCGAAGTCAATTTATTTTGTAAATTCTGCCCATTAATGTAGCAAGCGTAACGAATCATTTATCAATTTCTATATTCTTGTTATATTCGACGGTTAAAAATATTTTCACGACAGTAAAAATTATTACTTAGATCACGATTTTTAATATTATTCATGAATCCATTTTTATCTTTGCTCAACGTTGACAAGGATTAATCTCATTTCCAGCTTTCTGAATAATTTCACGATATTCTTATGCCCAGATAAATTAAGAGTACACGTACAAAACATATGCACATATTTATCATAATTTCGACTCAAACGCTCCTACCTTCATTTTCCAACATTAAAAGATAATTATGTAACATCGTATCGATCAATCTACACTGTTTCACGTCCACTATTTCGCAATTCTTCCCTTTAAAATTGCTTATATCAATTTAACCTTACAAACATTTAATCCAAACTTAACCTTCAATTCAAATTCTTCACGCTTAACCTACAAAAATTAATTCATACTTCTATTAATTGGAAAAGATCAATCACGATAATAACATCACTTACCTTTTGCCATATGCGTGATTCAATCACGTGTTATGTTGAATAAAAAATGTGTTGCAACGATAAATAAAAGGAAAAAGGAAAAGAGAAATAGAGAGTGTTTGCACGATTAATCGAAACAGTCTGTTATTCACATCGGATCGTATAATTGTCGTTCTACCGCAGAATCGATTTGCACGTGCCTAACAGCCCTTTTTCCTTCCTTCCTATTCGATTCCTCGGCATCATTACGCATTTTACGTCTCTCGCGCCTGGAAGACCGCCATCGGAGGCTATAAAATTTTTATGCCGCTTCGCTGGCGTATTTTTTTTATTAAGCCCGGTCTTCTAAGGCTCTGTGCAACCGCAATCACGTGATCGCGAATTAGTTGATTTTATGGGTATAAATATTCAAAAGGGATCTAGGAAAGCGTTCAAAATCGTAAATTGTTTAATTACATTTTCATGAATCGATATCATTAACGTATTATAAGTTGTGTTAAAATAAGTTATGTTTTTAAAATCATTTAATTTTCTCTTCACGAAAATCGTCTTTAATGACAGTTCAATTATAGAATAATACTTACTTTACTTGTATTTTTAGATGCTTAATTTTTATATTATATCGAATCGAATTGTACTTAATTTTTAACCTCAAATTCTGAAAGATATAAATTATTTGTGAAGCTTCGATAATCTAATAATTACTATAATATGTCTGGGAAATTAGCCCATAAAAAACCACATATTTGAAATAGTCGAGAAATAAAAGGTCCATGTCTATCGAAAACATACGTGTCAAGTGGAAATGCATAAGTATGTATATGTATACATTCGTGGGACAAACATGTGCATAGCTGTCGTGCCACAGCGGTGCTTGTACCTCGAGGAGGTCCTGTCAGAAGGCAGCTGTCACGTCTCTTCTCTGTCTGTAGCCTCGGGGAAAGACTCTCCATGGGGTCTACAAACAGCGCAACCATAGTTGGTTGCGTCTTTGAATAATACCGGTGAAATGAAGTCTTTATAATTATCGCGTGGTCACAGTTTGAAATTGTTATTGAGATAGAGAAGATTTTGCATGCTCTCTTTTAATTTTTTTTTTTTTTATTTTATTAAAATGAAAATAAATTGAGCGATTATTATTCTCTCTCGATCAACAATTATTTTTTTAATTTTATTATTAAAAGCATAATAATGTTGTATTTTGTTAAAAATATAGAAATAATAAAATGTGATCGATTTCAGAAAACAGTTCAGGTTAAGAATTCTTAACACTTGAGAAACGATTCCTTTTCAGAACACGTGCACAAGTCGAATCCCATCTTTAGTTAATTCCCAAGTGATATAAGGTCAGAGCAACTTCTCCACTACCTATATATCAGTTAAAATTTATCATTTATCTTTTGAGTTGATTTTATTATCTGCAATTGCACGACAATAAATTAATCTCATAAAATATATTATTTCTGAGAATAATCCAATTGAAATAAATTTAATCGAAATAATAATAAAAAATTTAATGATGCGTAACATATTTTTCTTGATATTTTTTTTGACATCCAATAAACGTTGAACAAATAATATATTTCAACCGATATGACTTTATTTTCCACGCATCGATATAGAATATGCACGGATATATGTATATTATCGTAAACATCTGTTACTAAATAATCTACAAACGTCATTACCAACCAGAGTTTACAGGATTTGTTAATCGACAACCGCGTCTGTTAATGATGCCGTGGCCATAAACCGAAAGGATTTCACCCGATTCCCGCGCAAACTAACTATTCGCCATCGCGGAAAATCCGCAGACGACGAATATACATATCTGTTTGATTTCACGCGATTTATCATCGGTTAACTGCACGCTGCGACACTAATGCGAAGCAATAATGCGGCGTTGAATTACAAACGTTTGCCAAACAATGTAATTGATTGCCCATCCTTTGATAACAAATCCGTTTCGAATTTGCCAGTGAAAATCACCGTTTCCTGATCGCATGTGCTCTTGCTTTGGGCTAAATATTCCGATACTCGTTAAGTTGATTCTCTTCCTCGTTTGAAAAATTGAATTTTCTTCACTTGCCTAGAGGAAAAGATAAAATAAAATTTAATAATATTATTTTTATTGTGAAACGAGAAGAAAGTATTGTTTGTGATCACTCTTAATGATGGATAATACCATCATTGTTGATTCTCTGATTAATTTTAATTTTAATTTATGAAATCTGCGCTATTGTATAATAGAAATGATTTTGAATTGAGATAATATATGATAATATATAAAACAAGACATATGTACGATTTATAAAAATATGGAATGGAATATATAGAAATATAAAAATATATATTGAATTTTGTCGGTAAGTTAGGCAACAATTAAAAAAATTTTATAATCAGCGTCATCTCGCGTTTGGATCACTGAAGCTCCGATTTGTTACTAGGATAACAGAATATGCAAAGAGGCATTCGAACTCAATGACAAAGTAAGCAACATTGTGCGAGAAGGATAGAGAATATTCCCCACCATTTTTAACACACCATATAGAAAATTCATTAATTATTCGTTTTCTAATCAAAATTTCTACACTTTTAAGCTCGCATTTTAGAATTATATCTTCAAGCAACTTTCTCATATCAATTTTAATATGAAATTCTTTTCCATTAATTAATTATTTATTAATGACTGACTTAGATATATTTTCTAATGTATCGAAGACGCCATATTGAAAATTTATCAATTATTCATTACTCAATATTTTTGCACTTTTTAGCTCATATCGTCATGTTAGAACTTTAAGTAAATTTCGTGTGAAATTATATAAATTTTATAATATTATATAATTATACAAATTATATAAATTATAACGTGAAAATTTTTTCAATTAATTATTTATTAACGATTAATTCGACACATAATCAGACCAATTTACATTGATATGCAACGTGTTTTTTATTAATTTTTTATTATTATAAAATTTATTTATAAATATGAATGTATGCATCTGAATGTTGCTTCCTCTTCTACTTTCACGTATAATTTTTATTCATAATTTTTATTCATATATTATTCATATAGTATGAATAAATTTATTACTAGATTACAAATTAGAGATTCATGATTGAAATACTCTCTGTGATAATCGTTAATAAATTATTAATTGAAAAAAATTTCACGTTAAAATTTATATAAGAAACTTGTTTGAACTTTCAACTACATAATACAACTTAAAAGTAAAGAATTTGTTAATAAAAAATCAGTAATTAATTAATTTTCATCGAAATATTTTTTCTGTTCTTCCGTAATGTCACGAATACCTCTTTACACATTCTGTTATACTAGTAACAAATTGAAATTTCCAAGATCCAAACGCGAGATGGCGCTGATCCCCTAAACTTTTATAATGGACGAAATGCATGTTCTGTCAACGGTTTAGTATAGGAAAATAAAAGAAGAAAAGCAGTAATAATTACAGTGAATTCGTAAAATATTTGTGAAAAAATGTCACAAGATTCGTCGATGAAAGTATCTAATAATTTTCTCATGTTTTCTTTTCAAATTATTATATTAATATGTAAGTTCGTTAAAAAATAATCATCTTCAGAACCAAAAATAGAAAGGGTTAAAAGAAATTTTCAATTTTTTCGTAAACTTATAATTTTTATAAAAAATATTTAAAAATCTTTTTCTTACATTTTTGTATCTTTATTTCCATCAAGGAATTAAAAACAATGAAAAAAATTATATATCAACTACATGTTAAAAGTGATATTTATCTTGTGATTGCAGCGCAATGCGGGTACTCCTCTCGAAACTTCCGAGACCATGGATAGTTGACGAGAAAAAGGACGATGGTTACACAGCCCTTCATCTGGCTGCTCTGAACAATCACGTCGAAGTTGCTGAACAGCTGGCACGTGCTGGAAAAGCTGACCTGGATTTGCAAAACGTCAATTTGCAGACCGCGTTGCATCTCGCTGTCGAGCGACAGCACACGCAAATCGTTCGTGTACGTTTATTTCACCACCTGGGAAAAGAGAATTCCTCGCTTCTCTGATTCGATATATGCTTTGCACAAAACGATCTGGTGAACTTTTCCGTTGTTCCAATTTCTTTCAAAAACACGTTTCGAGTATCTATTAATCTCAATATCTTCGAAAAATTGAAATATATTTTTTTTTAAATGATTCTTTTTTTATTTCATTGTAGATAAAAAATAATTCAACAAATCATTATCGGAGAATTAATAGAAAAGTTAAAGAAAAGTATAAATTAATAACATGATTCTTATTATTATAGTAGGTCTGATATTTTTTTCAATCACAAATATTTTTATCGGTAATTATAAATTCTCTCGCTTTTTTAATTTTTTTCAAAAATATTTACAAAAGATATATTGATATAATATCGATATATCGATCGAAGAAATGAGAAATCAAATCAAAATCAGAATTGGACAATTATGGAAATCGATTTATACATATTTAAAATATTTTTAAACCGATAGGTTAATTTCGGTGGTTGATTAATTAATCAAAATTTTTAAATTCTGTTTTAGCTTCTGGTACGCGCGGGCGCTAATTTGAACGTGGCAGACAAGGATGGAGACACGCCTCTTCACGAAGCCTTGAGATACCATACTTTGTCGCAGCTGCGACAGCTGCAGGATGTCCAGGACGTAGGACGTCTCTTGATGGGTCTAGGCGCACAAGGACAGGATAAGAAGAGTAGCTCGTTCATCGCTTGTTTCCTAGCTGCTCATGGGGCCGATTTGAAATTAAAAAATAAGAAAGGACAAACTCCTCTCGATCTATGTCCGGATCCAAATCTTTGCAAAACTTTAACTACTTGTCACAAGGATAAAGAATCGTTAGTATACTAATTAAGTATACTATCTATCTATCATGATCATGCATGAAAAATATTATTTGGTGAGAAAATAATTGAGAAATAATGACTTGCAAAATTAAATATGTATCATTTTAGCTTTCGCACGATTTCTAATAAATTTTATTTCCACTTCTAATATACTTTAAGAAACTTTTATTTTCGTTTAGTTGACATATGTATAATTACAGTTTCAGGCATGATATCGAAACGGCAGCCCCATCAGCTACAATCGACGAATGTTTGGTCTGCTCCGATGGAAAACGTGAAATGCTTTTCAGTCCCTGCGGTCATGTAACTTGTTGTAATATTTGTGCGCCAAGAGTGAAAAAATGTCTAATATGCAGAGAGAATGTTCTTTCGAGGACGAAGGTAAAATATTCTATAATATATTTTATAATAAAATAATAATAATGTATCAAAATATATTAATAATATATATTAACAAATTAAATCAATTTTATTCATATTATTTATATATTATGTTTCTTATTTTGTAGATAAAAAAATGTTTCTATATAAAGTAATATTTTTTTTCTCATCAAATGTTTTTTATCACAGAATACAAATCTTAATTCGAATCTGATAAAATAAAAAATAAATTGCAAATAAATCGAATTAATAAATTTAAAGAAAAACAAAATGTTATATTTTAATTTAACAAAATATTAAATATAAATTGAATAAAATATAAATTTTAAATATAAACCATTTACAGATTGAGGAATGTGTCGTTTGTTCTGATCGAAAGGCTAGCATGCTATTTCGTCCATGTGGACATATGTGCGCTTGCGAAAGTTGCGCAACCCTGATGAAGAAATGCGTTCAATGCAGAACTCAAATTCAACACATGGTACCACTATCGATGTGTTGTGGTGGAGGAGGAGACGTTACTTACGTTAAAAATTCTAATGCTTCAGGTAAAATATAATATACTATTATATTTTGACTATAAAATAACATAAAATATAATTCTTTTATACATTATAAAATTATTTTATTTAGGGGTAACGATAACAGAAGTAAAGAACGATCAAGAAGAAGAATTACCACAACAAAATACTGGGGGTGGGGAAACTATTTTAATGAACAATGGTAGTCGAGATACATCTCATAACGATATACAGAAACTTCAACAGCAACTTCAAGATATTAAAGAACAGGTACGTATTAAAAATGATTATTTTTAATACGTTTTTAATATGTATATTATTTATTTTATGTTGTATTATATTTATAAATATATTATTTATACTTTTTCATATATTACTATAACTTTTTTACTAACTATATTTTACAATTTTTATAATATTATCATTGAAATTTATAAATTATATTGAAATTTTAGTTTTCTTTTTTTTAATTTTCTTAAAAATTTGATTAATAAATATTCTTTTTTTCTCTCTTTGTTTTCTTACAGACTATGTGTCCAGTTTGCTTAGATCGTTTAAAAAATATGATATTTTTATGCGGTCACGGAACATGTCAAATGTGTGGAGATCGGATGTCAGAATGTCCAATATGTCGAAAAGCTGTAGACAAACGAATTTTACTGTATTGAATATAAAAAAAAGGATTGTTATTTAGAATTGAAATTCTTTTTAAGAATTATTATATTATTGTTAAGAATTAATAATAGGAATAATTAAATATTGCATTCAATGATATAAATTTTTATATTTTTTTTCCATATATTTTTCTGTTTCAACTTCCAAATAAGACTGTATTATAAATTAAAATTTTATTAAAATTATCAAAATATTTTTACATACTGCTTATTTTTTTAAGCAAAATTAAGTTTATATTAATTATTTTCCATGAAAAATTTATATAATATTTTTTATATACATATTTTAAAGTTTTCGAAAACATTTATACAAGTTGAAATAAATAAATATTTTGATTGATTACTTTATACTATTGTATATTATAAATAGACATCATAAATCAGTTATTTAATGTTATAATTTGTATCAATTATTTTTATTTTTAGCAAATATGTGCTAGATATAAGTATCTATATAAAAATCTTTAATCTTAAAGAATGTATCTAATACAATTCATAATATGAATTAAAAATATTTCCTACTTTGTTTTTTAAGAGAAAAACTAGAAAATGCAGTATTTATTTATTCCTTTTTTTTCAAACGAAATATACACATGAATTATTACTTATCACTATCTATTATTATTACTTATTATTAATTTAGCTCATTTTCGCAATATAATGATAATCAATTAAATATATATAGATTATTTTACGAATTAGGCAAAACATGAATATGTTTTAAAGTTATAAGATAGCAAAATATTAAATATTAATATTAAATGAATTAATTAATAATGCTTCGATTATTCATTTTTTAAGTTTATCAAGTTTAATTTAATAATAAATATATAATTATCTTTTAATAATTATTATTAGTAATAAACAAAAATATTAAGCAATATTTCTAAACATTTATAATAATATTCTCATTTTATAGTATATAATATATGCGAAATTATCTATTCAAACTATTATGCTTCTTTAAATTTATAATTATACTAACAATTTATTATGTCAAAAATTAGCAAATGCTTTTTATATAGATTTTGCTTTCCTCAACTAAAAACAATAATCAGCGGAATAAGAAAATTTTTATTTTAAATTAATAGATTTTCAAAAAATTTATTTTAATTTTACTTTTTTCTATAATTATGTAACGATTATTTTATTCCGCTGATTATTTATTTATATTATATTTTATGTTTATAATTAGATTTTGCATCTATAAAAAATTGATTCCACTCTTATAATCTTTAAGAATATATTATTTTTTGAAATTTTTTAATTTTTTTTGTCTCATGAATGATATTTACATGAATTTCTTGTAAATACTTCTCTACTATATCCAATAATTAACATTGTCGTACTTATTTGGCCTGCTTGATTTTATGTAAAATATCTTATTATTGAAAATTTCAATTACGATAATGGATAGTGCCAATTATTTTTATAAATAATGATAGAAATGTATAATTTATTATTAAATACTTAATTTTTTATATAACAATATAAAAATAATTATAGTAATCATTGTAACTTGAGATTTATCTTATTTAAAGTGATAAAAATTATATAAATATAATTAATATATTATTATTTGCATAAATCTTATAATGACTACGCATATTTTAAATTATAGACTGATTTAATCAATTTACTTTTCTTAATAATGAAAAAAAATGGAAAGCAAAATTTTAAAAAGGTAATTTGTAATGAATATCAATTTAGATTTTCTTGATTCACAAAAAATATTTATGAGACTTTGTATCTTTTTTTTTCTTTTTTTTTTTTTATTTTATTGAATAAAGAATGATTGTTTATTAATATTATTATTCAATTTAACAAATATATTGTATATTCAATTATAAATGCTAAAAAAATAATTCATGACATTGGTTCGAGATTATTAATAATTTGGAAATATTTTTATTCATAAAATTCATAAAATTACTTAATATTACTTTAACATTGCATAAAGTGTTTTAAAATTTTGTTTATTTTTAAAAAATGTATATTTTTGAATTTTTTTCGTCAATTATAATTTTCAATAATAAATAACTATCATCTATACTAAAATATTTTTCTATGATTCAATTTTTCTTATGACCATAATTACATTCTGAATACGAAAATTTATTAAAAGTTTTTTAAAAAAACTCTTTCAATATTTGCTATAACAAATATATATTTAATGTTTATGTTTATTATAATATATTACTATATGTATTATGTAATATAATATCATATATATTATATATATTAATATTAAAATTTTTAATATTAAAATTCTTTTTTATTTTTAGAAAATGATTTTATAATACTATAATTTCTTTTGAATAAATTAAATGAATATGTTTAAAATACATTAAAATACATTTAAATATTTAAAAGAAATTAAAGAGATTAAATAATAAAAATAATTATAATACACAGCATAGATATCTATGGTTTTATTTATAAATTGATTTTTATTGTGAATATCCAAATAAGATATAGTGCTCTTAATCCATTGTTCTTCCATACACAATCTCTTTTTAAAAGTTTTTGTGAAATAATTATTATATTTAGAAAAACTTTGTTAATTAAATTTAAAATAGATTAATATTTATAATTGAATGTTAAAAGTCTAATTTAAGACTCCATTTTTTGTGAATTTAAATCATGTATAATTTATCTTAGCAATAAAAAATAAATAATAAATAATAAAATTATATTTACACATGTATATTCTTATCAAATTAAACAATATATAAAATTATAAATACTAAATGAAAATATCTAAATATTTTGCCAAGTTATTATTGATAACAAAATTTTGATTATTAAACAATTTATAGTACCTATTATATATTTTATTATTAAAGTATTATATATATTATATTATATATATTATATATATATTTTATATTATTATAAATTAATTATTTTAACCAGGAGTCTTAAAGAAGATAAAATGTGAATAAGCAATATAATACAATGTTTGAACCATTCCTATGTCGTACTATTTCTGTAAAATGATATTTTATTTACATTTTATATTGAGATATTATCTATACACAGTATTAGAAACTATAAACATATTAACATTACAATGGGATCTTAGAATTTTATTATTGAATCATTATCCAAAAAAATTATCATAGCTTATAAATATAATTTTATACATTTTTAAGATTTGTATTTTAAAATAAAAATTAATTTTATTTTCTCTTTTCTTAAGTAATGATCCTATTGTATTGTTTTTTAGAAATAATTGTTGTAAAGCAAATATTTAATCATCTAATTAAAATTATTTAATTGTAATTTTTATCTGATTTTATAATAATTTAATATAAATTACAAAAATTATATAAGCTATTGTAATTTTATTAATGCTTAATTACTTTGATATTTTTTATTTTGCAATGAAAACATAAAATTATAAATATTCTTTTATATTATAATTATTGAATATTTGATATTAAAAAAATAAACGTAAATAAATATCAAGTACAAAGTTTAAAAAATATAAATATTTTTATCTCTTTTGTGTTTAGAAATAAAAAATATCAAAACTCATTGCATTAAAATATATCATTACAATTATAATAAACATCATATTTATGAAAAACTATTTATTTTTGATTAAAAATTTCAATTAGTTCATTTACAGAAAACTACATTGATGATAATTGAAGTTACAAAAAAAGATTCTTTTTTAACTTCTAAAATTCTTTTAGAAGTTAACAAAGCCATTAACGTTATACTTCAATATACACTCTAATACTCATATAAAATTCTATTTCACACATTCATAATTAATTTGTGTTACGCAAATGATATATATAAATTAGATTCAATACAGAAAAGAATTATTCAATCAATTTTCATCAACAAAAACAATATTATATTAATAAAAGTATTTACTTATTATGAAAAGAAAGCATTCATTATAGAGCAGTAAAAAAAAATCTCTTTTTTTGTGGTTGATTGTTAAATAATTAACTATAACAAGGTATAAGAACATGTGCGTAAGCATATAATTAGAATATATTATTATATTAAATATTTAATTACATAATTTAATTATTCTTTAACTATTATTTTGTATTGTTTTTGATATTTAATCAAAATAACCAAAACTTATTACACTTCCTTATTTTCTGTTCCTCCTGTTTTGTATTATGAATTGAATCAGATTGTTTTTTTATTAATTCTTTGCGACCCATTTTTATTTAATAAAATTTTTTATTATATATTCATAACACTATTGACACTATGTCAATGATCTCAATATCAATATTATATTAGAAATACATAAACATTAATAAAGAATGTATCATTTACTTAACTTAAAGAAAATTATTTTAAAAAAATATTTAAAAAAAAAATTTAGATTATACAATTGTGCTCTATTATTATATTCTTATATAATATTCTATAATAATTTCATAAAATATTAATATAATATTATATATTTTTAGTTTAATAAATTCAATTAAATATTTGTGCTTTGCACAATATAATTAATTAATTATTAGATGTTAAATAAAAATTTATTAAATATTTTATTATTTATAACAAGTTAAAAATTATGAATAATTATAAAAAAATGTATTGAATTAAATATATTAAATTTAATTGAATTAATAATTAAATGAATTAATAATAAAATTATATGTTAGATTATAACACGTATATATCATAAAATATAATATATATATAAACAAAAAATTCTTTCTTTTAAATCATTATAAAATATCAATTAGAAGTTCTTTACAAATATGCCAATTTCATTAATAAAGTAAAAAAATTATATTAATTATAATTGCAAATAATGTAATAAGAATCAGATGAATATATTATATATTTGTTAAGTTATTTTCAAAATTTTATTAAAATACTTGCATATTCTTGATTTTTATTTCTATATATATTGAGTCGCAAAGAAAAAATATTTTCTTTAACATTCAGATGATGAATTTAAATTAGGAGGAGAAATCTTTTTCGTTCGAGTAAGGCGATCTAATTCCACTGCTGCATCATTACACATAGTTGCTTTATCTACTGATGCGCTATCTAAAATAAATGATAAATCAAATTTATATAACTTTAATTGATTATAAGAATCTATAATATATATATATATATATTAAATTTTTATAATGAATTGAAATATTTACCAATTTTTATGGGACTCGTGCCAATGCCACTACCAACTGGTGATCCAGGACTTCCAGTCTTTTTATGAAGAAGAGAATTGAAGAAATTAGCTAAAACACCTTCTCCAGATTGTGTAGATCCAGTACCTTTAGGATCTAGTTTTTTATTTGGTGATGCTACCTATATAAAAAATATTTAATATTTGCAAAAAATTTTCTGTTATAACTATAACAGATCATACCACAAAAATTAGAACATGCTTTTAATTTTTTATTGCAAAAAAGCATCTCCAAGATATTGAACTAAGACTGAACTATTTAATAATCCATATTACTAAATAATAAAATAAATAATTGAAATTTAGACTGTTACAGTATCAAGAAGTTGCAAATACATTTTTTTTCTATATTTCAAATTTAACAAAATACACATATTAACATTCATAAACATTCATCTTCAATATCAAATTAATGTAAGTAAATATAACTTGATATAATATAATTTTAAAACTATTTATTATAATTATAAAATAGAAAGCTTATTAATTTTAATACAAGTATGATCAATAAGCAATACATAAATTCATCTAGATGATTTCAATGAACATGAAAAACACTTAATGATCTTAACATTAATATACAAAAAATTAATTACGAAATGTAAATATTATATCAGACAATTATTCCCAAAAGCATGTAAAAAGCAATATATACTAAAATACATCAATTAAGATCATTTTGAATTATTAAAGTCAGGATAATTTTAATATAATAAGCATTATTTGTTAAAAAATGAAAATATGATAACAGCATATATAATATAGATAAATTAGCCATATTGTTATTCAATGCTGAATGATTATAACTATATGTAATATGATAAGCATGCTCCAATTATAAATGGTATAACCTGAATAACTGGTCCAGTGCTTGCCTGATTCCTGGTTGTTGGAGAACGTGTTGGATCTTTTACACCTAATAATGCAGCTTGTTGTTTTGCCAAGAAAGCTTGTTCTTCTTCTGCTTGTACTTCTACTTCTCTAGCTACACACTAATTAATAAAACAATTTTTTATTATAAAATTTTTAATATTAAAAAAAAATATATTCATATATATTCAAACCTTTCTATTTATTGATGGTTGTGCAATAACATCTCTATAATAATCATCTGGTTTCATTGATTGCAAATTTTCATGAAGAATGCTAATTTTTTTCATATTATCCCAACCAGCAGGACTATAATTAAAAATATTTTTAAAATAATAAAAAATCATAAATATTTACTTTAATTTAAGAAAAATTACATACATAAGAACTGCATCTTTTTCAACAACTAAAGCAGGTGTTCTAAATGGTAATGAATAAATTCTATGTGTAAGATATTTATAAAGCAAATCACAATTTTTATCTTCTTTTGCTGATGTGTAAAATAATCCTGCACCATATTGTAAACAAAATCGTCTTATCCATTGTTGTATAAAATCAAAATGTTCATCTCTAAAAAAATTAAAATTAATAAACAAATATTTTCTTTCAACAATTACAATTTATAATATAATCTTACTTGTAATCATGTTCTTTTTCAAGCGTGGACATATAATCAGTTTTTGTAATAACAACAACAACATCTAATCCCAAATTTGTTGTAAGTACCCCTTCTGGTAATGGTAAGTTATCCATTGTATCATCATCCAAATTACGACTAGTACGTCTTAAGGGACTACCAGGATCTAATTCATCTCCAGGTTCTGTATAATCTTGCCATTTCTTTACATCTAAATATATAAAATATTTAAATTATTTTATTATTAAAAATTTTAAAATATTAGAATTATAAAAATCAATTTTTATGTATAATTAAATATAAATAAAATAAATAATTTAAAAATATGACTTACTTAATTGCCTACATCGTTGCCAAGTATCATTATCTAAAGATAATTTGTCAATATGATCTCCTAAAAGAGCAGCCCAAGATTGAAGTTGATCCAAAATAGCCCATGGTGTTGTCATTGCAGCAACTAACATAACAAGGGTATGTGGAAATCTTTCTGCATTTAATGCAAATCTTAAAAGATTTGCATGACCAGGATCGCCATCCAATACCCAAACAGATAATCTTGTTTGATCTAAATAATAAATTAAATATTAAAATTTTTTAATTTATAGTTTTTTGTCTATTATAATTAAAGACATTATAAATTGTTAATCAATATTACCATCTCTATAATCATCTCTCACATCAATATATGCAAATTCCAAACCAGAACCTTTCTTTGGATCTTCTACACCTTGTAATTTGGCAATAAGTGTTGTTTTTCCACTTTCATTATCACCTATAAATATTTTTTATTAGTTAGTTATGAATTTATATAGTTAATTAATATTTTTACAAAATATATTTTATAAACTGGTAAAAAATAATAAAAAAATTATATATTAAAATTATATATTATTTTATATATATATATAAAATATATGTACGTAAAATAATTAGAAAAATTAATTAAAAGTTTAAAAATTTAAAGAAAATCAATAAACTAATTATATAGAATATATCATTAAAATATTACTTTATATATTAATTATATATTATATTATATATTTATTATATATATATATTATATATTATATATTATTTATTATATATTATATATTATATATTAATATATAATTAATTATATATTAATTATTTATAAATATATTTTACGTACATATATATTATAGCATATAACATCATATCCCTTCAGAATTTGATATTAATTAAGAAAAATTAATAATTCAAACTAAAAATTCAAACCTACCTAAGACAAGAATATTCTTATTTGAGGGTAATTTATTACTGCTACTGTTTTGTACTTCAGCCAAAATAGAGGACCTATATAAAAAACATATATATAAAATAATATAAGAAAAATGATTAATTTTTTGACTTTTTAATGTGATATAAAACAAAAAATAGAATAAAATATTTACAATTTGCAATTGTTTAAAAGTATGTATACTTTATATTAATAAAAATTTCTAAAAAAATTTTAAACATACCATAAATTATCTTTATTTTCTGGATCCTCTTTTTTTTTTGAATGAAATCCATTACTTTGCAACATCATATCAATTGCTGTCGCTGCCATTATCCATTTGACACAAATGAAATCAGCTATCGATTGTATATAAAATGCGGGTGCGGTTCACAGTTAACTTCATTTAAAATGGAATCGAATTGTATTTAAACTTAAGTTTGCAAAATTTGCATTCATTCTTTTTTATTTTAATTTTTAAAATTTGAATTATAATATATAAATATATAATATATTCTTATGATATCTCTAATTATTAAAATTATATATTTATACAAATCATATTACTCTTATTTAAATCATATTATATATTATAATTAAAATAATTATGCAATAATTTTAATAAAGGTAATTTTTAATCATTCTGTTTTAATAAAAAATTTTATTTTATTATTAATATTATTATTATATTTTTTCTGATTATAATGTTGGTAACAGTTATTATGTACTATTATGAACGGTTGTTATACATGAATGATATATAAATTATCAACTTAATAAATCATACAATTAATCATACGAATAAAGTGATTAAAAGTTATAAATTTATATAAAATAATAAAAATAAAAATTTCAAAAGAAAATGATAGGTATTTTAAATGATTCTGACAGTGAAGATGAATTACCACCTGGATGGGAAGAAATGACAACTGCTAATGGAAATGTCTATTATGTAAAGTAAATAATATTATATTATATATTATTGTTATCGTTATTTTCATTAATAATTTTTTATTAATAAAAATTAATAAAAATTAATAATTATATCAAATCTTTAAATATTAATATGAAATAAATTAAAGATTTTATATGTTTATAATATAATTATAAAATATCTGTTTATAAGTTATGATATTATTTTTTTCTAGTCATTATACAAAAGGTACACAGTGGACACATCCTAGGACTGGTCGTACAAAAACTGTTGAAGGGGGTATAATACTATTATGATATAAATTTACATATTAATATATATTTAAATTATTAATTATATATATATTTATATTGAGTAGAGAAAATTACAAGTTTATATGTTTAGATTAATAATATATAAAATATTATACTATGACTTTCATTTAAATATTTATTTCTATATATTTTGAAATTAATAATCAATTATGTAGTTTTTAAAAAGTTATTATCTAAGATTATAATTATAAATAAAATTTGATAATATTTGTTAATAAGAATTACCATCTGGATGGGAAAGACGTGTAGCAGAAGATGGTCAAGTTTTATTTGTTGATCACATAAATCATACAACAACCTATACTGATCCAAGACTTGCATTTGCTACGGAATATAGAGAATTATCACATCCTATGAGACAACGTTTTGATGGTAGTAGTACAGCATTATCTGTTTTACATGGAAGAGATTTAAGAGGCAAAATTGCTATAGTTACGGGTGCTAATACTGGAATAGGTATTATATTTCTTTAATTATTTCATATTTTCTTTTATTATAATTATTTGTGATTAATAATAATCTTGTATAAATAATTTAGATATTATGTTTATCAAATTATTATAATTTTTAAGGATTTGAAACTGCTAGATCATTAGCTCTACATGGTTGTACAGTTATTATAGCTTGTAGAGATCTAAAAAAAGGTACAGAAGCAGTAGAAAAAATAAAACAAGAAAGAGAAAATGTATTATGTGAAACCTTACATTTAGATTTATCATCATTGCATAGTGTTAGAGAAGCAGCTGAAAAATTTAAACAAAAATATAGGTATATTAAAAATTAATAAAAAAAATATAGGTATATTATAAATTAATAAAAAATATATATGTATACTATATATTAATAATTCATGGTATTAACATGACATTTAATAATGTTAATATTATTATAAAAACTTAATCATTTTAATTTATAATTTGAATATTATATAATTTGTTATTGATTTACTAATATATCTTAAAATTTTAGGACTTTACATATTCTTATATTAAATGCTGGAGTATTTGCAATTCCTTATCAACTTACAAAAGATGGTTATGAAACAACATTTCAAGTAAATCATCTATCTCAATTTTACTTTACTCTCTTATTAGAACATCCAATACGAAGTTGTCATAATTCTAGAGTAGTAGTAGTTTCAAGTGAATCACATAGGTATTCAACATTGCATATATTGTATAATAATAATTTTTTTTTCATTAATAAAAACTGATATATAATATAACTGATATTCTATTTTTATTTACAGATTTTCATCTTTACGAACAGTAGAAGATTTTCACCAATTAAGTTTATCTCCTCCTGCATATAAATATTGGTTTATGGGAGCATATAATAATTCAAAACTATGTAATATTTTATTTGCACAAGAATTAGCAAAATATTGGCCTTCTGTAAATGTTTTTAGTTGCCATCCTGGTAATATGGTTTCTTCTTCATTATCTCGTTATTCATGGACATTGCGATTATTATTCATGCTAGTACGACCTTTTACAAAATCATTGGTATGATAATTTATTTAAAAAAAAAATCTTAATTTATTTTAATTCTTAAAAATTATTATTAAGAATTTTTCTTCTAATAAATATTATATAATATTTAAAATTTTACAGCAACAAGCTGCTAGTACATCAATTTTTTGTGCAACTGCTCCAGAATTGGAAGGTGTAACTGGATGTTATTTCAATAATTGTTATCGCTGTGATCCATCAAATGCTGCATTAGATTCTGCACTTGCAACTAGATTATGGTCTGTTAGTCAAGAAATGATTATTAATATTATGAAGAAAGATAAACTTTGGGAAACATTAGCTTTAAGATAAAAGTTACTATTAATATATTGCCATAAAATAGTTATAAATGGAATCAATTCAGTAAAATATTGAAATCATAAAAATTTAAAAAGTATTTTTAATTAAGAAATTTATATTTATTTTTACTTAGAAATTTTATTTTATATTTGATAAATTTATTTTTATGTATTATATTTTAACACGATCAATGTGGAAATGATGTTGCATTGAGCATGTTAATTTTTCTAAATTTTATTAAAATTCATATATGTATAAATATGTATATTAAGATTGTATTAAACTAAATTAATTTTATTAAATTAGAAAATGAAAGAATATTTTTAATGATTTAATAATAATTAAAAATTAATTTTAAGAAAATAATTTGATTTTAATTGATTTTGATTAATTCATCTATTAAGTTTTTGATAAATATCTATGACATATGTATAAAAAAAATTATTTTACTAGCATTTAATAATTGATAGTTTTATTTTTAAATATTTATTTTTATGTTTCTTGTCATGAATATTTTTATAAAATTTATAATACATAGACAAAGATGTACAATAATACAAAGATTATTATGCTTGTTTCTTAGAATATTCAAAGATATTTTAAACATAATGTCACAATGAGAAAAAACTGTGTTATTTTGTTCACATATTTTCAAACAAATTAGTGATACGTGTGAAAATAGCGGAAAATCACACGTAAAAATGGCTCGTTAAATTCTTCGATCTTATATAAAATTATAAATTTCAATCTTTAAAATTTTAAATAGTGAAATTCGCTAACATTTCAAATATATAGTTATGAACAATTACGTACACAGATTCTTAGAATCAACTATTGGAAGTTTATTTGGTAAAGATGTGACATGTAGAGAACCAGTACATCGATGCGATGATTATCAACCAGGTGTATTAGTAGAATTTGGAAGAACTGGTATAAAAGTATGTATTCAAGTAATAATTTTTTTAGTCTATTGTTTAACTCTATTAAGAAATCAATTAACAAATTATAAAATAAATTTTCATTTATGGATGAATAGAAATGCAAATATTACATTATTATTTATTGACGAAAAATATTATAATTGCAATACACTGTATTTCATGTTTAGAGAAGAAAAAATTTTAGTCTCATTTTAATCTTTATTATATATAATAACATATAATTATAGGAAAAATAAAATTTGCGTAGCTATCCGATCTTCTTTTTTTTAACCGTTATGAATTGACAACATAAACAAAACCTTGATATATTATGTCAATTTTCTATGAAAAACTGTAAATACAAGATGTACAACGATTTTTGATTTTAATATTTAAGTTTTATGTTTTATTTCTGTATAAATTTTTGTTAACATTGAATTGGATATCTAGTAAGTAGATTCTATATATTGTAATAAAATTATATTTCAAGAATATATTTATAATTTTAATATTAATCAGCTTTAATTAATCCTATGATTAAAATTTAAAATCAATAATTAAATAATTATTTTTAAATCAATTTCGAAACAGAAATTGATAATATATTTATTTTAAATATTATTAGTAAAAAATATTTTAAAAATTTATTTAATAATAAAGAAAATTTATATTATTAAGAAGTAATTAATAAAATTTAATAATAAAGATTTATTGAATTAAAATTAAAATTTTAATTTTCTTTTATATAACTATTTCGTAATTAATTGCACTACTTAAAAATAGCACTAGATGTCGCGTTCTTAATACATAAAATTTTTAGTCTGTTGAAGTAATGTCATCAATGCTAAATTATAATTTTCGAAATAATGTTTAAATATTTTTACGAATGATTTAAGACATTTTAATATAATTTATATTTTTGAGAGAGTTATCATTATCTTATTCTAAAAATGCAACGAACTTTGGTAATGATAAAAGAATGCAATATTATTTAACATTCGATATTATTATTTTTATAATTTTTTTTTCTTTTCATATTTTATTCTTAATTATATCTATTGATTAAATATATAATAAAATATAAAAGAATTTTTTAATGAATTTTATTAATTTTATCACTGAATATAATTTTAATAAATATAAAAAACAATTTCTCAAAAGTAATTAAAATATTATTACTAATATGGAAAACAGAAATCAAATATATATTTACATGAAGTTTTTCAAGAAATTCTTGATGCCGTGTGGGCTATGTGCTGCAGTACCAGCAATGAAACCCCCAATTCCTGAAGAACATCCTGCACCTTGTAGTAATGAAATACAAGGAAAGAAATTAATAAAACCATCAGAATTACCCATTTATTCTATCGATGATGGGTATACTAAGCAGATGCCATGGTAAAGCGCAAGTAATTTCATATTGATAAATGTATTTCTATTCTTATTCATAGAAGAATTTTATAAAAAAGTGATTTATTTAATATAAATTTATTCTTTTAATTTTTTTTTTAAAAAAAGCAATATATTTGCAAATAATTTATATAGATATAGACAGATAATCATAATTTTTTGTAGCATACAATATCCTTCTATTGTGGAAGATAATATTAGAAAAATACGACAAACAGTGAGTGAGATAAAACTTACAATAGATAAGATTTCTCGCGATATTTCAAGTTCTTTAGAAAGTCTCAAATGTATGTATTTATATTTAATATAAAATTTAATATCAAATTAAAAAAGTATATAAAATATTTATTAAAATTTTCTATATTTATAGTTATATCTGATTATCTTCAAGATCAAGCCAATCTTATGCCACGAATAGGAGCTGTTGGTGTAGGTGGCTTATCAGGATTAATATTAAGTCTTAGAGGAGGCATATTTAAACGATTAATGTATACAACTACAGGTGCTGCTATTGTTGGTTGTGTTTGTTTCCCTAAGGAAACAAAGGAAACAGTTAATACAATGGAACACTATGGAAATGTTAGCTACAATTTCATTTATGGTGGTATGTATATTTATTATTTTATAATATTATTGCTTTAAATAATCATTAAGATGTATATATATTAGTTAGAAATGGCAAGCAATATAAACTTTATTATTCAAAATTCATTGTTTTCTAAATCATATTTTATTTTCTTGTAAAATTGAATTCAAAGTATTTTTTTATATAAAGAATAAGTATTAAAATTTTGAATATTTTTTGAGTATTGAATTTGTATATATTTTTTTTTCTAAAAAAATATAAAATACTATAGATATATCATTAATGTATTTTATTATTTAATTTTATATTTATAATATAAATTATTAGTATAAATTTCAATATTATATTAAAAATTTCAGTGAAACCAGGAGACAACAAAAAAGAAATTTCATTTAATGAATTTCCATTAGTGAAAAGTGTGCTTGAATCAGAATATTTTCGTATGTTAGTTCAATTTTTTGAACAAAAAACAAATGATACACCTACTACAACTGATGTTGTATTAACTGATACAACTGCAAAAACGGAGGTAGGATGCAACAATAAAATTACTCTTGCATCATTCCTCCTATGCCTTTTAAAATCATGTTGATATAGTTTGCCATTATATAATATAATTTATCCTATACATTTAATTAAACAATTATAATTTTTAATATAAAATTTTTAATATAAAATACTTTTTACTTTGAAATTAATTTTTTACAAAAATTTTTCTCATATAGTCTTAGCAGAAGCTCACGACATTTCATTTCATCATAATAAAGAAGATTTAAAACCTCTTGATTCAGTAACACCAACAGAAACCTCTCCTATAGAAGTACAAAATTCAAAAACTTCAAAATCTCTCATTAAGTAGATGTTTAATAATATAGGTATCCTCTTTATTTTCATCCTTATTTAATGTCATAAATATTCCTTTCATATTGGTTTATTTTATTATGTAATTTAATGATAATTAATAATATTATATTTTATTATATTTCACATGTAAGCATTATATAAAAATATAATTATTATTTTAATATATTTCAGATAAATAAAAAGAAATGAAGAAATTGAAAAAGGAGAAAGAATAAATTAATACATTCAGTTAATAATTAGTTAATGATTATAATGAATATTTAATAATTCTGTAAAAATTATATGAAGTTTAAATACAATCATAAAAAATTATAAAAATTTCTCTATTAATAAAAATTATAAAAATCATAATTTTTATTTATTTATTGCAAATTATATGTTTATTATCATAAAATTAAGTTTAATGATATTCTTTTTTGATATTATTTTTTTTAACATTACATAATTTAAAAAGTAAATAAAAATAAAAAGATTAAAAATTTTTAATTTAAAATTTTATGTCTTAATTTATTTTATAATATTAAATCAAAACTATTTTTTTTATACATAGTTATACATAATTATATATAGATACATATATAATATCTATCTTGCATAGTAATGTTGGTTAACCTATAATAAGAAACATGTTACTACAATCGATGTATAATATACAATAGAATCGATATATAATATACAATATTTAATATTATTTTCAAATATATTATAATTAAATTTATTTTTAATACTTAAAATAAGTTTTATTATAGAAAAAGATATAAATATTAATTAAGATATAAAAAAATTAAAAAAATGGATGTTAATAAGGCAAAGTTATCAAAAAGTATTTTAGAAATGAAAGTAAGTTAAAGAATTATTTTTCTCATTATAATATTACACAAAATCATGTATGAGATATTTTATTTTATTGAATATATATAAATATTTAATAGTTTATGAAACGTACTAAAGAAAAAGTGGAGAAACAACAATTTCAAGAAGAGGGAGAAGAATATTTTGGAAATGAATTAACAAAACGTATGAAAAAAGATTCGTAAGTTTTTAATTTTTAAATGTAAAATATTTTAAATAATAAGTTTAATTATTTTATTGGATATTAATTAGATTAATTAACATTTTAATTTATGAAAATATCCAATTTTTAATATAAAAATATATTTTTTTATTTTTAAGAGAAAGATTTATCATTGAACCCAGTTATGTCTTTTGTGAAAAGTTAATTGATGGTAGAGTAAGTTTTCAAGGAATGAATCCTGAAATAGAAAAATTGATGGAAGCAGAACAAAACAATGAAAATATTAAAATGGATGTACAAAAAGAAACAGATATTTCAGACGAGCAAATGGCAAAAAGTTGGAAAACTTATAGAAAAATAACAAAAAATGAACATAAATATGAAAAATCATTACAAAAACATAATAACAATCATGAACCATTACCAAAAAAACCAAAATTTTTGAAACCACAATATTAGTATTTAATATAAATCATATTTATATATGTATATAATTAATTTTAATTAAGTTCTTTACATAAATATTTTTTGTTTAAGAATAATATAATAACTTTTAATTTTATTGTAAAGTATATATAATTTCATAAAGAAAAAATTTATATTTTCATATTGCATATTTTCATATTTATATATTGCAATAAAATTTGTATTTGAAATGTATAAAAGTATTAAAATGTAAGTAAATATTTAAATATATTTTAATTAGATATTGCATATATTTATATAGATATATATTATTAATATCTGAATTTTAAAAATATTTTATATTTAATTAATTTTGTTATTAATTATATTATCATATTGATCAAGCAAATTTACAAAAATTTCTACAGATACATTATCTGTGCAACTTTTTTTTAATCCTTTTTCCCATAACAAATCAAAGCTATTATTAGGGAATTGAATTCCAATAGCTTCAAAAATACTTCTTATTTCTTCTTTACTTCGAAGCTAATTGAAATTTAATTAACAATGCATATATTTATATTATAAAATTTAAATGTCAAAATATTCTATAAATAAATATTTAAATTTACTTTAGAGAGATCTGTATTGCTAAGACCATGTTTTGTAAAAATATTTGGATGTATAAGACTGTAAGCAGTAGGTTTATCCAAATCTTTATAAACTCCTGCTGTTGGGATATCTGTGAAAAAATGAAATATATTTGTAAGCAGAAATAATGATTTTATATTTAACATAATGAATTATTAATATTAATCTCTCACTATATATATATATATATATATATATATATATATATATATATATATATATATATAGTATCTTTATTATAATACTGTACTATAATAGTATTTTCTATGATTTTAATAATTAGTACAATGTAATAAAAAACTAACATGTTATAATATATTTGGTAATAAAGTAGAATAAAGAATTCACTAACTTGTAGTATCTATTCTGTCTATCTTTCCTATTGTTGTATTGTATTCAGTGTTATAATATTGACATTCCAAAGGAATCTCTAAGAAAATTATTATAAAATTATGTCATTTTAGATACAAATAATGATGTTAAATGTTAATAATGATTTAGAAATATGATATAATATTATTAAATAAATACATATTTATTATTTATATATTATTTATTATATATTATATATTATTATTATTTATATATATATATTATATAATTTTTAACTTTGTAATTTAAATAATAAAGTTAAAACATAAAAATTTACTTTCTATTTTTGGTAATGTGGGAAAATCATATTTCCAATTTAAAAGATTTAATAAGTCTTCATATTTTATATTTTTTTCTTTATATATTTGAAGAAGATCCAATAAAGGTATTAAAAATGTTTTATTTATATATATTTTATATTTGGCTAAAATAGAAAAAACTTTATCTTCTGGCAAAATACCTGTATAATCCTAAATACAATAATATTTAAAATCATTTTGATTAATAGAAGTTATGTTGTTTAAATTTTTAATTATACATATATATAAGAAAATAACAATAAATACTTTATCAAGGCATATTAAATCTTCATAAATATCTAAATATGGAATTTCTGGAACTTGTTTTTTGAATTTCTGACGTAAACTATTTATATATTGCAAGTAATTTTGTTGTGTTATAACTTCATTATTTATGGGACAATCACTTAAAATATTTAATTTCTCAGATGTATCTTTTTTTTCACTAACTTTACCATGTCTCATTTCATGTATAAATTCTTTAAATTTCTAAAAAAGTTCAAATTAAAAAAATTTGATAATTTGAATGCAAGAATTTCTACATTACTTTGTTCAGAATCAATATTTATATAATATTTTTATACATATAGCTAACTTATATTTCACAACAATTATTTTTAATTTAAATAAAAATTTAATTTTTTTCTATTTTTATTATAAATTCTTATATAAATTATAATATAATCTTTTGATAGCAATAATTTTATTTTAATAATATTATTTAATACTTTACTTCATCAATATAAGAATATGAAGATTTTGCAAAATTAGAATTTGCAATTGTATTAGGATCTGCATCAATCCATGTTAAAAGTTTTTTTAATCGCATACCTCTGATATTAGCATTATATGATTTTCCAAAACATAAATTTTGATCAAATGGTTTTTTATAACTAAAAATATATTTTTATAATAAATTTTAATATATTAGAAATAATTTATAATTTTATAAATTAAAAATTGTCATTTAATTATTTAACTATTTCATACTGTCTTTTAATTTGTTCTGCAGGCAAGTATCTATTATGACTTTTCTTATACATTTCAATAATATCTTGCTCTGGAATATCACTTTCCATTATTTTTTCTTTAAGAAGTTCAGCTATACTCTCTTTTAATATTAATAGAAAATACTTTATGAATATATTTTTAATTTATAAATATTATAAAATACATAATTTAAATTATACTATAATTATCATATTATTTTTTTCATTGTTACAAATATAATGTTTGATAGTTTATACCAGATTTAATTTTTTTTCCAAAAGTCACTTCTAATGGATTCATACCCATTGGAAGATATGGAATTTGATAACGTGTTTTACCAACTTCTTTGTTCCAATAACTATTCATTACAGTATTTCTTAATTCAGAAATAATTGTCTGAAATGATGTCTCTTGAACTGGTTGTATACATTCTTTTACCTTAAGAATTAATAAAATATATAAATCATATTTAAATATTGTCTATTTGTACAATAATACTTTTATCATTGTTTTCATTAAACTTTATTCATAAAAATAAAAAGAATATAAACATCAAAAATATTTCAAAATGTTTAAAAATAAATCAAAACATGAAAAAAATATAATTGTAAAAGTAATAAATAATAACAAAAATAAATTTTTTAATAGATTCAAATCTTACACCAATTATTTGTTTAATATTACACATATTAGTTATATGTAATGGTAATTTTTGTATATATTTTTCATTATAATCAAGCATATTTTTCAAAGCTTCAATTTTATCTTCTAAAGAATATTCCATAAAACATTCTTTAATATTATATGTTTTATTTTTTGAATTTTTATAATTTTTCTATAAACAATAAATTATAATTAAAATTAAATTACTAAAAATAAATATAAAATATTATAAGATAAATACATGGAAAATATACAATATATATCTTATAATTCTTTTTTTAAAATTTTAAATTTATAATATTAATATATTTTATATAAAAATTTTAGTAGAATAAAATATATACATAAAAAATAAAATTGTTTTACTAATAAAATAATCTTACAAATTGTTTCTTGTTAGAATCATCATGATTTAATATTAAAAATCCGTTTTCTGTATTACATTTTTCCATTTCGAATATAAAATATTATATAGATAAAAGAGAAAAAAATCAAAATATTATTAATCACACTTATATAAATTGCTATATTTTATTAAATAACATATAAAAATAATTTAACAAAAGAAGTAGAATATAAAATAAATATAGATAATTAAAATAAATAGTGAAAAAAAAGATAGAAATAAAATAAAAATATTGAAATTAGCGCTATCTTCAAAGTGTCGCAAATAAAACATGTAAAAATAGTGAAAGGATAAAAATAGGATAAAAATTGATTATTAATGCCATTTTTGAGTATCAAAAATAGTTTTTTAAAAGAATTATTAAAAATAATTAAGAGATAACTTTTATATTCTTATTCTATTTCAATTCTTATTCTATTTTATCTTATTTCTAAAGAAATATCTTTGTTAATCAATAAATAGTGTCAATTATTATTTTATCTTTTTCTCATTATTTATCGTTTCTTCATATATTTGATTTACAGAATTTTGGAGATGATTTTGATTTCTATTTTTTCCTACTATTTGTTATACTTCGTTTTATACTTACTTTTGATATTATAGTATATATTATAATATTTTATATTCAATTTATTTTTAAGAAAAGAATTAGAAAATTTATTATATATATATATATATATATATACATATAAAATAATATAATTTGAATTTAAATTATATATATATATATATTTTCGCGCGTAATTTTGCTTAATTAAATATTTAAAATATAAATTATTTTAGTTCTATTATTTTAAATATTAAATATATTAAAACATGATTTTTACCTATTATAAAAATTTTAATTTTTAATATTAATTTTAATTAATATTAATTTCGTTAAAATTATTAAATTATTATATTTAAAAAAAATTTTTTTATTTTTCATTGTTACATATTTTAAATTTAAATGTTAAATATTTATGTTTATATTTCTAATTTTGTTTTATTGATATAATTAATTTTTGATGAACTTAAGCATTTGATTGATGTTGTACGTTATGATTGTATAGTATAAATGCCTGTGTACACGTTTATGTATACATGCTGTCATAGTTCTTGAAAAAATTTATAATAATAATATAATAAATTTAGAATATTTAACGATAATGACAGCAGTTAAACAAAATACAAAACGATCAAAATGGGCTTTAGATTTTGCTCACAAGTTGGTAACCTTATCATTCAAGTTATATTTTTAACGCGTATAATACAAATTCTCTTATTTATTAATCATTATGTTTATAGAATTTTTGATAAGTTTATATATATATATATATATATGTGTGTGTATATATAATTTAGATTATAGAAAATAAATATGTCAATAAAAATTGTTATTTTTCTATAGTTTACATAAATAAATGATTTAAAGATATAAGATAAAGGTTATGACATAATATTTTATATTATTTTTTTAAAAAACGAAGTAGTATAATTTAAAATATATTTTTTTTGTAGGAATAAACAAGAAAAAAATGCAGATATTGCTTCACCACCAGGCTATACACCTGCTGTTGCTTTATTTCATGCTGCTGATTCAATTAGAGAATCAGATTCTAATCATTTAATAATTAAAAAATCATGGGATTTAGCTTTAGGTCCTCTTAAACAAGTCCCAATGAATTTATTTATAATGTATATGGCGGGTAATTCCATATCAATATTTCCTATTATGATGGTTGGTATGTTAATTATTAGACCAGTGAAAGCATTATTTACTCTTCAACAAAGTAAGTATATCAAGTTATTTATAATTGGAATAGATATTTTAATGAAAGATATTTAAAATTAAAGAAAAATAATAACAAATAATAAGTTAATACTAATATTTAAAATATTTTTTTTTTTTAGCATTTAAAGTAATAGAAGGAACACATGCTTTTGGACAGAAGTTTGTATATTTTTTAGGACAATTGGTAAACATTGCACTTGCATTATATAAATGTCAATCAATGGGATTACTCCCGACACATGCATCAGATTGGTTGGCATTTGTAGAACCTCAAGCACGGTTGGAATATTCAGGTGGTGGATTTATATATGTATGACATAAGATATAATTATTTAAAAATATATTATGTACATTTAAAGTGAATTGTTAAATTTAGACACATTTTATTTTATCTATAAGTTACCAAAATATTCACACATTACACAAAATGTTTTATTAAAATCAAATCACAAAATATTTCATGTTTATATACATATGCATATAACAATAAAAAGTACAACAATATAATATAATAAAACTGCATGCATTGAAATATATTCCATAAATATATTACTATTACTTAATAAATTGTTATTATTTTTTTTTATATTCATCTGCAAATTCTTTTATTCGTTCTATTATCTTATTAGGATCATCTACACGTGGTATCTGAAATAAATTTAATTTAAAAATATTAATATAAATTTTTAATATAAAATGAGTATCATTAAATTATTGAAAAAATTCAAAATAATTTTACAATATACCTCATAGTTCTGACTTATATATATACCAGCATAAATTCCAATGCCTAAGGTTATCTAAAAAACACATTTTTATATTTTTATTAAAAAATAATATTATTATTTAAAAAATAAGATATTAAAATGTACCAAAAATTTGAACATTTTTTTTATTGATTATTATTTTGTGTAATTTTAACACACGAAAAATATTTATTTTATATTTTAATTAACCTTTAACATCAAACCGAATTTTAATATAAAAATTTCTTATTAAGAAAATGTTATATTACTTAACAAATTTCTTGTATTAAAGTTTTATAAATATATAATTTATACGAAATCTTTCATTTACTTAGTTTTCTTTATACTCATGTTTGTGATGTTTTCTGTATGTAAGGTTATTTGCACAAATAAAGTTTTTATTCTTATTAAATAATCAATTTTTATTTCCTATTCTTTATTAAAATTATTTAAAAAATTTTTTAATTAGATATAATAAAGGCAAATTTATATAAATATAATATTATGAAAATGACATATTCATTGCAAACTTATATTGTCATAATCACATGATTAGCAAATAAATGGGTTAACTACTTCTCTTTTCATTAATACCGCGAAATTTAGGAATATTTGAATTACTATAATATATAATTAAATTTATTTTAGAAATATTATTACAAAATTTATAAACATTACATATAATATATAATTTGTAAATCTTACAATATAGTATTACAAATTGTTTATTTTAATTTCTTTATATTAATTTATTAATACTTATAATAGGAAGAACATATGAATAAACCGGAAATTATAAGAAAAAACAAGATAGATCTAAAATTTCAAATATTCATTTACATATATACTTTGTATAAATTTAAGAAAATTAAAGATACTTGAATCATTTTTAATAATATTTTACAATTGTAAATTTAATTCGTTACATAATCAAAAATATTTAATATAAAGTATTATTTTATAAATAACATAAATTTTATTATATAATTTCATTATATATAATTGTAATAATAAATTAATTATTACATTTGAATCAATTTAACATTCGATTTATAACTCATTTAATTTTATATACTATTTTATCTAAAATTAAAAATTTTTTTATATTTTATTTGCATAAATAATAATATTTTGTCAAAAATTATATAATATTATATTATATATTATTATATATATTATTTATTATATAAATTGTACAATAAAGTAATAAATAATTATATCAAAAACAAAATATCTAAAAATATTTTAATTCAAATAATATCCAATTTATTTTCAAATCTCATTTAATATTATTTATGATAAGGAATTAAAAATATTAAATTGTGAATGTAAAATTCATTTAGATGAAAACAAAAAATTTATTTTTTGTAATACAAATTTCTTAAGATTGATAATCGCTTCATACATAATTAAAATCAAACCAAAAAAAAGTGAAAGGAAATTTTAATTATATCAAATGATGTAACTCGTTAATTTATAATCATATTCCAAATATATATATATATATATATATATATATATATATATATATATATTCATGTATTTAAAGATAAAATTTTACGAAACAAGCTTATTATTCCATATTTTTATTACATATTCTTATTATTTTTATTTTTATCTTAAAAGAGCTAAAGTTTAAATGAGTAAAAAATGCCTCACTATACCGGTATCTGCACGGCCAGTTATGAAACGATGGAGGGAGATCGGCTTGCATGATCGGCCTAGCAAACTCAGTGCTGGTAGATATTCTGCTTTAGTACGCGACCAAACTAACATCACTTTATAACCCATGTATAGATTTTTCGGTTTTCATTTTCATGTGCAATTAATATCCACTGGCTTTTTTTCGTTCAACAAGATTTTGCACAATCAAACAGTTCAGTTACGATTGGTCGGTATTTGCCCGCGAGCGTATGAATCTTCGGCAAAATCAACTTTCTTGTTACGCGATATTGGAAGAAAAGCCATAACTCCTTTCTATCTATCTGAATACATTCTGTAATAGGTATACTTGTTAGTGCTTATAAGCGATTAATTTTTACGTATGATTTGTCGATCACTCGAATATTTTTTACAAACAGTTTTATGCATAAAATAAAATAAAATTTTCTATGATCATTGAATTACGTTAATTGACTTTAATTGAATTTCTCATAAATCGCGAAAATATATTGTATATGTACGTTCGATTTAATAATTATTAATTTGTGATTGGTTACTGTGATTGATCTTGGAAGAAGAAATAATTTGAACATGTCAGCTACTATTTCGGAAATATCAGTCAATAGTATTGGAAATGGAATCAATATAATTTCCAATAAGGATCGCGTAAGTACTATAATGTTTAATAGCGTGAATGTAAATTAAGTATAGAGTATTTGTTTTGATGTAACAATAATTAAATATTGGAGCAACCTTCATTTACGAACGGGATTTAGAAGCTTGCTTATTTATGAAATCTGAAAAAAAATATTGTAATATTTAATTTTGTGATATTTCAAATAATCGTGATATTGTATTTAATATTAAAATATTAAAATATTAAAGTAATAAATAAGATATATTGAATTTCTTTAATGAAAATTGATTTAACATAATAAATTAATGAATTAACAATATATAATAATATAAAACAAAATTATATTATTCTTATTTAAATTTATAAATTTAATATACTTTAAATAAATTTTAGTAGTTTTTTTTCAATAATTTTATTATTTATATAATCAAATTATTTATATCGATATATGTATAATACTAAAATTATCGATCTGTGTTTATTTTATATATAAATGATTGTAATTAAAGTAATCATGAAAATAAATAGATATATGTAATATTAATAAATTACAATATTAATTTTATTAAAAACATTTTTTATGTTTTCAATAATCAAAAAAATATGATATCTAAGGTTAATTTGATTATTCTAGTATTAAATATTTTTCATGCATTAATCAACATATGGATTTTGCAAAATCTGTATTCATTCTCATAAGATTTAATAATATAATAAATAATAAAATTGATTTCATGTTGTGTTATTACTTTCTAAATACTTTTTTTCTTTTAAATAATAATTTTAAATTAATTCTTAAAAAATTGTAAAAACTACTTACATATTCATTTTATGTAAATTTAATGATATGGATCTAACAAATATATATAAAGATGTCATTTCCGTTGTTTGATTGTAAATTATGTTTTCTTGAATAATAAATACTTATGGTAAAAGAATGACGTAGTAAATAATTAACTTTTTCTTCAATTCAAGTAATGACAAGTATATTCTCGGATATTTTATTATTTATAAAAAAGATATATATCATATAGCAAGAAACATTCTCTTTTTTACAAAATGTAATATATATATAACATAATAATATAATAATAATAATAAATATAATATATTGCATGAATTTTTTATTTAATTATATTATTTTTATTAAATATATTAATTATATTTAAATATATTATTTTTATTGCATGAATATAATTAATCGATCAGTATTATTAAAGTTATTTTATGATTTTTCATAAATTTATAATATATAAAAAACTTGAAATCAATCATTTATCATCTGAAAGAAATTTAAATGAAAAAAAACATTAAATATTATTATTTATTATTAAAACATTAAATATATATCAGGATATTTTTAATTATTAGAATAATAATTATATATAATTAATATAAATATATGTTATAAAATTTTTTTCTTCTTATAAAAATTAAATGTTATATAAATTATTAAAATCATCTTAATAAATAATTATAAAAAAGAAAGGAATACACATATAGGAATATTATATATTTAAAAAATATATATTAGAATTGGAAGATTAATGTTTTATTAAAAAATATGAAAAATATTTTTGTAAAATAAAAAATTATTGTGTATATTAGAATGTGTTCTTCTTATACGATTATGTCGTGTCTGTTATAATAGAAAGTGTGCAATAGTGCGTGCTGATAGACTTCAACATATGCATGATCATTTAAAAATATTTTCTCTTAAATCTTAATTAATAATCGAAAATGTGTTATTTGAAATAAGATCATTAACAATTTAATGATAATTAATTTAATTATTGAAATTTTTTTATTAATTTATATCTATAATATATATGTTTTTAAAAAAACATAAAAAAGAATAGAAAATTTGAAAAATTAAAAATGATATCTAATATTTTCTTTTTATAAAAAAAATAACTTGCAAAATCTTAAATAAAATTTTTTCAAATTGTTATTATTAAATATTTCTTTTAACTATAATTTTCGATAAATTGCTTTTCATAAATATTCTAAAAATTTAAAGATTTGATATTAAAAGTAATAATCCTTGTAACGGTATGCATTTCTTTGTGGCAACTGGAGCATATTAACTGGTTTTGCTATAGTTCCATATTCTTCTGAAACTTCTTAGTAATTACAATTTCATTGGTATTTTAACGATTATAAATATATGAATATCTCGAAGTGAGAAAATCTTAATTTAATAAATATTTTCATTATTTAATTATTTTAATTCATAATTTAACCTTATTATCATATAAAATCATTGTTGATGTTATCATTAATATTTAAATTTAAATTTGAATAAAAAATATAAAAATATTAAAATTGACATGTATATTGAAAAGCAAAAATGAAAAATAATATTTTACTTGTAAAACTATTTATCTGAAATGATTAGTTTTCTAAATATTGATAGAAGATTTTATGCTTTTAGCATAATAATGTTATTGATGACGAATCTTATTTGTTTATGATCATTATACAATCAATTGAAAACCGATTAGTTTATATTAAATATAATTATTCTCTTTATATATTTATTTAAGTCTTTTATAGATATTATTTATATTAGATATTGTTGTCAAAAATAATTAATCAAAAATAAAATGTTACATAAGACATGAATAATTTTAATTAAACTTTATTTTAAAAATAAATTTTAAAAAATTAAAAATTATACAATTGAGTTTTTAAAAATTTGTATTAATAAGAATTAAATAAAATAAAATTTTCAAAAATTCTTTTTTTGAAATAAATTTCTGATTCAAACTATTATTCATTGAGCATTGCTAAGAAGCTTTCGTGTTTCACCACACGGTAGCAGTAATGTAGAGTTATTGATTAAGTTTCGCCACTGAGGGTGATCAGAAAGTATTAAAGTCTTCCTCATTTTTTAAATTTTCACTTATAAATAAATGTTTTAATAAATAATTTTATGTAAAATATAAAGTTTCGAAAGTTGAGAAAGTGTGTTTGATATATACTTAGTTATATTATTATCAATTACGCGACTAAAACGAGTTTTACAAAAATGTATTCTAGCTTCTTATCAAACTGTTAATCAAAGACATAAATACTTTTTTGGGGTGAGTAAGGATCTTGCTGATATTAAGAAACTAATGATAAACAATTATATATAAGTTATCAATTTTTAATTACAAACTTTTTTTATAAAATACTATTATTTATTATATTATGTAAAAAATTATTTATAATTAATTTAATAGTTGTATATATAAACATAAAATATAAAAATTATATATACAAATTATAGTTTTGATATTATAATAAAAGAAAAGATTTATTAAAAATACATATAATTATTACAAGTATAACTATTTATTGATTATTATTTAAAATATATACAATTTTATTTTTCTTTTAATATTTCTTAGAAAACATATAATATTTTAATTTAAAAAAATATAATTTACGAACAAAAGAATGAAATAATTATACAAAGGATTCCATTATATTAGATTAAAAAATTTAAATAAATATTAAATATTTAGATATAATATAACATATAATTATATATAGTTTTTCAGTTAATTTGTTTTTCGGATATTATTTTCAATTATCTGAGAGAAACTTTAAAAGAAAGTAGAAAGTATAAAAACATTAGTAGACATGAAAAACAATACTAAAAAAAACACATGAAACAGAACATAGGTTATGAAATTTATTAACATAAATTAACAATATTGTATGCATACAATATTAATATTAAATATATATTCATATTAAAAATGAACGATTTTATTACTTAAAAATTATGTCCATTTTGCTTATAATTACAATTACGATTTATATGTATATATTTTTATATATATGTTTATTTTGATGAAATAATATTACAATATACATATGTATTTATTTTTTTTAGAGGAATTTACGTAGAATTTACTGCAAAATACATGAATATATTTCCATCTTTTATACCTTTTCAACTTCTCATATTACTAATATTATTCTGGATAAATGATTTTATTTTTTAATATCGAAAAAAATGCTTTATAAAATCTTTTCTAAAAATAATTTGTTTTTTCTTTTTATTATTTAGTCAATTTTTTTAAGATGCAAATTTGTATTATGCTACTTTGTAATTCAAATATAAGTATTCAAATCAACTTTTTTTCGTTTCATAAAAAAAAGTAAACTAAAATTTTTTAAGAAAAATATTTATTAATTTTGCAAATAATTTTTTATTTTAATCTTATACTCTTTTATTTATATAAATGAATATAAAATATAATTTTACAATATAAATTTACAATATATTGATTTAAAAAGTTTAAATAAAAGTCCAAAATATATATACATTATTTTTGTATTAGAATTTTTTTAAATTTATAAAATATATCAAAATTTTTTTATTTCATTAATTATTTGTAAATAAAGATATCAAAAATATCAAAGAAATGAACAGATAATTTAAATTATCTTCTACTAACAAACATTTTATTTTTTATTTAACTTTTATGTAATAATTTGTATGAATATTAAATTATAATATTTAAATTATAATTAAAAAATTATTTCATTTCAGATTATTTAGGGCAAAATCTGCATATGCTATTTACAATACACTCGATACTTTAGGTTACACAATACATACATACTACATAAGAATACGCATCTATTGTATTTATACTTAGCAAGTTTCAATTGCATCTATGAAGAATCTGAACTTATCATAGAATAAAGTGATAAAATAATTATGAATTTTCATATTCAAGAATTAATTTTAGTAAAATGGAAATGAATTATTTCATTATTTCAATAAAATGATTACAAAGATATATAACAATAAAGTCGATACAATAATTCTTTCAAAATATAATATTAGGAAATAAGATCAAACAGTATTACTCAAAGAAATAAATATCATAATATGTATCTTTACAATATAAATGCATATTTTTTGGTTTTTTACTAATCAAATTTTGGACCAATAATATACACACATATACGAATAATGAAGAATACATTGTATACATTGTATAGTGTAAATTTGCTGCATTTATTGCAGGACGTAGAAAAGGGTGAACTTCATTCGAACGTTGCTGGTCTCTCGCCGTCGATCTGTTCACGGCCGACGTCTTCGTCACGGACGTCGACGTCGGCCGAGAGCAGGGTCGAGCTCGAGGACAAGCTAAGGAACAATTGCAACAGGACTAATGTATCGAATATTGCGGTGGAAGTGGAAATCGGAACGTCGAACAATGAACCAATAGGTACGTTGAATGTAACTGTGAGAACGAAACTGGAATCATGTATAGATATAATCGAACCGAACATTGTATGCGTATACGTACATACGTATGTTGTATACAGGAGCGGGGACAGACGTGATCACGACGACAACAACGCCAAAGACGAGGACGCGCACGGTAAGAGGAACAGAAAGAAGCGCAGCTAACCGGTGGAAGGCAGTCGGTTGCCTGCTTCGCCGCCTGGCACTCATCATGTTTGTGATATCTAGTTTGGTTGCCTGTTTGGCTCTTCTATCTATATATGCAGGTCCCATTTTCCTCGTGCAGCTACTAGTCGTGATTCTCGTTGCGTATTTAGTAGCCGGAGGACGTTTTCGATGGTTCTATATCGCTTTGAAAACAGCACCCAGAGATTTCATGTGAGTACATATTTTACTTTAATCCAACTTATTCTCGTACTTTTTAACAATACACAGATGGCCGATAGTTTGGATTTCGATTCATTCTAAATCCAGTCGATAAAAGCGGAAATTGGGTCAGTGTTTGACTTTCGAAGTTGGTCTTCTCGCATGGCCAGTCAATCGAGTTTCTCTCTACTTCTTTCAAGTTTCGAAGATGGTATATAAGTATTTATATATTATCGGTCATGTTTATAACGATCAAAAGCACGTGAACTTATTACTGAAATTTTGAATAATTTTTTAGATGGAAAAATTTAAATAGATTGTTGATGAAAAATTTACAACATATAATATTGAAAATAAGAATTATAAAAAATATTATATATTTATATATTTATATATTTATATAATATATAAAAATATATTTATATATTTATATATTTATATGATATATAAAAATATATTTATATATTTATATATTTATATAATATATAAAAATATATTTATATATTTATATAATATATAAAAATATATTTATATATTTATATATTATATAATATATTTTTTAAAAAATAATTTTTAATTTTAATTAATATAAGTTTGTTTAAATAGTTTTTAAAATGTTAATTATTTCATTAAAATGTGGAATTTTGAATGTATAATTTCAACATATAATACATTTCATAAACATGAATTCTCTTTGTCAATTGAAGATTGTAATTCTAATAAAATATTTTTAAAATATTATATATTTGTGATTTAAAAAAATATTATTTTTAAAATAATATTGTATATAATACTTATTTAAAATAATATTTAAGGAAAAAATTGATATCTGAAACGAGGCTCAGTTTTCGTGTGAAAAATAATTCGCAAAATAAATATTTCCGACCTTCGAGAGTTAATGTTTATATTACTCTTATAAAATAATTGTTCAATTTTCATCAATATGATTCTCTAGGGAAGTGAACTGCTCTAGGTAATTGAAACTTACATCCTTCACTTGTAACTAACAATTGTTATAACAACAAATAATAATTTTATAATGCTAATAAAAATAATAAGGTTAAAAAATTTTAAAACATTAAAAACTTTGTTATTCTTTTTAGAGTTTAATGTGTTTTTATTTTCATTATTACAACAAATGTTATAAATGTTTATAAATTGAGATATTTTTCGTTTTAAAATATTTAATCTTATTAAAAAAAAAGCATTTATTATCTCATTTTTTTTATTTACATTTTATATGATGCGTGCGCAACGTAATACAAAAATTTAATAATTTATGAAGTCAACAATAAAAGTTTAATTTCAACTTCCATTGTGAAAGAATTACAAAAGAAATTCATTTTTAGAGTGGCGCATTTAGCTACTACAATCGTTTCACAATAATGTCATTAAATGATGTATACGTTGTATCCTTTAATGTACGAGATAGTAGATGCACTATTGTGACATATAGATGATAGATTGAAAAAAAAATTTTCAACTTATCATCTGTAATCGTTTTTTTTTTTGTTGTAAAACATAGAAAGAATAATTTTTTTAGTTTCTTCATTACTTTTGCGCAATTCATCGTTAGTCTGACATTTATTGTTTTTTAAAATTATATTTTTTTTTATGATGATAATATATTTAAGTTGGATTGTTGGATTGTTAGAATATGATATAAAAGAGATTTTACATCATAAAATTTTTTTTTCCATTCTTGTATTGTTTTTTTTTAATCTTTTAAATCTAATTTTATTTTTGTATTTAAAAAATTAAAATATTTTAAGAAAATGTCTAATATTTTCACTATTTATTAATAATGATTTACATATTTATTAATAGTTTTATTAATAATATTAATTATTTTACAATGGAAATTATTATACTTTTTTTCAAATTATACAAGATTAAAAATATTATTATCAAAAATTGATTTGCATTATTTTATTTTGTTATTGCATGATATTATTGGATTATATTTACATGATGCATTCCAAAAATAAAATTTTAAATTTTATTTTAAGTTATTTAATTGGAAAGAAATATGAAACTCATATAATTTGATTTCAATATAAATAATTACATTTTTTTTTAATTGCTTATAATACAATTCTGTGAATTTTTGTTTTTTTCATCCTACTATATATATATTATATAACAAGGAACATTTAAATGTAATAATAAAATTATAATTGAAATATAGATTTTTGATTCATATGGTTAGTATAATTTAATATAAAATAAATGCTAAATAATCATTATAGTCTATATATATATATTCATAAGATTTATTAAATTATTGAAATATATTTTATAATTTACGAAATAAAAAATTCGCAAAATTTTATTTCCTTAACGGAAGACTTTCTTCTTTTTGAAAGAAAATTGTAAGATTTTTATTCTTTTTGTAAAATATAAATTGAAATAAAATATAAATATAGAAAAATAAAAATTTTGATTTATAAAAAGTTTAGAATTTATATAATATAGAATATTTTACTGAATATACAAAAAAATATCTGTTTTTTTAAGAAAATATTTATTATTCAAAACAAAAATTTAAATGTAATTAAAATTATAATTGAAATGTAGATTTTTGATTCATATGGTTAGTATAATTTAACATAAAATAAATGCTAAATAATCATTATGGTTTATATATATATATATATATATATTCATAAGATTTATTACTATAAAAATTTAATAGTATTTTTTTTTTATAAAAATGTTAAATAATCTTTTTTTTATAAAAATGTTTATGATCATCAATTTTTTTCTTTTCTGACGTAGATCAACTTTATAAATTAATATTTATTATTTGATCATACATTATTAATGAACAATATTAAAACAGTCATTAAATATGACTGATTTAAATCAAATAAAAATCAAATAAAAATCAAATAAAAAATCAAAGCATTTAAAATTCTAAATTCAAAATTTTTCTGTATAAAAAAAACTTCTATATATAAAACTTCTGTATATAAAAATATAATATAATATAAAAGAAAAACATAATGTATAAATATAAATGTATTTATATATTTTTACTATTTGATAGTAATTAATAATATTCTGAAAAAGCAAATACACTATTTATATTCTAAAATACTATTAATTAATAACAATATGATCGCTAATATATAATAAAAATTATTATTTTAATCATTAATCTATTTTAAAAAATATTAATTATTTATTTGTGTAAACTAAATTATTTATATTATAATTATTTTTATAAATATATTTTTATGAAAATCTGATAAAAAATTATCTATTGATAAATCTAATAAAATTTAAGATCATAATTATATTTCATTATAAATAATTTTCGATCATCAAGAATTGATTTTTTTTTCTTTCTAAAGAAAATATTATGGGCAACTTGGATCACAATCCAAGTGTAATATGCCGTAGGATCTAGTTTATATTATTATATAAAACTGGTATTGTTTACAGGTACTTGTGATAAGAACTCGCTTCTGTTACTTGGATCTCTTTCTGCGGTGAATTTAGTGGCTTCCTGTTAATGTATATCGTAATTTATTTTATTCTCGATATTAATTTTTTTTGATAAGAAGACAATTTTTTTTTGATAAGAAAATATAATATGGATAAATAACATTTAATAAGAATACCTATATATTTATAATATATTATAAAATATGTTTAAACAATTTTATAGAAATATTATTGGAAGAAAAAATACAAGATGATAAATTATGTTTTCTTGTTGTTTGCTATTCAATTGTATTTTCTAATTGAAGATAAATTAATTATAATTGATAAATTTAATTACATGTTATTTATAAAAGTTTAAACTATTAAATTATTATATTATATAAATTTATGTATGTATGATTTATTTAAATCATAATTTTATTTAAATTTTAAATCAATTTAAAAATAAAAGATACCAACATTTAAAGATAAAAAATAAGAAAATAAATTTTTCCATAAAAAATTTTAATTCGTATGATTTATTTTTTTATTTTTGATGTGCATTAAAATAATAATTTTTTTTTTTGTTATATATAATTCGCGAAAGCATTAGATGAGTTGAATAACACATGACATGATTCAAGATGAATCCTTCATTGATGAGCAATGTATTATTTACATATGTATAGTGCAAGTATAGAAGTATACAATTTCTTTGTATATTCAGAAAATACATAAAATTACTTTGTTTTCAAAATAATTTATTATAATTTCATTATAGGTTAAATTTATTATAATTTAATATAAATAATACATAAACATATAATACATAACTTAAATAAATATATTATATATAAATTAAAGTTATTTTGAAAATAAAATTATTACATCGAGTCATATTAAAGAAATATATATGTCAGAAATAATTAATTAACAATTACGATAATTAAAATCAATATGATTTTTCATTAAATTTATTGCTTTGTATTTTAAATGTTTTTCTAAAAAATAATAATTTTTCATTTTTTATTATTATTTGTATATATATTACATGTATTTGTATATTTGTATATATTTTTTTTATTATTATAGAATATATTATTTATTTCTAAAGTATTATCATTCATTATGTCGATTTCATAAATTATTTATAATCTATATTAAAAATATTATTATTTGTTATTGCTATTTATGTAAATTTATAAATTTTTATAAATTTATATAAATAATAATATATTATTTGTGATAATTAAAAGTAGTGTATTAGAATGTGTTATCAGATATATTGAAAAATATCAGTTTAAATAAACGAAAAATATTTGTATTCTTTAAAACGTTTTATGATATAAAATGTAATATTTAAATATTTATAAAATAATTAAATGTATGTGAAAGTAATCTTCAAGTAGATACTGTTAACTCATTGTATCTACAAATACGTCATTCATGCAATTGCATAAAAACTAATGTTGATCAGCAGTAAATAGTTCAAAACGACGTGCGTAGCATACAGATTTCTCTTAGTTTAACTGGTCCGTTGAACCAACTAAGCTAACCAACTAAATTTCCTTTTAAGATAGCTTAAGATTTGGTTTATGTTACAATTCAATCATTCAATCATACATCAAAATATTTAATAATTTCAGTTTTTTTTTATTTTATTCATTTTTATTTTCTTTTTTAAAGATTATCTAATAATCTATAATCTATAAAAAAAAATTAAAAAAAAAATTTCAAATTATTTGTAATATTTTTCTCTAATTATTTTTATATAAGATTATTTATATATATTATATTTTATATATATATATAAAATATATTAATAATATATATATAATATATATATAATATATAATAATATATATAATATATAACAAATAATTTGAAATTTTTTTTTAATTGTTTTTTCAAATTTTAATATTATATATATTAGTAAATAATAAATTAATAAAAGATACTTAATATCTTCATTTTGATATTTAATTTTAATTTTAAATTATAATTTGTAATTTTTTTCCAAATAGAATATTTATATTTTAAAATTCAAATTCTTTAAGTATCATTTATTTTAAAATGAATTATAAAATAAAAATGAATTTTAGCAATTTTAAACTTTAAAATAATATTTGCTCCTTATTGTGCATAATTACATAAAGATAATTATGTAATATGTATATTTCTCTTCTTCAATAAGAAATGAATTTACTAAGAACTTTATTCAGCGTTTGTTATTTTCTTCTATGATTTAAATACTTCAAGTTAACAAATAATGTTGTTCATTCAATAAATTTTAATTTATTGCATGAAAAATAATATTAATTGAAATTATATTACTTATATTTATATTATTATTTATTATATTTTTTAAGCATATCTATACTATTAAAATTATTTCAAATATTTAATTATTAATAGTTAATATATAATTCTAGACAAAATAAATTATATTTTACTCAAAACTAAAAATCATTGCATCGATTAATTAATACTTTGTCAATTGATTGATAAATAAAGACAGAATAAAAGAATTAAAATTATTCGATCATCGATCAATCTTTTCCATGATTTATTCTATTCTATTTTAAAAAATATTGTTTCGTAACTAGATCTATATTTTTTTTATTTGAAAATTTCAAAAAATTGATTTGATCATATATCTAATTATAATTCTGTCTTAATATAAAAAAAATCTATTTTCCTATTTCAAAATATATATACTAATAAAGTAATGTTTTGAATTAAATAGTATTTAATTCAATATATATAATAAATTCTTTTAATCCAATTTGTTGTAATTATTGCATAATTTTCGTCTTGTAACGTAAATAATTTTATAAATATGCTTTTCTGATTGTTCAATTAATCGTAGATTAGCGATGCATATTTTTAATTTAATATTTCAGAGAAAGAATTCATATGATGTCAGATGATGCAATTCCAAATGATCAATAAATCTTGAGATAAAAATTATTTTTAAAAATCATTCATTAAAAAAGAACAGAAATCAATAAATAGATATGCATAGCATTATCTTATTGAAATCATTTTTGTTTTTGAAAAAAATGAATGTCAAAAACTTTAGCTTTAATGTAAGAAATAATACAGCAAGTATCAATAATATATTATCAATATATCAATATCATAATTAATTTAATTTATTTTAACAAATTTTGCATAAAAAATTTTCTGCTTAACTTTTTTTAAATTTTTGGATTTCAAGAAATATACTAATAAGATTCTAATTAAAAGTACAAATACAATATTTTTATTTTTTTACAGAGCTATTACACGATATATAAAAGTTCTTTGGATTATTCGTGGCCATGAGAGAAATAACAGAACAATCGCCGATGTATTTCGGCAACATGTTAGAAAGCATCCTAATAAAGTTTGTATCATTTTCGAAGATCAAGAATGGACGTTTCAACAAGTAAGACTATATATAAAAATATATAATTTTATAAAAATATAATCTTAAAGAAAAATTTAAATTTCATATTTAATTTTTGATTTTTAAAATAATCTAGTATTTCTTATCATAATCTATTTTTTCCGCAATTATACTATTTTTGTAATTAATGAATGATAAATAAATTTTATTTCAATGATAAATATAATTAAAAATATTGATATGGGGATGATATGTAAAATATATAAAAAATTGTATATAACGTATTTAATGTATAGTATAACATATATTTCATATATATTTCATATATAACATATATTTATTATTCATATTGTATCCATATATTGTTCCATCTTATTAATATTTAAACTAAGAAATGAATAATGTAAGATTAGATAAGATAACTTCTTGTTTATATAAAAAATTCGATAATTTTTAATTTTTTAAAAAATGTAAAATAATCTTTAAAATATAAAATAGTTTAACCCACGGATCATTGAACTCTGACTAAAAGCCGTTATCTGGTAATTATTTAATTCTAATTAAAAATCGCATTGATATTTAAATTTCGATAGAATTATTATAATTTTTTTTCTTAGATTATATTTTTATAATATGTCATAATTAAAACTTTTTAATTTTCCCAAATAATTTTTTAACTTTAAACATAAAAAAATAGTTGTTAGCTTTTTAAAATAATAATAGTATAGAATATCTTAACATGATAATAAAAATAATTTATTTATTGCATAAATATTTTGCTTTCATGTTTAATAAACAATTTTTATTAAATGCATTTTTATTAAACTGCATTTTTATTAAACAACTGTGTTGTGTTTTATGTTTGAATTTTTATACTATAAACATTAATAATTTTGTTACCGTTATATATATATACTTTTACCGTTAGATATATACTTTTCTTTCGTTCATAAAAATGAACAGTTATAATTTCTTCATCTTCAGTTTTCGAGAATTCTTTCGTATCTTAAAACACAAAATAAATTTTCCATATAAACTTTATTATTTCAATATTTTATTACCTAATTATCATTTATTAATATTTTTTTACTAATAAATAAAATAATTATAATATTTATTTATATTAAACTTTGCTATTTATATAATTAAAACAGTTGTATAATAATAAATATTAAATATCATAAATCGATTAAATTTTTATATTTTTATAAAAAAAATTATTTTAGTATAATGGATATGAAAAAATATATATATATAAATGTATCATATTTTATATGTACATCATTTAATTTAAAATCATTTAATTAAATTTAATAAAACATTTCCAGATAGAAGATTATAGTAACAAAATCGCTACTGTTTTCTCAACGTATGGATATCACAAAGGGGATGTGATCGGTATGCTTTTAGAAAATCGACCAGAATTCGTTGCCATTTGGCTTGGACTAAGTAAGTTAGGGGTAATAATACCATTGCTTAACACCAATCTTCGTAAAGCCTCTCTCTTGCATAGTATTAAAGTGTCCAAGTGTCAAGCTCTTATTTATGGAGTGGATTTCATCGATGGTAAGCATTAAAAAAATTTAATTATTAAAATTAAAAAATTTAAATTATATTTTTATTTGTTTATAATTAAAGAAATTAGAATTAGAGAAAATTAGAGAAAAGAAATAAAATTAAAAAAAAATTATTTAAAATTAGATTAATTTTATTCAATGAATATTTACTTCGTATATATTAGAATAAATTATAAATTTTCAAGTTTTTTTTTAGAAATGCCTTTAATAAATAATCTTTAATTATTTTAATTTATTTATTTTAGCATATATAATATATATAACTTGTATAAGTACAACAGTTGATATCTATGATATTAAAATGAGATACAAATATTTGCTTTTTATTACGTGGATTATAAATGTATAAAATTATCTTATAAATAGTACTAATTATAATGATTGATTCAATAATAATAGGAAACAAAACTAACTACTCCAGAATGAAACAAAATTAGGTGTTTGGTTGCGTGTCATAGTCGATTCGACTCGAGGTCTATTTTATAAATGATTGCATAATGCTGATGGCTATCACATTTATTGCTTTATTGTCGTTAAATTTCAGCTTAAAAAAAACATAAAAATTAAATTATCGAAATTAACTTAAGAGTTAAATTTATTAAATTTTAATAACTTAAAGTTATGATTATTTTTTTTCTATTACATATTGTTATATTATGTTATTTTAAAAATACAGTATAAGAATTACTCCTAAAATAAAAATAATGATTAATTATAAATGAAATAAATTTTTCTTTATACTATTAAAATTATTAATATACGGTTTTATTATCATTGATAAACGATAATAATAATCGAAATTAATATTTTATTAATTTTAATTTATTTATTCTTTTGTTTTTATTTTTATTATTTTTTTCTCATTGTTTATATGATGTATCTATATATATAGATATAGATATATATATATATATATTTATTTACAGGATATATCATCTGATATCACTTTGATTTAAAATTTCATAATTTTTTTTTATAATTTTTTATTAAAATTGCATATTAAAATTTCAAAAATTTTATAACAAGCAATATTGTATCTTAAAAATCTTAAATATTTTTTTTAATAAAATTAGAAAAATATATATATTTGTAAATAAATATTATATATATTTATAATATAATATCAGTATTTAATAAACAAATTGTATTACAATTAGAGGAAAATATAGAATATTATATATGTATAAAAAGAAATAAATCGTTTATTATCAAACATTTCGTAACTAACATTACTAACATTCGTTAAAAATAATTTTTTTAATATTTTATATAGAAAGATATAAACTAAAATAATATATAATTTTTATTAGAATAATATATGAATATTCGTTTTCATTTATAAAAAAGAAATATATAAGTCATGTTTAGAATACCTTTGAATTATATAAAAAATTTTTAGATGAAAATTATTGAATTATTTTAAATTTATTTTAGCTGTGTCAGACATTATGAACTCTCTGGATCCAAAATTTCCACTGTATAGAATCGGTAATTTACCAGATAAAAAGATATCAAATTTAAATGATAATGATTTGACTGTCCTTATGGCTAATGTTTCTTCGGCTCCACCACTACTTCAAGAAAAAGGCTCTTATAATGATCAATTAGTGTATATTTTCACTAGTGGTACAACTGGCCTTCCAAAAGCAGCTGTTATAACAAATTCTAGGTAAAAATCATTGAAATTATTTAATATTATTAAATACTTAAAGTTTACTTACTTAGTTTTAAGATTATTTAAAATGATAATAATCAATGTCAATTTTTTAATGATTTTAGATTATTTTATTTATTTTTTAATTAATTTTTTACTTATATATAATTTTATATTTATAAAAAATATTTGTAAAATAACATTTATAATGGAAATTATTTTTTTAATTCACTTCAGGTTTATGTTTATGGCAGTCGGTATATTTATGTTAGCAAAGTTTAAAACTTCAGATAGGATTTACACACCATTACCTTTATATCATACTGCTGGTGGTGTAATGTCCATTGGTGCGGCCCTTCTTCATGGAGCTACAGTTGTAATAAAAAGAAAATTTTCAGCAAGCGCTTATTTCATGGATTGCATCAAATATAAATGTACAGTAAGTTTTCTCTATTTGTTTCAATTACTATTAAAAGATAATACATATTCAAATTTCACTGCGATATTTATTCAAGAAATAATTCTTGAAAAAATACAAATGTGAAAAGAAATGGATTTAAATAATTTTTAGATTGGTCAATATATTGGAGAAATGTGTAGATATATTTTAGCTGTACCTCCAAAACCAGAAGACAAACAACACAATATCAGGATAATGTTTGGAAATGGTTTGAGACCACAAATATGGCCCGAGTTCGTAGAACGATTCAATATTCCACAAATTGCTGAATTCTATGGAGCAACAGAGGGCAATGCTAACATTGGTAAGAATATTTATATTAGTTTTTAATAAAAATATATTAAAATTTAAAAATTTATTTTATCAATTTAATCATAATAAATTTTTATTATCTTTAATAATAAATAATTTGCTTTATATTCATTTTATAATGTTAATATTTTTTATTTTGTTTTAAGTAAATGTCGATAATACTGTTGGAGCTATTGGTTTTGTATCTCGAATAATTCCATCAGTTTATCCTATTTCCATTATAAAAGTTGATGCTGATGGAGAACCTGTAAGGAATGCAAAAGGTTTATGTCAAATATGTGGACCGAGTAAGTTGAATGTAAACTAAAATGCCTTTTAAAAATTCTTTTTCTTCTTTATTTTACAATTTTTACCATCATATTTAGATGAACCAGGTGTTTTTGTTGGAAAAATTATACCGAACAATCCATTTAGAGCATATTTGGGATATGTGGATCAGAAAGCATCTGAAAAAAAAATAGTTCGCGATGTATTTGCTAAAGGCGATTCGGCATTTATATCTGGTATAAACATATTCTAATCAAATTTCAGAATGTAAAATTTAAATAAAAATATAAATAATATAAATTTAAATAAAAATATTTAATATTTTTTTAATATATATATATATTTTTTTTTACAATTTTCCATCAAAGTAAAAAATATATATAAATTTATATTTATAAATAACTATAAATTTTTCTTATTTTGTATGCAGGTGATATTTTAATAGCAGATGAGTTCGGTAATTTATTTTTTAAAGATAGAACTGGGGATACATTTAGATGGAAAGGAGAAAATGTATCTACATCTGAAATTGAAGCTATTATTAGTAATCTTGTTAATTATAAAGATTGTATTGTATATGGAGTTGAGGTAAATAAAATATTAAAGATAGAAAAATACTAAAGAAATATTATATTATTTTTATATAAAAATTATTAATAGAAGATATTTTTTATAAATCTTATTTATATATTATATTTAAAATATAATTAATCTTTGTACTATGATATTATTATATGATAATATAATATAATTTATTATATGATATTTCTATTTAATTTTCTAGATTCCAGGTCTTGAAGGTAAAGCTGGAATGGCAGCAATATATGATGAAAAAGCTACATTAGATGTCCATCAATTATCAATTGATTTAAAAGAACATTTAGCAAGTTATGCAGTCCCTAGGTTTATTAGGATTTTATCAAAGATTGATCTCACAGGTATATTTATACATAATTTAATTTTTTGATATAACTTGAATTTATATAAATAATTATAATAAAACTTGAATTCATTTAATTAATCATAAAAAAAATCTTATTATAATAATTCTAAATTAATTTTTTGTTATATATAAATGATCTTCATTTTAATTTCTTTAAAATTATATTTTCATTATTGTAATAAATACGTTTGATATTTTTTTTATTTCAATTTTTATAAAAATAATATATTTCATTATTGTTTTGTTATTCAAATACTTCAAAATTAAATTATTTTAATTTAAAAAAGATTTAATCATTATTTCAGGCACATTTAAATTAAAAAAAAAAGATCTTGTAGCTGAAGGATATAATCCAAATATAATAGGAGATAAAGTTTACTATTTAAATGAAAAGTCTGGATACCAATTATTAACTGCTGAAATTTATGAGCAGATTCAACAAGGAAATATTCGTCTTTAATATGTTTTGAAGTAAAAAAAATTCATGGGAACAATTTTTGCTGTAATTCTTTACATGCACATCAATAAAGTGAAGAAGCTTTTTATCTTCATTATATTAAATCAAAAATTGCTTTATATTGAGGTATAGTTTAATAATAATCAAATTATAATTTGATTTCGTTATTTTTTAAATATAATTTTTATAAAAGATTATATTTTGTATAATTCAATATGATTATTTACGATTTTATAAAAAAATCACATAAAAATTGAAATGAACTTTATTTATTTATCTAAGTTGGTTGTGCTTATTTATATTATATATACATAATATATAATAATTTTTCATTTTAAAGTTCAAAAATTTTTTTTTAAATACATCTTATTCAATTTATGCAAAATGAAATTATAAAACTATTGTAAAGCAAAAAGAATTTCTTATTTGAAAATTATAGGAAATTTACATATATAAGTTAAAAAATTATAAATTCATATGAAATACTAAATTAATATTATAATAAAAAACATAAATGAAAACGAATTTTGTAACAAACTGAATATAATTTTCAGTTTGAAATTTAGGCATTATTAAAAAAATTGTTACAAATGTTATATATCGCATGAATTCATAATAATTGTAAACATATCACAAATTATATATTATAAATTTATAAACAAATTTTTTCTGATTTTATTTTAAATTTTGTAAATTTTTTTTTATTTAGATCTTTTCCAATAATTTAAAAATGTTTGTCTTTAATGAAAAATACTATTTATAACTTCTAAATTCTTATTTTCCTATTTTTAAATTTCATATCTTTTATTTTTCATGTAATAATTATAATAATCACTTCTAATAATTCTAATAAATTTTTTAACGTAATTAAAAAAATGCAATTAAAAGTACAAATTTAGTATTTCATAGATAAAAAATAATGAATTAAAATTAATATACATTTTTGCAAAAATTTATTTGTTGCTATATAAAAATACTTGTTTTTTTTGATTAATTTCACTATGAATATTAAATATAATATATAATTGATAATATAATATCAAATATAATTGATATTATATTCGTTTACAATTACTATGCATTTATAATTTACAAAAATAACATTTGTAAAGATATGTTGTATTGTTGGATCTAGTTTATTGTACATTGTTATTGTTATATCATGTAGGTATATGTAAGTATATTATTGTTAATAATGTTATTACATTAAAAGGTACGTATTTATTATTAAAAAAATTTTCATAATTCATAAAAATCAATAAAAAATATATTTATATGATTGATATAAATATTTTAATACAACAAACATTTTCTATAAGGATATTAACAGTGACCGTCCGATTATATTTTCTGACTAAAATCAAAAAAATAAATATTTTTATTTACAAATTTATTTAAATCTTTTATGTTCATTCTAATTTATGTAATTAAATGGAATTATAAGTTATGATTTTATTATATATAAAAATATTTATACTTATACTATTATAAATGTAATTCCATAAACGATTAATCGTAAATATTTATATTATTCTCTTTTATTGCATTAACTATTTTTAATCATATTGCAATATTTGGATTTGTTGTATATAAGTTCAATAAATTATCATTTTTTTATTATATCATTAATATTAAGAATGAAAATAAAATATTAAATGTAATTTAATTATTAAGAAAAATCCAATATTGTGTTGTATAATTTTAAAATATAATGAAAATAATCTTTTTATCTTTGTAATTTTTAAATTCTCTTAATTTTTTCTCTTCTTTATCCCATCATTATTATCCTATTTATCGAAGATTTATATTAAAATTATATATAAACTCATAAACTTAATTTTTCTTCTTTTTATTTCTGTTTTGATTTATAATTTTTTCACTGATCATTTCTTTATTATATTTTTTTTTCTCCTTTTATTTTATTCTATTTTTATTATTGTTTATGATAGAATAATTCAAATATAATTTTCCACTTTGCTGTAAGTTTTTGATTTGATAAAAATTTTGTGTATATGTAAAATAGGATATTTTAACGTATTAAATTATTATATATTTTTATGCATTACAATAATAATAAAGAATCATATTAACAAAAATTATCTATTCCTTATTAACAATGATGAATTTTATTATTAACAGAAATTATTTTATAATTAATAAATTAAAAATAATATGTATAATATATTAGTTTAATTTGTTTTTAAATTTTAATAAATAATTCAATTTTTACTAATTATGAAATAAAATCTGTATTATACATCTTAGTACTTAAAAATATTCCAAACTTCAACATTGCTCCATTTGTAGGTTCAAGAAAAATATCTTCTTCAGTAGCCCAATCATTATTTGCAATTTCTAGGAACAAACAATATAATAATATATATATCATAATTTATAAATATTTAATATTTTAGTAAAAATATTCTTTTAATTTTAAAAATTTTGTAAATTTTAAAAGCTAAATATAAAATTAAAATATACGATTTAATAATTATATATTTATACTTAATAACTACAAGAAAAATTTTTAAAAAATAAAATTTAAAACATTTTTTATATAAATTAAAATTACTTACTCAATTCAACTTTTGATGGTTTTGAAAATAATGTTACACGTGATTTTTTAATAAGTATTTTTTCCAAACATTCCAATTTTATCAACATCTATCATAAAAAAAACACATTTTTTAACAAAATTTAATAAAAATATTAAAATACAAATTATAAAATAAAATTTTAAATATAATAATCATTAATATATCATAAAAGAATAATTATATAATTATTAATAATTTACCTCGACTAATTCTCGTGTATGACATGGTTGAAGAGGAGGTATAAATCTATTTTGTATTTTAGTTAGTGGAATACCTGGATGTGTTAAACAATATGACAAAATCGATCCTAACATACGATCGAGTACTCTACGATTTAAAACTCCATCTATTCGAATCCATGGTTTTATTACTACTCTTACTTCTTTTGTACTGAAATGTAAATGAAACGCGTTTAAATATCATTCATTATAATATAATTATATAACATAATATAATAATTTTAATTTTTATTATATATTATATATTAGAATAAAGAATCAACTTACTTTGAATCTAATTGTTTTACAGCTTTAGATATATTTTTTTGAGGTAATAATTTAAGTGCTTTTTTTTGAATTCTTTTTTTTACTTGTATATTATATTCTTCATCACTATGACTAGATGTATCCTTATTAAAATCTTCATGTTTATTTTCATTATTTTTTATTTCTGATTCAACAGTTTTTTCAGTTATATTTTCACAAGTAATTTTAGATGATTCATTTTCTATTGATGAATTAAGATTTTGATTAGATTCTTTTATTGTATCTACGTTGATATCTTTATTTACTATTTCTTTAGATTCTGTCACATATACAGTTCCTTTAGGTATAGGTATGAGCGACTCTTTTTCAAGACGGAATATTTTATATGAATGTATTAACCAAGAATTAACATAATCATGATGTATGTAACGAACTGTAGTTACACCAGTTCGCAAAAATAAATAATTATCAACAAACAAAGAAACAATTCGATATAAATCTTCTTTTAATGTATTTTCAAATTCATCCTATAAATAAATAAAATAATTAATTAATTTAAGATATTTTAAAAACTTTTATTTTAAAAACTTAGTTTAGAAAATTGTAAATATTATATTTTCTTATTATTTAAAAATAGTATATGTATTAATTATTAATTTCGATTTTTAATAATGATTTTAATTTTTTAAGAATTTTATTTTGAAAATCTAATATTTTTAGTATATGTAAAGAGATATTTTTACTTACTACCAATTCTTGAATACTAGCTCCAAGTTCTTTTTTAGCATATACAAATTTATAAATTGCTTCTACATTATTCAAATTCAACAAATCATTAGATAAATTTTTTTTAAAATCAGAAAATGAAATACTATCCTTAGGAAAAATTGCAAATTTATTTATTTCTTGTATTAATTCATTTGCAATATTTATTTTTAAAGGCAATAAATCTAAAGGCATTGAAAAACCTTTAAAAATTTCATTTTCTTCACAGTTTATCGAATTTGATCGATATAAGGAATAAAAAATTTTAAATACATTTACAACGAAATAATCGTGTGCATGATGGCTATCTGCTACTGTGAGCTTACTTAATTCTTCTCTCATTCGCAATAAAGCTATACGAGTATATCGTTTGTGTACATTTGAATCATCAATTTTACAATATGAATTTAAATAACTTTGTTCTATTGGAACATTTTGTAGAATATCACTAACTCGTGTGAAAGCATATTCATTGTTTATTTTTGATTGCAATGAAATTTCACTTTCCTTATTTGAAATATATTTTTTATTTATACATTTTGCATCATTAGTTTTCATTATTTCAATATTGGAATGTTTTCTTGAATCTTCATTCTGTATTTTATTCAATACTTCAATCGAAACATCATTACTTTGTAAAGTTTCTTCAGTTTTTTCTGAATCTATAATTTCATAATTTAATTTCTTTTTCTTTGGAATAGATTCATTTAAATTAAATATTTGTTCATCATCATTTCTTTGTCTTTTTCTTTCAGACGTAACTAATTTGTCTTCTTTATTTATATTTGGATGTAGATATAAATTAGATGATGTAAATGAATTTTCTACATTTAATATATTATTTTCATGTTTATTGCTTGTATTTTTCGATAATAATACACAATTATATTTTATATTTTCAGATTCAACTAATTTATTTAAATTTTTTCCAATATTTTCTACCTGCACTTTATTATCTGTTAGAGAAATATTATTCGAAGTATATATTTTATCTTCCTCTATTTCCATCATTGAATCTTCATCATAAATTGAACGTTCAATATCGTCATTATTTAATGCAATTTTAGTTCCATCTTGGAATTTAATTATATTCTGTTCATCATCAATTACATTTCGACCATTTTCCTCGTCACTATCAAAATTTAATTCATCACAATCAGTAAAATGTTTTTCTCCGAAATTTCTTTTTTCACCTTCGTATTCTTGTGAAAATGTGTTCTTATCTGTATCCAAGTCTGAAAAACCATATTTATCTGACTTTCCATCAATGATATGTATATCATTGTAATTTAGTGTATCAATTTCGGGACCAAAACATCTATTATGCTCCTCAAGATTAGTCATTACACTATTATCTTGCAAAGAAGATTCTTTTACAAATTTTAAATTATCTAAACTAACTAAAACATCTTGATATCGTTTAGCTATCCTAAAATATGTTTCATCTTTTTCTTTTAATCTAGAATCAAGCATTATAATTTGATCAGGTATTTCAATATCAAAATCTATTTGATCTCGTATAATGTAATCATGTATCGCTCCTATTAGACCACCAGTAATTGGCAATATTTCAATACCATTAAAATTATTTGATGTTTTGTTTTGATCAGTTATTTGATTACAATACCAATTACTTAATTTGAAAAAAACATCATATGATTCTTTGAATATATCATATGGCCATTTAGTATGAAATTTATATATATAATTACTACTTAACTGATATTGAGAACTACTTAATGGCATATAATTACCATATTTTCTTATAGTAGTTAAGTGATCTTTTTTAATTGTAACCATTTGATCACTACGAATTTTTGCCATAGCATTTTTTAATAATATTTCTGGATATTGCTGATATATTTTAAATAACTGGTATGCCCAGGATCTTCTATCTTTTCCACAACACATTGAACTATGAATGACAGAATTTATAACTGCAAAATATATATCACTAATATTTCGAATATCTTTTGTGAAACCACGATTATAAAATGGCTTTGAAGGATGTATAACTTTATAAAATAAATTAAATTCCTGCACTGTCTTTGGTACTGGCAATGGTTCTTTAGATACAACATCTGAAATATCATAATATTTCTTAGTAATGTAAGCAACAAGTGATTTAAATGCTTCTGTAATTTGTTTCTCATATTCGTGATAATTTTTATATTCTTCTTTAAGCTTTTCCACAATACCATCAAAACGTCTTTTAAGGAAAAAATTCTGTTTCAGTTCTTCGACTCCTAAAGCAACGGTATTAACGTTTCGTTGTTGTCTGAGCATATATAAAAGTCGTCGTTGACATGCTCTTGATGTTTTATTATTTGAAGTATACGAGTATGTTCGTAATACATCCCTTACTGCAGAAAATGGTATTACTTGTTTACGTGGATTTGGGCAAAGATATACCATAGCTACTTTACAAACAAGCAAAATCTTATCTTCATATGGTTCCCAATCCACTCGTAACTTATGCATCCGTTGTAATGCTCGACAATCAACTTCGTCATACTTTATTCGTTTTTTATTTTTACATTTACGAGGTAACACTCTTCTAACATAGGATTTTTGCTTTGTACTTCGTTGACATATTAATGCTTCATATTTATCCTGATGATCTAAGTTATCATTGTTTTTAATTTGCACTTTTTTTCTTAATTCTGTTGCATTTAAGGAAGAAGGTCCAAACACTGTTTTTAAACCTGGAAATTCAGTAAATTTAATTGGTTTTGCTTTCATTTTAGCAAAATACATATCTCTTTCATAAATTATATTTTCTTGTTTCTTTGTTTGCTGAACTCTGAAATTAGAGGAAGTCCAATTCCAATTTCTTTTAAGATGAGCAAAAATAGCGGAATCTATTCCAGCAGCACCTTTGCGATCTCCAGGTACTTTACCAGTATCCAATTTCATGGCTTCTTCTGCAGTGCGAGCTACGACTGCTTGAATCATATCGGTTTTTTTATTTAAATCTTCTAATATTATATCTTTTCCTTGAACAACAAGTCGACCGCCTAATGGTGTATTGATACATGTATTCCACATATCATACCAATATTTTTCAACTACTTGAATTTCATCAAAGTTATATTTAATTATAGGATAAAGTTTATCTTCAATTATATGATAACCAGGAGCAGAAGATGTCGTATCCATTAATTCAGTATGACGATTCACATAAATGAATACTTGATCTTTTTCTTTCAATTTCTGAGGTCCAAACTGTATCAATCCAATGTAACATAATCTTGTTACAGTTTCATGAATATGAAATATATATTTTCTTGCATAGAGTAAAGAATTTCGAATATCGGTCGGTAAATCTTTAACTAAATAATGTTTTCGAATAGGATGATTTATATATCTATCTATTTCTGGTATTTCAAATGAAAGATAATGAATCTTTAAAAATATCGATAAAGGAAGTCGTAAAAGAACATCACACATTAATGCCCATCCTTGAGGCCAACCATTATAATGTGGCAATGGCGGTATAAACATTTTCCAACTAATATCTTTAGTATAAATCGTACTAAATTCTTCTGCTAATTCTTCTGTAATATTAAAATCATTATTTCGTAAAATTTTTATTTGTTCCGCTTTCGAAAGAATTCGATCTCCAGGATGATCATAAACCAAATAAAATAAAAATATATGTAATGCTTGCATACGAAGAAATTTTGGACTATATCCATATTTTCTTGATATTCTCGGACCACATTTAGAACCCGATGGTATAGTTGTAAATTGATTATTTTCAGATGTAAGTTTAGCATCAATACTATAATTTTTGCTAGAATCGAATATTGTATTTTCTGAACGTTTTGTAGACGTTTTAGATTTTTGAGCACTTATCAAATAGAATTTCAATTTTACTTGTTCCACAGCTGATTGAATAACAGTACTATTAATAGCAATGTTTGGATCACATATAAATGTTAGATGTTTCTCTCTACCATTTCCGCTTAGAATTATTTTTATAAGTTTTACTAAATTATCTTTTGCAAGTTTTTGTAACAATCTTATTAAAGATTTTTTATCAATTTTCACATCATATCCTTCTTTATCTTCTTCTTCATATATCATCTAAAACAAAATAAAAAATGATTAATAAAAATAATAAACAAAAAACAATTATTAACTAAACAATAATTAAACATTATTTTACTTTCATCAATTTTGTCATATCATCAATGACTTGATGTTCTTTAACAGACTGTATAATCATATTAGCTCTTCGTAATAATCTATATGTAATATTTGTTACACTTCTCTTTTCACTATTTTGTACATCTTCCAAAAATCCATACATTTCATTTTCAGATTTTTCTTCATTTGTTGATTTTAAAATTGTTAAATCAACTTTTATATTATTATATACAGCTACAGCCTTCTCATCTTTTGATAATTCAGAAATTTGTGATAATATATTATTAGAATATAGATTTTTTTCTTTAATTGGAATTTTATTAGTTTGGCATGATAAATAATTACAAAAAGTACGTTTATATCTATTTGGGCGCATTGTTATACGATATTTATACAATATTTGGTTGACAACATAAAATATTTTTTGCAATTCTATTGTCACTTTTGTGTTTGATGCTTTCTCAATTGAATTATCCTTATTAACTTCTATACTTTCTTTTTCTTCATTATTAATAACAGTACTTTTTTCTCTTTGTGTAATCATTTTAGTTTTCTCTAAATCATCATTTTCAGTTGTAATTTGCTTTGTAAATTCTTTAATTTTATGAATTTCTTCCTTAAATTGTTTACTTAAATTACTAGTTTTTTCATATCTTTTTGAGACATATTTTGTAAGTCTTTGTCTGCCAATATCATTCATATAAGTAGCAACCATATTTTTTTTAACTATATTTCGTAAAATCGTTCGTGACTGTAACTTTGTCAAACCCATTATTTTAGCTAATTTTCCTTGTGATATACCATTTTTGTCAGCTTCAATTATTCTATATGTTTGTTTGAAGTAAGGTACATTATATTTATGATTTGAGATATCTAATTCTAAAAAATAATATAATAACATATAAAAAATTTAAAATATTTAGATTAGAAAAAACAATTAAGTAAATAAATTATCTTTTTCTTTAAATAAAAAATATATAATTTTTATATTTCAAAACTAAATTAATATCTACCTTTTATAAGAGAATAAAAATGCCCTTCAAAAATATTGATTTAAAAAATGATTCATAATCATATAAAATGTATATAAATTATTCTAAAAATACAAGAATAATTTATTGAAGAAATAAATAAAAATAAATAAAAATAATTCCTAAATAATAATTACCAAAATAATAAAAATAATAAACAAACCTTGAGATTCATCTTCTTCTTGTATTTCTTCTTTATTCCATGCTTCGAGAATATCAATATTTGGAGATAATAATTGTACTACTTTAATCCTTTTTTCTTTTGTAGGAGTATTTTTTCGCTGCCATTCTATTGGTGTTGCATTAGGATATAAAGTTCTATATGGTACTCTCTTATTAAATATATAAAAATTTTTTCTTAAATTATTAAACTAATATTATATAATTAAAAATTAAAGAAAAAAAATAAAAGTATAATATTTATGACTTACAATATCTGTTCTCACAACTTTTTGAAAAAATGGAGTTTTAAATAACTTTTTAATTGCATTCTTAATTTGCAATTTGCGTTTTATTTCATCATATTCTGCAACATAATTAGGTTTTGATTTAAGAATTTTAATAACTTCTTCTGCCAAGAAAATTATTTTTGGTTTCCTTTCAACAAAAAATCTTGGAAGATGTAAAAGGCTTCCATTACTACTGCAAATACCACTTCTTTGGTGATGTATTTGTTTTGTTATTAATTTATGACGTAGTAAAAATTTTCGATAATAAAACAAACTTTTAGGATCTTCTTTTAGTGCACTAAGACTAAGTTTTCCTTGAGTAACTTCACCATGATATCGTGATCTTCCTACTCTTTCTAGAAAACAATACTGCATTATATTTAATTCAAGTATAGGAGATACTTCACATCCCATTAGTGCATGGTTTCTAGCAGATTGTGATGCAACAATAACTAATTTTTGTCCATATTTTTCAGTGACTTCATCTAAAGTTAAATTTCTTATAAATCCTGTAATATCTTTTCGTACATAATAGGTAGAACAAGAGCCTTTAATACCATTTACAACATCATTTATAGGACAATGAGGATAAATATCTAATGGTACAGATTCCTGTATAAATATATAATTTTTTAAATTTAGTAATTTCTTATAATTTAGTAATTTCTTATAATGTAATCTTAAAATACTTACTGGTTCTAATATAGTACCTAAATCAGGATCTACAAATTTATAACGATCAAAAATTTCAAGTGCTTCTCTTGCAATTTCTAATTCATAAAATGCAAATTCTCTAATTTGAACACACATTGACCATATTTGAATCATAAATGGTTTTGAAAATGGTAAAGGATTATGAAGTCGATGTGCTAAACGTAACCATAGTGCTAAAATAAAAAAAATAAAAACTTTTATTTTTACAATAATTTATATTGTTCATATTATTTATTCATATTATTATTAAAAAACATTATTTACTTATTTATAATAAATTTTTTTAATAACAATTTAATTAATAATATAAAATATGATAATTAAATTTTAGAAATATGATATATGATACAAAAATATTAAATTAATTATGTATATTATCAAAAAAAAAAATTTCTTATAAAATAGAAAAATAATATACATATATACAAATAATATACAACGTTAATAAATATTAATATATAAGAAATAAATGTTAATATCTATATTATTTATAATATTTATATTATATTATATATTATATTATATATATTTATTAACCTTCTATAGTAATTCCATCCAATCCTTCTAATGCTACTTCATCAATTATCGAATCTATTAAATTAATTGATGGATATGATACCATATTGATATAATTTAAAATATAATAGACGATATAAAAAAATTCATACTTCCATTCAAATATTGTGTACTTTTAATTAATTTGTATTATTAATTATGTACTTTCGTACATAAAAATGACTTCGCGGTCTATACATTGAACGTAGAATAATTTACATATATAAGTACTTATTTTAAACTGAGATGGCGCTACATTATATCAATAGTAAAGTAAAATAATAGAAGAAAAACAGATAGAAAAATTAGAATCAATGAAAGAAAAAAAATTGTAGAATTAATGCCATCTCTAATGCTATAGATGAAACAAATATAAATAAAAAGAGTAAGAGAAATATAGTAAGAGAAATAAAAATAGTAAAAGAAAGATAGCAAAAGAAATAAAAATATTAAAACAAAAATAGAAATAAGATAAGAATTGACTGTTATCGGTATCTTTTAATTATTAGAGACATATCTTTAGAGATAAGATAAAATAGAGAAAAAATTGAATATGAGTGCCATCTTTTGAAAGTTTTCAAATAATTTTTTTAAAAGATATTTTTGACAATCAAAAGATAATGCTGAAAATCAATTTTATCTAATTTATCCAATCTCTACCCTCTTCCTCCATCCTTCTTTTTGAGTTTCATTTGCGGCACTTTAGAAATAATGCTATTTTCAATATTTTTTTAGTTATTTCTGTGCTCTATATTTTTTTATTTTCATTTTTTAATAAATTTAATTAATTTTTTCATATAACTATTTTATGTTATAAAAAATTATTTTATATATAAATTATCATCTTGAAAATAATATAAATAAAATTGGTAAGAAAACATTTTTTATTTTTCTTATGTATTACAAAATATTAACTATATAATATATTCATAGATTCTATACTAATATATTTTAAACTATTTTCTACTTATATGAATATTATATATGAAGATACAAAAAAAATATTTTTTAATAAGAAAAGAATAAAATTTTAACAAATAAATATGCACAATAAATATATTTTTCTGAAATTATTTAAATCATAAAAAATTAATTATTAAGTAAAACTTTTTATGTATTCTGCATTCAAATTTGTAATCTTAATTTTTTAATAAAATTTATAATCATATTTATAATATAATCTGTAATCATATTTATAATAATTATAATATATATCATAATCAAATATTAATAATTATATCTAATGAAATTATTATAATCAATAAAATATTTGCATTCAATATAAAAAAAGATAACTTTTCTCTATTATATATAATAATTATATTATATATAATAATTATATAATAATTATATTAATTATTTTGTGTCATTAACTATAAATAAAAAATATTCTTTCTAATGTATACATTTTATCACAAAATATTTTCTTAAATTGTTAATAAATTATCTTTTAAGTTGTTATGAATTTATTTTTCTTTTTTAATTGAATTTTTTTATTTTTATGATTAATAGTTTCATTTAAATGTTTTCTCTTTTTTAAAAATTTTAAATTCTGTTGTAATTGATGTAAATTGTTATTGATTTTATTATTAGATTTCATTTGAGAAAATGATGATAAGAATTTATCTGATGTTACTTGTTGTACATTTTCTGTTGATATATTTGTTCTAATCTGTGACTTATTAAGTACTGAATGTTTATTTTGTATTGAATCTTTACATTTTATATTTTCATAATTTGATTTTTTTATATTTATAGAATCCTCTTTGTCAATCATAACTTTACTAAAAATTGCTGTTGATATAGGGACTGGAATAGGAATAGGAATAGGAATTGGTATAGGAATGGGTAAAGGATAAGGTACTAGTATTGTAACAGGAGGTAATTTTGAAGGTAATGAATGAAATAATTCAGTTTGATTGGATTGTTTAAATAATGAAGTTTCTGAAGAAATATTAGTTTGTTTTTGATCCTTTGTTTGGCTAAATTCATTTGATTTAGATAAAAATGGAATTTCTTCGTCTATTACATGTGAAGTTGAATTTAGAAAATATGATGATTTTAACATGTTTCCTGATGAATTAACATATTCTTTTTCTTGTAAATTTTTTATGTCTTTTACATGTATATTCTTTTTTAAAAATGTTTTATTATTTTGATGATTATGTGAATTATGATTTATAATATTCATTACATGTTCTTTTTTAAAATCCTTATAATTCAAATCATTTTTTTTTGAATAATTTAATCTATGATGACTTTTATTAGCTATATAATGCCAATGTTTATTTTCTTCATTTATTAAAATTTTTTTATTATGTTCATTAATATTATTTTTATTAATTTCTATACAAAATTTTTTTCTTTGTTCATTATAATTATTAGTATATTTTTTTATGTATGATATATTTTTTTTTTTTGATATTTTTTGATTAGATACTATTAACTTTTCAGTATTATTTTGTTCTGTTTCTGTTATTCTATTATTATAAAGAGATGATGAAAAATGTGTATCAGCTAAACATATATTTTCTGTGGAATTATTTAATGGTGATTGACAACTTCGAAACCATAATTCTGGTGTTATTAAACTACCTTTTTCTGTGTCATGAAAAGAAACATTGTTTAAATCTTGAAGCATTAAATGAGTTTGTGTTTCATGACAGAAAATATTGATTTTATATTGATTCAAACATCTATTGCTACAAAATTGAAGTTGATTTTCACCATCCTGAAAAAGAAAATACCACTAATATATTAGTATATTATTAAATTATATTGTTAAATTATTATATATTATATATTATTAAATTAATATATATAATATAATATAATATATTAATATATTATAAATTTTTATAATATATTGAAATTATTTATTTATAGTATATTACATTATAAAATTATTTCAATTTAAGTTAAAATAAGAGAAACAATGTTTTCATAATTAATTGTGTTATTTTTTTTTATATTTAATATTTTATATTTTATTTACCTGAAGATCAACATAACTAGTTGGATTTTTTATATGTCTACACCAATCACATATTTTTGTTTGTTTAAAAACTGTTCTTCTACTAGATACAAAGCAAGTTTCACTACAAAAGTATCCCATAGAATTTATCATATTATAAGAATGAATTTTTTCTGATTCACATGTTTGAGTACATGTTCTACCACACCAAGAACAAGATACATTATCTATAAAAGTATCATATTAAATTTATTAAAATTTCTTTAATTTCTTTCTTCTTTTATCTTTGTTTATTTATTTATGCATAATATATATTTTGCATCTTACCTGAATAAATAGAATTTGAATAACTTTCATATGGAAATTTAGTTGTAGAGTCAAAAGATGCTGTTTTCATTGATAAAGGAGACATTAATTGTCTATTCAGAGATATTAAGTTATTATTAGAATAAGATATATTGGACATTTCAAAAACTGAATTAGATATATTTAATGATGGAGATTTTAATGCTAATTTGTTTGAAATAATATCTTGATTAATTTGAAGCATTTCATTATTTTTTGTAATAGGTTTAGATGTAAAATGATCCAGATTTAAACTTTTTGTACAACCGCTATCCACTTTGTCATAGCCATACCATCCCAATAATTCACTCATTGCATTTGCTGCATATTCCTATAATAATATATAAAAATATATTATTCATTATGTATAAAAATAATTTTTTTCAATATCATTTTGTACATAATTGTTTTTAATTTAATTTATATAAGCGCAGTATTTATATAATTAAAAATATTTTATTATATATATAATTATTAATAGTTAATAATTACTATTAATAGTATTTCCAAAAAAATAATAGTATTTAAAAAAAAATAAATAAAACGGGCTTTTGATAAATTATGTTTGAAATAATAAATAAAAAAAAAATTTGAAATAAAGAAATTATAATGAACGAAATTGAATATTCGTTAATTATAATAGAATACGGATCAATGGATTATATTACATTTTAATAGCATGGATTATGTTACTCTCATATTACTTATACATAGTATATGTATATGCACGAACAAAATTTGTTAAATTATTGCGATTATATTTATTCAATCCTTTATAAATGAAATTTTTTTAATTATGAAAGAAAAATTAAGTATAATTTTTTATTTTAGTTTTAATATTGGAAATTAATAAGTGCAATAATAATTTATGTAATATAATTAATAGATATAATTTAACAATATAATAGAGAAAAAAATTATTACAATATATAATAAAATTATAAAAAATAAATATAATAATATTTAACTTTATTAAATAATTAGATTATATTCATATTCTATTATTTTGATTAATTGTTTATTAATAAAATAAAAATATAAATCTAAATGTAAAAAATAAAAATATAATACCTGAATTTCATTATTAGTTTCTTCTTGTTTAATTTTAACTGGCGTACAATTTTTTTGAGATGAATAATAAGATTCATTATAAGGTGACGAGGAAAATACTTTCCTTGTGTTTTCTTCGATGTTTTTTAAAAATAAATTAATTGGTTTATTGTCCATATTATATTATGAAATATGAACATAAACTTGATAATAATATTTTTTTAAACCTTTTAACAAAATTTCAAGAAAATTGATATTAATATTAATTCTATTATGTTACATTTATTATATATTAAGATAATAAAATGTTACGTAAAATTACTTCAAACAAGATTATATTTCGTATTTTTTTTATAAATTAATAATGAAATTATATATTTATTTTTCAATTAAATATTAACGCCAATTGTACCGTATTAAATTTTATTTCAATGAAATCAAAAATGTTTTATGATTGACTTTTTTTTTTTTGATTTTTAATTTATTCATTATTTTTAATATCAATATCAAGTATTTACATGATATATGATTTTTTTATTATTGACTATTTTACTTAATTTTATATTATATTATATTGTTATAAATAATTATATATAATTATTAATTTGTTTATTAAATTCTTGTTTTATTATAAAATTTATTAAAATCTTTATTATTGTATTTTTCCGTATTATATTAAAAATTAAAAATTAAATTTATTAAAAATTAAAGAAATTATTAAAAAAAATATTAAATTAAATATTATTAAATTAAATTTTTATTTATTGTATCATTATGTGTTTATTTGTTTGCGCTCTTATTATGTATTTAATAATGATAAGAAATAACAATTTAAAATTTCAAAGAATTCACATCGAAACAAATATGTATTATATATAATAATACATACATATATATTTGAATAAGTAATACTAAAGCATCAAGCTGTGCCTAATCAAATTTCACTGATATTTTTAGGCCACTAAGGTAATACAACTTGCGTGAAAATAGATCGCATAAATAACTCGTATCTTCTTGTCGACTTTGCAAAAATTTTCTTTATTTTTTTCAAATATTTATTTTTTTATGCATATCATATAATTTTTAATTATTATTCGATATTAATTATATATATAAAATTGTTAGAATATGCAAAACGACATACTTTATGAAAATAAATTATTTAAATATTTAAATAGTTCTTTTAAATAATTCCACGTATACTATTTATATGCATTATTATTTGTATTAATAATTAAAAATAATTTTAGAAATGCATTTTTATTTATAAATTACATGTTATGATTTTTCAAAATTAGAAACCGAAATATAAAATAATATTTTGAATTAAATTTTAAACTTTGATATACAAGCAAAGAAAAGGATAGAAAAAAAATTTAATTTTATGCGCGCACTTTTTTTAATTTTCGGGATTTCTCACAATTGTAATGTTTCTTTTTCTCCTTTTTTTTTAAATTTCAAAGATAAAATTATAAAAAAAATCAATAAATACAAACAAAAATATCCGCGAAATAATTTCGTTACAAATCGTTCGCGCTCGTCCAAAGTCGAGGTCGATAACAATTGACATGTTACAGCTACGATCGCTCAGTGTGAACTAAACGATGAATTTTCGCAGTCTATTAAATAACATGAAATCTTGCACTGCATAATTTATTCGTCAACTGTTTTTGTTAGATTAATTAAATGCTATAAATATTATATTATATTAAATTTGTTTGATATATATTGGAAATTTTAAATTAATTATGAATATTTCTTTAACATATTATTTTATAATATTAAGTTAAACATGAAATAAATTATTTATCCATATATAATAGATAAACATATAACAATAGATAAACATATTAATGACATAATTGAATAAATTAATTTATAATATTAATGATAAATATATTATTAAGATAATTGAATTTAAAAATTTTTTATTCATCACAATTTAATATTTTAATGAAAATTAATTTGAAAAATCACAAAATTAAACAATTTCAAGATTAATTAGGATTCAAAAAAAATCTATATATTATATTATATATATTATATATATTAAATAAAAACGAAAATTTTCGAAAAATTAATATAATAAATTTTTATAATTTTATATAAACTTACAAAGAGAAAAACATTTTCTTTAAAAAAAATAAGATTTAAAATAAAATGAAATGATCATTACTATTGCAAAAGTATCTTCTACTTATACCATTTTATTTCTTATTTAAAATTAATTAGAACATTTTATAGTATATTTTATTAGTACAAAATTAATTAAAATATTGATATTTAATATTTATTTTTTTATTGTCATTTAATATTATTATAAATAAACTGATAATTCTAAATATAAAAATAATATAGTATAATATATTCAAAAATTTCAAATAGAGTTTAAAAAAGTACAGTATATTAATTATTTTATTTAATTATTTATTAGTTAAGTTGTAGCAATTTATTGAAATAAAAAACTTTTTAAATTTGTTTAATTTCACCACTACAATGAGGACAACAGGTTATATTTGAATCGCTTCGTGGAAGAAAGATTTGGCCACCAATTGCAACAGCTGCTCCCATTACTGCACTACAAGCTACATCTTGTCTTCCTGACATAAGTAATTTTGGGCTCATAAGAAGCTGTATAAAAATGAAAAAAAAAATAAATATAAATAAAATAAATAAAATAAATAAAACAAAATAAAATAAACAAATTATTTATACAATGAAAAAATTAGATTTACTTGTTCTGCAGTCTTCTCAGCAAGTGTTTTCATGTCTAAACCAGTTATATTAATTTCTCTTTGTAAATTAATATTTTCTACACCACTTAATAATTGAACTTTCAGAATTTCTGCAAGTTGGAAACAGCCTTGTGTTAAATCTATTATGTTTGTACTCAATAATTCATGTCTTTTGCAAGTAACAGTTGCAACAGGATCAAAATTTTCACGTAAAATGCTAAGTATTCTAAAAAAATATAAATATAATATATAAGTATATAATAATTATATATTAATATATTAATATATTCTATAAAAATATTTGCATTAATACAATAAATTATATATGTTTTATAAATACAAACCTGTATGTTTTAAGAGATATATCTCGTATAAGATTTCGATCCTCTAAAAGTCTTTTTATTACTTCTTGAAGATCTGTAGTTCTTTGACAAAGAGCTGCTTTCCATTTTGCAAGTTCTTCAACCATTAAGCTATGAAAAAATTACTAAGAGTTAACTAATTGTATATAAATTTGAAAATTAAAAAAAGTATTTGTGTTAATTTATTTTCATTTACCTACTGGCTAAGAATTTACTTCTCCAGACTTCACATTGACCAGCTAACCATTCTGTTTGTTCTTGATGTGTTGAAAGATGTTGAGCAGAATTTAAAAGAGCTCGAGCAAGTTGTAATTTATCTTCAGTTAACAAATGAACTTTAGTTTCAAGATCTTCTCCAACAGCAGCTACTAATAAATTTTTTAATTCTCCATTAACCTATTATGCAAAAATATATAAGCAAAATTGTATAAAATATTACTATCTAGTATAAAAAAAATAATATTCCAAATAAATTTAAAATAAATATTAAATTTATGTATACATATTTTTATAAATAAAAATTAGTTGAATTTTTAAATAATTAAATCATTTTAATACTTGTGCTTGAAATTTCAATTGATTTTCAAGTTGACTATTTTCCTCTTTAAGTTTTTGTATTTCTGCTTCATATTCTTCTTTTTCTTTCAACCATTCATTTCCTATACAATTATTTTCATCTATTATCTTTAATTCATTACATAGCACTTTTGTTTCATGAAGTTTCATAGCAACAACTTGAGCAACAGTCATATTTACATTTACATTACTTTTTTGTAACTTTTTATTTTTTTTTTCATATGGAATTATTGGATTAACTGCAGCTTTATATGGTTCATAAGGAATAAATTTTGGTTCTTTTAGTTTTAAAGAATTTAAAATATGTTTTTCATCTTTTACATTAGTAACATATTTTGGTTTCAAATTTACTATTGGACCATTCGGAGTAACTGGAGGAATTGAACTTAATTGTTTTAAATCTGTTGGATGATAAATTAATGTTTCACCAAGACGACATTTTGTCTGTTTAATTTCAATTTTTTCAGCAGTTACATTTTCCATTCCATCACCTTCTGTACGTTTAATCGAACCCATGACTTGTATATCTTAAACATTAATAAAATTATATTATTAATATATAATAAAAAAAATTTTAAAAATAACGGATATAATAATCTAAAATACAAATAAATATTTTTTTAAATTGTAATTATTTTTATATATTTTTCTATTAAAATAATTATAGAATAAGTAAATAAAATATTTAATTACTTATATAATGATAATATTATTATAAAATTAATTCTTATTTTTATAAAAAATTGAAATTTAGATACATAAAAATAAAATAATAAATGAAAATAACTACAAAAATAAAAAATATAAATACATTATAAATTTACAAATAAACGATAAAAAGTAATCTAACCTTGTGATTTAATTTGAGTTTTATCTTTAAAATTTGAAATATTGGCCATTTTTTTTTAAATTATATTTATTTAAACAATTTTAATGTTGTTTTCTATAAAAATAATTTTTATAAACAAATTGTAAACTACTTTGTATAAGTATATCAATCATTATCAATCCCCTATTTGATACATACAATTTAATAAAACGAATTCACATAGAATGAATAGTAAAATGCGCATTACCTATATGTAAAAATATAGGAATGAAAATTTTTTATATAAATTAAAACACATATTGATATTTATAAACCAAAATTTTTGTATTTTAACAGATATTTTATAATTGTACAATTATAATTGTCTTCGTAAATATATAATTTAAATAATTTCTTTTGAAAAAAACTATTCAATAAATTTAAATTGAATAATTAAATTAATTTTAAATTTTAAATTTTTAATAAATTAAAAAAATATTCTATTAATAATCATTGATCTTATATATATATATTTTCCAATAAAAAACGACGAAAAATAAATGAAAAGTTTTTGTAAAAATTAATATCGATCGATTTCGATAATTCGATTTTTCAAATTTAATTTCAAATTTTCATATATAAATAAAGTAATTAACCATGAATTTAATACAATAAAAATATTAAAAAAAAAATTTAAATTAAGTTATTCAATATAACTTTAATGAAAATAATAATTTAAAATAATTATGCAAAATGCAAAATGTCAATTAAATTTTATTATAAATTTTAATCCCTTTTTCAATTGATATATTATTAAATTTAAGAAAAGATTCATTATAATTCAAAATTAAATATGGTAAGAATAATAATCATATTTATATTATAATGCAATAATTTAGTTTATAATTAATTAATAATATTTTTAATTGATAAAATAATGTATTTTCATAAATTTCAAATTTTAATTTCAATAATAACATTATAACAATAATTTTATATAATACAAGATACATATATATAAATAAATATGCACATAAAATAGAATAATGTAATATAATATATTATACTTTAATTTATAGTTATTTCAAATATAAAAAAATTATGGATAAAAAAGAATATAAAAAATATAAACAAAGAATTGCTCAAACTGAAGCTAAAATTGACAATAAAGCTCCACCATTTCATGTGGCTTATTATTATGATAAACATAATATGAGAAGTGATTTAACTCGAATACGAGAAATAGATAGAGAAAATATGACATTATTAAGACGAATAAACATAATTGTCAGATTTGGAGTAAGAATAAGATATTTTATTTCAAGAATATTTATTCCACTATATTTTTATTTTAATCATTTCACTATTTATTTAATATTATATTTATTTTTATTTTTAAGTTTATTATTATAATATTTAATTTTTATAACATATTAAAAAAATTATATATGTTTTATGTTTGATAATATTTCAAATATATATTACTCATAAATAAAACAATTTTCTACTTAAAATATTAATTGCATAAATATAATAATATTATTATATATATTAAAATTCATAATATATATATATATTATATAAAAAATGTATTAAAAATATATTTTTTATTGTATGCGAATTATAGGGAAATATTGATTGTTGGTTACCGAAAATAATATATAGGCCAAAATTTTATGAACAACAAAAAGCAGAAAATAAAAAAATCAAGACACAAAATAAAAATATATTACAAAAAATTCAGAATGCAACTAGTAAATATTCTACTGTAGAATTTATACAAAGTTGGAAGGAAATGCAAAAGAAAATGGAAATAAAAAAAAAAAGGCAAATTTTCTTAAACGTTTAGCTATATTAATGTACCATGAAATAATATTTCTTATATGAATTTTATAGATATGAACATAAACCTTTAGTAAAAGTTATTGGATTGCAGTTAATTCCAGATCATTGTATGGTTAAAGATTTATCGTTACTAAAAGAAATGAATCCGTCTATTCGAACCAAATGTTTTTTTGAAATTGAAATTAAAGGAGATCAAAAATTAGGATGTATTCAATTCGAACTTTATAACGATATTGTACCTCAAACATGTAAAAATTTTGCAGAATTATGTCGTGGATTTAATGGTTTATCATATAAGTATATATTTTAAAAAGATAAATTATCATTCTTAAAATTTTTATCATTAAATCATGAATTTAATTATCATTAAATTATTATTATCAAATTTAATATAAAATATAATAAATTCGTATGATTATATCGGCAATTAAATCTTTATATAATATATTTATATTGTATTTATATTGTATTTATATTGACAAAAATAATATTTTTTTGTATTAGGAATACACCATTTCACCGAATTGTTTCTGGTTATTGGTGTCAAGGTGGAGATGTTACAAAATTTAACGGAAGTGGAGGAATTTCCATATATGGCGATTTTTTCGAAAATGAGAATTATAATTTACATCATGCTGGTCCTGGAATTTTATCCATGTGTAATGAGAATGAGAATAAAAGTAATTCCAAATTTAATCTTACTTTTAAACGGTTAGAGACTGTAAACGAAAAAAATGTAGTTTTTGGAAAAGTTATTGCAGGTCTTTCAAATATTTATAAGGTAATATTTTTAAATATTTATTTTAATAATATAATATATTTAATTTTAATCATATAATCGTGTAATGATTTTGAACGTCATTAAATATTAGTATAAAATCTAATATTTTTAGATCGAAGAATTTGGAACAAAAACGGGAAAACCATTTAAAACAATAATTGTATCTAATTGTGGTATTATATAAAGAAATAAAAATCATAGATAAAATCAAGTAAAAACATAAAAAATAAAATCAATTATTAAATCACACATATGTATATAAATATTATAATAATGTATATAAACATTAAAGTATTATATAAACATTTCTTTAATGAATGTGTCACAATTTAATATTAAATTTTTAAATTTAATATAGTTTAATTTTTTTATCACAAGATCAGTTAATTCTTTTAATGCATTTAATTATTTATATTAACTTTATAAATATGCATATTAACTTTATAAATATATATATATATATATAGTGATTTATATATTAAAAAAAAAATATAGGTAAATATTTGATAATAAACTATATTTTATTATATTTTTTGCAATAATCTCTATTTTTTATTATTCATATACAATTATCATCAATTATTTTATGTATATATTACATATATCCTATATATTCTAATTTATTCATAAGGCACTTAAAAATTGATGAAATAAATCTTCTTATTTATATAGATATATTAAAATAATTATATATGATTAAAACAAAAAAGATATAAATACAATTAAAATAAAATAATGTTAGCAATAAAGATATATATAATGCAATAGAAATTATTTTATATCTAATTAACCACAGACCATTATATAATTTATATTTTTAAGCTGGTATTCTTTTAGGATTTAAATCATACATTCGACGCATACGTTTTTTTAATTCTTGTGGAAATTTATCATAGCACTTTTTACATGCCGGTTTTAAATCGAATTCAAAAAACTTAGTTTTCTGATTCATTTTCTGATCACAAAAAGCACATGCAAAATGATGAACGCACCATGCTTTGTTCAAAGCTGTAAAAACTGAAAAATTCGAAATATATTATATATTTTTTTATTATTTAAATTATATTTATCATATTTTCAATATTTTCAATTCGAAAAATTGAAATAAATTTATAATATACTTGCCATCACCAGAAATTACTTGATTACATACAAAACATAAATTGCCAAAAAGTTGATGATAATGTGTTTCACAATAAGCTAAACCTTTCTTCTCATAGTGACGATGACCTAAAAATGGCTTTTCACATTTTGCACAAACAAAATGTTCAACATGCCAATGTTTGCCTAAAGCAGTTACTACTCGTTCCTCAATTGGACGTCGACATGCACCACAAATTGGAATTCCCATTTTATCATGACATCTCAAACAGTATAATTCATTCTAAAAATGTTATTAAATATACATCAATATGTTATAAAAAATATTATTTTAAAATAATATAATTATAAATATGTACCATTTCATTTGCAGCATATCCTGGTCTAGAATTAACTTCTCTAGCATCTGAATTAAGTTCTATACCACAAGCAGTACAATTAAAATGATAAGGATGATAAAGTTCTCCACGAAAACGAAGAGGTTTGTCATCAATTACACCACTAAAAATTATATATTATAAATATTTAAAAAATATATTTTGCTTGCATAATTTTTAAATTCAATTATGTAAATAAAATTAAAATTCATACTGGCATTGATGACAGATATATTTTCCAAGTGCCCCAGCCTTAACACGTGCATTACATGTGTGACATAATGCTCTACCCTGACATTTAATAAATCCTGCATCAGCCAATTCACCATTGCATTCTTCACAACGAAAACATCCTGGATGCCAATTAGCATTCATAGCTTTTATTACACGACCAATAACAAATTCTCCTGCATAAATATTAATTTTTTAAATTAAAATTTGCAATATTTTTATGATAAATACTAAAAACAATAACTTACCACATTTCTCACAACAAGGTGCAAATAAAACATGAAAATCATGTTCACAATATTTATATCCCTCAAATTCATAAAATATTCCATCTGGAAATGGACGAAAGCATTGTGCACATCTAAATAAAATATTTTTTTATTACAATTTTTTATAATTATAGATAATAATTAGATTTAAATTTTATGCATAATTATTAATATTTTTACTACATTATCTACTTAATATTTAAAAAATTATATTTAATTTATATTTTTTCTGCTAAAGAAAATATAATAAATTCTAATAAATTCTAAAAAAAATAATTCAATTCTTACACAAAACATTGAGGATGCCATAATTCTCCATTTGAATTAACAATCTTCTCATGAGGTACAAAACCTTCTCTACATCGAGAACAAAACATATTATCCAAAGACATTTCTGTAACACTTTATTAAAATTTATATTATTAATAAAAATAATTAGATATAAAACAATGTATATAAAATTATTTCTATAAATTAACATTTATTTAATATAATAATTAATGATTGATCAATATAATAAAGTATATATTTTTTGATTTTATAAATAAACATAATTTAAATTTTTATTTAATCTTAATTATAAAAAAAGATTTAATTAAATATTTAATATAAAAAATAAAAAAAAATAATATTTAATTTATTAAAAACTAACATAAATAAAATTTAATTAATATAAAATCATAAAATATACAATTAAAAATTTTTTAAATATTATTAATTATCAAATTTTTAGTATATAATGTAACAAATATACATCACATTTTTAAAATTGAATGATAATAATTTCATTTTTATCATATAAAAATATTCCTTTCTTATAATATATAAATATATAATTATAAAAATATTATATATTTATATTAATGTTTATATTATGTTTAAATCGGTGTTTCAAATATTTTATCTCATTATATATGTAACGGACTTAAAATTATATACCTGGAAACTAATTTTGCAGACGGTAGATTTCCTATAACACTATGTTTCACAAGAGAAATTATTGTGCTTACCCTGGCATTCTTTAATGATAAAGAAGAATTTATTAAAGCATATGATTTTTATTAAATATTATTATTATTATTATTATTATTATTATTTAAAAAATAGCAATATTATATATTAAATATTATTTAAAAATATCTAATATTTTTATAAATTAAAATTATCATTAATATCAATCACAGTTTTTAAAATAAAATTTTATATAGAAAAATACACAATATTACAAATATGATTGCACATTGACAATGAATATATTCGTTATATACTTAGTTAAATATTTAAAATAAAAATTACGTCATCAAATAATGTATCGTCTTTTCCATAATAATCATTTAACAGCAGTAACCAATCAGATGTTAGAAATATGGATTTACCTTTTGTGAAATATTGCTTTAAACAACGAAATAGAACTATATAGATATGAAACTTTATTATTTTAATTTTATTATAAATACTAAATAAAATATTCATTTATATACATAATATACATGCTTGTTAATATTAGTATAATTGAATTAATATAAACTAAAAAATTAAATTTTTCAATTTTGTTAAAATTATATTTACAAATATAAAATTTTATTTACAAAAAATTATTGAATTGCTTAATTTCTTAATATTTAATTAATATTGCATATATTTAAAGAGAATTTTATGATAATAATATGAGATTTTTATTATATGATAATAATATTAACAATATTCTTCTTTAAAATAATAATTACAATTATTACAAGAATTAAAAATAAAAAATAAAATAATATAAAATAAATTAAAAATTGTTTTATAAACTAATTTTTAATAATTTTTAATATTATTATATAAAAATCCATTATAAAAATTATAATAATTTTAATCATAATTTCAAATATTGTTTATTATTATTCATTGTTTAATATAATATTTAAAATTTTTTTTAATAATTATATAATTATATATTAATGTTAAAATAGTTGTATGTATATTTTTTAACAATTTGATATAATACAAAATAATATTTACTTTTAAATTATATAATAATATTTTTATTTTAAAATATAATAATATTTGTATAATATAATTTTACAGTAATATAAAATTTACATATAACATAATTTTAACTATTTATTAAATTAAATATTAGTTAAATACTAGTTATTAAATTATATAAATAAAAAAAATAGTTTTAAAAATATATTAAAATATATTAAAATCACTAAATTTAGTGATATGGCGCTGTTAGTCTACTAATCGATCGAAGAGTTTTATCAAAGTTGACACTCTGCAGCTGCTTCTGTACGAATTATTCTGTGTTCGTGAAAGAACATTTTCTTTCAATTAATTGTTAACTGTAATTTGAAAAATGGCATGGTTATGTAGTCGTATTGTTTTCCACAAATGTCGACGAACATTCTCTTGCAATGCTGTTAAATTCTCAAAAAAAGAAAGTAAAGTGAATATATTATTTAAATAATAAAATAATTATAAAAAAATTATTTAAATTTTTTGCATTTTTCTATTACGTAATATGATAATATAATTTATTGATTTTATATAATTTTTGATTTAGATATAAAATAAAGCTTTTAAATAAATTTCTATTACAGCTTTTCCTGATCCATTGGAACTTGCTACGGGATTGGAAAAACGTGAATTACTTGCTGCAGCAGCTGGTAATTTTGTAAGTTTATATTTAATAATTTTTTGAACTAATGTCACATTTTAAAATTTTATTTTTTTAAATGTTTTTACTATTATAATATAAAATAACGAATCATATTTAAGTCTAGTAATATATTTTATTAAATAAATTTATTAAAATAAGATAATATCAAAAATGTAATTTGCAAACTAAAATTATTTTTTGTGTAATATCATCATTTTTAAATATAAATAGAATTTTGTTTTTAAATTAATCTAGAAATTTGATTAAAATCAGTAAAAAAATTAATTATATATATATATATATATTGATATAAATTCTTATTTTATTATCATATATATTTATATGATAAAATTCCAAAATAAATAATATATTAGTTTTTTTAAAAAATGAAAATAAATATATAATGTTCTTAATTTATGGTTTATTTGATTTTTTTATAGATTATAAATTTTTTTTTAATTTTGATTAATTATTATTATTTATTTTAGGATCCATATCACATGAAAGCCATAGAAATATCACGTGATAGCACAAAGGATTGCCCAAATTTAGTACCAAGTGCATTCAAAAGTCGTATTGTTGGTTGCATTTGTGAACCAGATACTTCACATGTAAATTGGATGTGGTTACATGATGGCCAGCCACGCCGATGTGAATGTGGACATTGGTTTAAACTTACTCAAGTTGCACCACTTTAATTTAATGTCATTTCTTGTTAATTAGTCATTTGTTTAAAACATAGAATTAATGTTGTATAAAATATTAAAGATTGTTTTTATTTATTACCTTCTTATATCCTTTCTAATATTTCATATATATCTTTTAATTTAATTTAAAATAAATTATTGAAATCATTATTTTTTGTGTTGTATTTATCTAGTTTATTTCTAAATATTTATTCTAAAAATTTCAAAATAAAATTTTTTTTATGATATGAATTTATAAAAACAATGTAATATTAAAGTTTATAATTATAATTAAATGATATGAACTTTTATATAGTAATTAAATATGTATATTTCCAATTAAATTATTTTAATAAATATTATTAAAACCCTTTTTTTATATTTTATTTATACTTGTTTATATACTTATATTTATATACTTTATATTTATACTATTTATATTTATATTTATACTCATTTTTTTTATATTTTTTATTTTAATTTTAGTTAATATTAAACAAAATCATGATTAATTAATAAAAAAATTATATTTATCTAGTATATGCTAAAAAAATATAAATAAACAAATATATATAAATATATATATATAACCAATAAAAATATAATGAAATAGGAATATTAAAAAAATTGACTAATACATAAATCTATAATTATATATAAATATGTAAATATTTATTATATAAATTATTTATCTTAATATAATAAAAAATATATTGAAAATATATTTTAATAATATATATAAATATTAATACATTTTACAAACAAAATTTATTTTATATATTTAATATTATAAGTATAAATTAATTTTGATTGTGAAATATTATAAATATTATATACATAATATTGTTTTAATATTTGCTTTATGTTTTAAAAATGGTAATCTTATATTTATAATATTATATTTATAAATTTATTACAGTCTCTCTCTCTCTCTCTTTTACTTTTAAAATATTTTACAATTTACATAAATTTCCATCAGGATATTTTTATTAATCTTAACAAAATCATGATCATAAATAAGCAAATCATTTTTGCCATTTACATTATAATTATGCTAATCAATTTATTAATCTTTAAATCTAACATTAAATAATATTAAAACTTCCTAAAAATTTGTTTAAACACAATATACATTTTGATATTCTCTTTGAAAAGCAGTGCTTCTTGTATTTGTTAAAATATCAGTTCTTGGTCTACGGAAGAGTAGTACATGTGGTTCTGAAAAATTATATGAATTTGCAAGAATTAATATGTGAATTATTTATTTTATTGTAATTATATTCAATGTAAATACTCAATTTTATAAATAAATATTTTTATTTCAATTTAAAATATGTTATTATTATATATAAAATTTAATATTATTTTATATAAAATATAAAATATAAATTTATCTGAATTGCTTAAAGAAACAAATGAAATTGCATGAAAAATATAATATATTTATAAAGATTTTTTGACAAAATCAGATTTATTTCTAACGCGAATTTTAATAAATTATATAAACAAATTTTTTAAATATTTTATTTTATAAATTTATTTAATTATAATTTATACCTGGTACATGCATCATATAATGTACCCAACCTGGACTTTGTTGAACTCCTAAATTTCTCCATTCTGTTTCTGACATAAGATGAGTTTTTGGAACATGTCTTGCTAAATCAGCTGGTAGAATAACATGTCTGTAAACAAATAACTGCTTATTATAAACTTATATTTATTGTAGCTATATAAATTTTTTATTTTAATTATGAATATTAAATAATTTATCTTTTTATTATAAACATTTTTTATAAAATATTTATGAATTATTGTATATATTCAAATAATAAAAAAATAATAATAATAATAAAAATATATAAAATAATATTTTTAATACATTGAAATATATAATGAAATGTATATATATATATATACATATATATATACATATATATAAGAATAAGAATTTATATATACATATAGATTCTTTAATTTTCGATAAAAGTATATACATTAGAGATATTCTTTATGCATTTTAATTGATATTTTATATTGAATATTTTAAAACGAACAAATTAAATTTTTCTACGAACCTATATTCATATTTATCGTCGTTGTATTTTTCAGAATATTGTATTTGATCAGCTGGCATATTATATTTGAATGATTATATCTGAATAAAAATTATAAATTTATAAAAAATATAAGTTTTTTTTTATAAGATTTGTTTTCATAAAAATTGTACATGTACATATAAAAATAAATTTCACCTTATTATATATGATTTTAAATAAATTTTAACACTAGACAAGTTTAGTATTGGTACTAATTTTTTTTCAAAAGCCATAACAGGTTGCACAGGTATATGCATGCTTTAGAAACTAATGCGCCCTCTCTTATAATTCCATTTAATTTATATTAAATTTAGAAAAAAAACATTTAAAATTCAGGAAATATAATTTAAAAAATAAATCTATTAAAATTCTAAAATATTTTGAAATATTTTAAATTTAATAAATCGATAAGATTCTAATTTCCGCTAATAAAAAATGCAAGATTTATGTCCACTTTGTTTAAAAAGTGGCATTAAAAAGAAAATAAAATTATTACAAATTAATTTACAAGAAGCTGTATGGATGTGTGAAGAAGAAAAGGTGAATTTATTATTCTAATTTACAAAAATATGAATATAATTTTACTTATTTTTTTACTTATTATTGATAATATTTCAATATTTAATAACATAACCTTATATATATATCAATAAAAAAGAATTTGAAAAAAGAAATATGTAAAATATATAATTTTGTTATTCTTATTTTATATTACATAATTAATTTATTTTATATTTTAGTGTATATGGCCTCTTGGATATGAAGATTTTGTATTTTGTCCAAGAGCAGTGGGAAAAATCTGGTCTTGTTATTGGGATGATTATAAACCAACAATAACAAAATTAAAAGAAAATATAACATCAACAAAATTATCATTATGTAATACACTTGTATCACCAAAAAAACATACGCCAAAAGAAATGATTGATGATTTAAATATATATTACATAGAAAATATTAATATTACAAATAATGATTCAAATATAATAAATTCAAAAACTATTCTTGATCAATCTACTTCTGTTTTTGAAGAACCAAGTATGATAGGGAATATTGATATTAAAGAACAATACAATGACAATAATATTATTTTAAATAAAGAAATTAATAATATAAATATACATAATAAAAATTTTCAATTAATTGACAATAATATAGAAAATATAAAAATTAAAAATGAATGGATAAATACATTGAATAAAAATATTAAAGAAAATATTAGTTCAATAGAAAATATTAAAAATGCAAATAGAAGAACTCCAAAAATAACAAATGTTGAAAAAACAAATATTGATATTTCTAGTATTAATGTAGGAAATCAAATTTCTGTCTATCAGGATTCAAATAAAAAAATTTTAAATATTGAATCTAAAGATATTACAGAAGCTAAATTAATATCAAAAATTGAAGCATTACCAAATTTAGAATCAAATAAAAATAGTGAAAGTGTATTAAAATCTAATTTAAATGTCACTAAAATGGAAATAGATGGCTTACCACCTATAACATTATCTTTTGAAATTCCAGTATGTACTACAACTACTGAAACAGTCAAAAATATAATGCAACAAACTGATTATAAAAATAATAATACAAAATCAAATTCTTCAGAAATAAAAAATACATTTGTAAAAAGAAATATAACTAGTGGTAAACAATATGAAAAATTCAGTTTCAGTGCTATTAAGAAAAATAAAGAATCAAGTAGTTCTAATATTATTAATAATATTAACAATAATTCTTTAAATATGAAAACAAACCCAACAGTTAAAACAGAAAATTATTTAACAGAAACAGACATAAATGCTGCTTCTATATCAAATCAATTTAATAATTCTATAACTTCATTCAATCAAGAAAGTATAACATCTGATATTTTAGCTACAAATACCAGTATAAATATAGATACTGTTTTAGAAGATTATTTAACTAATGATTATAATGTTTCTGAAGATATAAATGATGAATGGATAAATTCTTTGTTGAGCTAACATTTATAATATATATACTTATTATAAAAATTCAAATTTATGATTACATATATAAAGTACATAATATAATTATTTTATATGAAATATATTTCATAAATATTTCATATTTCATATTTAAATTAATTGTATTTAGAATCACAAATAAAATTTTAAAAGAATTTCTGTATTTTTATTTATATAAAAATATTTTCATATGTTTAATTATGTAATATTTAATTATTATTAAAATTTGATTTTTGATATTATGATTGTTTTATTATAAAACACATAATTTAATTATATGTTACGAATTTATAATTTCACATTAATAATGTGATAAATATGACATATTTAAAAGATATAATGCAGCTTTATCAATTATATATATATATATATATATATATATATATATATATATATATATATATATATAATATATTTAAATATATATAATATTATAAATATTATAATAGTCTATATATTATAATAGTATATAGTTGTGATTAATTATATATACATTTTAGAAATATCTGATATCATTTAATTTAAATAATTTGCAAATTTAGTATAAAAATAATTTTATTTCTATACAATCCTAAAATAAAGAAAAATATCTACAATTTTTACTTGTATAGTCCATTTAAAAAATTATATATAATTGTTTTGTTGTAGAATTATTCATAATGTGTTATGTTTTCACATTTTTTTTAAAAAAGGAAAAAAAAGGAAAATAAAATATGAACTTTTCATGTATTTTGATATAAATAACATATACTCAATTTATAATTGTTTTATGTGTATCACGTATATTACAATATAATACAATTTATGCATAAATTGTTACGACAATATATTTAGTGGAAATTGTCTTTTAAATATAATCAGTATTATTAAGATGATTATTTTGATATATTATAATTGTACATAATAAACAAAAATGGTTTTATGTATTTTATAATCCAATTATATCTAATGAATATAACATTTAAATATATAAATATTTTTAAAATTGTTAAAGTAATCATTACATGTGCATTTAATACTTTTTTGAAGAATATATACATATTTCCTTATTTATGAACCGACAATGAATTTATTTCTGTAGCTATTTTTGTGATATTCTTAAAAGCAAACATTTAAACTTTAAACAGAATTTTATGATACTTAAAATGTACGTCCTAAAAAAGCAAATCTATTATACAATATAATATATTTTTTAAAAAACTCCAATATTCTTTTGCAATATGAAATAAGAGCAAAGTGAAAGTGAAAGTAAAATATGCAGAAAATTATTGCAAAAAATATATTTATATTGTACAATTACAATAAATTGCAAAACAAAATAGTTATTTACCTATCAATAAAAAGACGCTTATATTTTGCATTCAGCTCTTTTCTTTATCTTTTAAAATCTTTATTTTTCGACCTAATAAATCATATTTAGAATGATTTGGTTCTGGATCCTGATCTGTATCTGAACTACATTCACTGTCACTAGAATCTTCGTAGGAACCAAGACCAGGTAAAATTCCAATACATTTCATACCTCCTGTTTCATTTGTTATATTTTTGTCTTCTGAAGTATCTTTGAATGCAGATTCACATTCAGTAATTATCTGTTCATTTATTTCACAGTCTTCTTTTTTTATATCTTTATTTTCTTCAGATAATTTTCTTTTAACACCCCGAGGAACATCTATATAAATAGAATATTAAGCTAACATTGAGATTTGAAAAATTAAATTATTAAATTATTGTAATCTTTTATATATACTGAAAATATAGTTTTATTTTTTTTATAATAATAAATATTATTTTTTTATCCAATAGCTAATTTTAATATATTAAAAAATTTAATATATTAAAAATTTCTATTTACCTTGTTTTTGTTGTTTTTCAGGACGTTTAACTACTACTCCAGCTAATAATTTTAATTGGGAAGTACGACTATAAAAAAACAAAATTTTTTAATATTATAAAATATTATTTTTACATTATTCATAATAATAGAAATAATAAAAAATTCGAAATTAAATATTAATTATTATTTATTATATAAAATATATTATGTAATTTATTTTACAATATCTAAAATATAATGAAGAAATTAATTACTGAATTAATAAATACATTAAATAAATTAATATATTACCTTCCAGAAGAAATATTTTTATTCATAATTTGAGGATTTTTTAATTCTTGTTTTAATTTTTCATTTAAAGATTTTTCTTGTAATGAAGCAACAGCAGCTTTGAAATCTCGCATTTCTTTTTCTTCTTCAAGATTTTTTTTACGTTCTTCTTCTAATTTTGTTCTATCTACCAAATCTAAAAATTCTACTTCATCATCATCTAAACCTTTTATCATATTTTCTGAAATAAAAAAATAATTTTATAACATAAAAGAAATTTTTAAATATTATGTTCTCTATAACTTTTAACTCACTTAATTTATGTGCTTCTTCATATTCTGCATCTCTTTTGTTTTTTTGTTCTTGTAATCGTTCATATAATGATCTTGGATCATATGGTTCCTCTGGAGCTTCTATAAAAATTAAAAAAACATAGATGATGGTAATACAATAACTTATAATTTAAAATATATATATAATTCTAAAAAAATTATTTTAATTTATTAAATAATAAATTTTAATTTGATTAAATTATATTTTAAATTATCTATTAATGAAACAAACTATGATAAAAACTATGTATATATAACAATATATAACAATTAATTTTAAAGTATGTTATATAGTTTTTCATTAAATAAATATATTTTCAAATTAAATTGTTAAAATATAATATAAAATGTAGATAAAAATAACCTAATGGTTGATCTGCAGTTCGTACACGTTCCCATTCTTCTTGCCTTATTCTACGTTGTTCTGCAATCTCAGCTTCTGATATAAATCCTGAACTCATTTTGAACTAAAAAAAAATTAAAAAAGAAAATTCAAATTTTTTATAAAAGTGCTTACAAATAATTTCAATTATTTATTTATCATAATTAAAAATTGATTAAATAATATATAGAAAAATAATAAATTCATTGATATTAACAATTATCTTGCAAATTCAGCAGATTCAAATCACATAAGAAAATATTTATAATAAAAAATATTTAAATATAAATTCTATATAAATTATAATTATTTTTAAAAGAATAAAATATGCAATAATATTATAATATTTATGGATATTATAATAATATGGATAGATGGATAATATATATTTCTATTGAAATATTTATATTAACTTACCACTTTTATTTATAATAAATTCTGATAAATTATATGAATACTTAATAGCGCAAAAGATATTTATTTTTAGTATTTGTGAAGTTTTTAATTTTACAAACATTCAACATTTATACATTTAATTTTTCACTTCTTAGTACAATTTAAAAATTAAAATTGTTTAAAAATTTTATCAGTTTTTAAAATAGTTATATCCAGTACATTAAATTGAGTTTTAAAACATTAAATTGGATAATTTAACGTATTAATATTTGTCTAGGAATATTTGACATTCTAAATTTTAAATACGAAGCTTCCTTTTTTTTAAATTTGTTAAGTAATAATTTTTTATAAAATATTTTTTATTTTGGTAAAATATTCTCAATATAATTTAAATTTAATTATGCTAGTAAATCAGTATTCTTAGATAAATATTTAGTGCTTTCCGAAGGATGCAGAGGTTAAGTCTTAGATTTTGACTTGAATGATTATAATTATGGATGATTATATATATTGAATATTTTATTGTAAATAGATCATTTGTTCTACACAATCAAAATTAGATTAAATAATTTTTTTTATTATTCTATATCAATCTAAATCACAAAAATGATATTTGATACCACGAAAATTAACTGCTTATACTTGATTACTTAGAACTTTATACGCATGCGTGAAATACTAGATAAGTATAATATACAATATATGCACATTTACATATAATAAGACATATAATATAACTATATATAAAATTCTCTGTCCAATAATTTTTAAATTTCAGTACTTATTTTTTATATTCTGACTTTACTTCAACTTGAAATTCGAAAAAAATAAATATATATAAAAAATAAATTATGTAATAATTGTATATAAATGTATATAAATAATACAAAGTATTGAACTTTTTTAATATATACTTAATTATAATTAAAATATTATAATAAATTATAATTATAAAAAAATTTACAATAGCAAAATTATCTTAAATAATTCAAATTTTATTCGTAAATTAATCAATTATTATAAATTTCACCAATACAGGATGAAAAAATAACAATCTTTGAAAAATTATTTCAAATATTTTTATTTTTTAAACAAATTATACATATGTTTCTGGAAATTCAAATGTTACATCTCGACCCGTTAATTTCTTATACACAGCTGCAAAAGTGTCAACCTAATAAATAAAATAAATACTTGCATTACTTTATATAATTCTATAATACTTTATATAATTGTCAATAAAAAGTAAATAAATAATATAAAAAAATTTGATTTGTGTTTATCAATCTATTATACGACTATTGCATATTATAAAATAATAAAATAAAATAAAATAAAATAAAATAAAAAAATAAAATAAATTTATAAAATAAATCATATTAAAAATTTATTTACCTTATGTTCTATGTTTGTTTGTTCATTTTTATCTAAATGAACTTTAATAAGCTGTGTACCATCAAGTTTAATTCTTATGCGTTTTCCAACAATTTCTACAGGATATACTAAATCTTCCAATAATGCATCATATACTGCTGTTAAGGTACGACTAAAAAATAAAAATATTTATTATATTTATTATCAATTTACACAATAATATAAATAATAATGATACCTTCTTGGCCTTTTTTGTTTGTTTTTAGTACGCGTTTTCCTTGTTGGTTTAGGCAAAATTTTACGTTCTCCAACAAACATAACATGTTTTCCAGAAAATTTTTTTTCTAATTCACGTACAAGTCTAGTTTGAATTTTTTGAAATGCCTTTAACTTTGGCATGGGTACATATATAATAATGCACTAGAATAGATATCAAATTATTTTATTTATATTAATATATATTTATTTTAAAATTTCAAATATAAAAAGATAAAAATTATTCACATTAAAATTATATTTAGAAAATATTACTCTAAAGTTAAAATATTTTATCATTTACAATGATAAAATTAAATCCATATTTTAAGTTAATATTTAATAAAAATTAATATGTTATATATATAGTGATATATATAGTGATTAAAAATTCATGATATAAAATAAGATATCTTTTACCTTTTTATTATTAGTTTCTATTTCACGTGCTTTAGTAATATAAAGTTCCCGTAATTGCGATTTTAAATCGCTATTCATTTCCAATTCTAGCAAAGCTTGAGAAATGCTGGCTTCGAACGCATCAGGTTCGGCTCCACCACTTTTTATGATTTTAGCATTTGCTGGAAACATCTTTAAAAATATTTAAAGGTTAACATCTATTCTTGTTTATAAATAAATATATTTATAAGTTCTTAGATAATTTATATATTCAATAGAAATTTTAATTAGAAGATAAGTTTCATTTAAAATTGATTATTTAAGTAAAAACTTTAGAATCTTAAATAAAATACAATATATTCTGTCAAATATTGTTAAAATATGTGTCAAATAAAATCCACTTTTATCACATTTTATATATATAATCCAAAAAAAATATTAATTCATCTAATAAATTGCAATGTTATAAATAACATGTAAAATATCATTTAATATTTTCTAATTCATTTTAACTTTGTTTTTAGTTAAAAACTAAACTGTTATTCGCGTGTACCTTGACGATATCCGTACCGCATGAAAAAGATCCAATATGTCCATAAAGAGAAGTACCAATCATTCTACATATTTACAAAATATCTCTATATTTCTCTATTTTTAGTTAATTTAATAAATTCTTGATTAAATATATAAATTAATTTAATAATTTAAATTGATTAATTTTTAAGTAATATTATATTTTAATTTAATCATAATATTTTTATTTTATATATATATATATATATATTGTAAAGATTTATTTTTCATAAAAAATATTTGTATTTTATGAAATAAAGTTATTTCAAAAAATAAATATGCATTTTTGATATAATTATTTAATATATATATTTTATATTTAAAAAGATTAAATTAATTTTTTAAATAAAATTTCTTAATAAATTATAGTTTTATATTATAGTTATATATATATATATTTTTATATTATATTTTAATTTATATATAATTTATTTTTATATATATAATTTATAAATTTTTTTTCTCAAATAATATTTAAAAATTTATTTTTATTTTATATTTGTCAATTTTTTTAATGAATTTTATTTTACAATTTTTCTTGTGTTTGTAAACATGTATATTAGTGTGTATCTTACTTCAAAGTAATGCAATATTAATTACATATATGTATGAAATATATAGTTTCTGTATGTGATCTCTATTTATTAAGGTTAAAAGAAACAAGTTTAAAAATATAAATATTTATAAAATATATATTATAATTAGAAATATGGTAGATATAGAACATTCAGGAAGAGAAGAACATAGACAATCCTTCACTATTTTTGGAGAACCAGTAATCAAAACAAAATGTCAAAGAAATGCTTTCATAACTGCTATTACTGGTGGCATAATTTGTGGATTAATATCATTTTTAATAACAAGTAATTCAAAAAAATCTACACGAATAGGAGTGGCTTCTTACGGTGCAATAGGAATTAGCTGTGCAATATATTGTGCAGTTGATGAAATTAATACAAGAAATGAATTAAAAAAACTCAGGCACCTTATGTATGAAACATCTAAATCGGATAATACTAGCAATAAAAATAAAAAATTAGTTGATGTATGAAATATATCTGAAAGTGTTTGAAATTTTTATAAAATCTGTAAATAATAGTTATAATGTAGTTATGATAATAAAATGATATAATATAATGTTTTTTTATCAAAAATATAAATATAATAACAAATATCAAATATTTAAAATGAATTATAAGTAAATAATAATAAAATATATATAATTTACATTTTTGTTTTATTCGTATTAATATTAATATAATTATTTTTTATATACTTGGATATTTATATTACTTAGATATTTTGACAATAAAATTAAATTTAAATAATAAGTTATTTATATTATATTTAAGTAACAAAATATTTTATTATTTTTACATATATTTCTCATAAAATATAATTTTTATCATTAATTAATTATCATTAATTTTATCATTAATCAATTAATTAAATATATTAATGTTGATTTTTTAGAAAATATAAAAATATATAAATTTCAATGAAATAAAGCTAAATAATAAAATTTTTATTTTTTATCTTTTATGTTTTCATTTATTTATATTTTTATTTGTTTAATTAAAATATAAGAACAAATATTATCTATTTAAAAATATGAAATAATTATTAAATAATTTTATATAATAATTAATACATATTTTGAAATATATACATTAAAAATATATAATTTTTTTACATTGGGTTTTAACAATTTAATTAAATTTGTTAAAAAATTTGTTCTTTAAAATTGATGTTTCATTAACGTACAATAGAGGGTGCTGAAAGAAACATAATATTAAGCAAGATTCTGTCTGCTACATGCTCATTGGTGTTTGGCGCTTGGTGGGGCGTGTATGACATCACGACGCATGTTTCATACTATCGAATATGCTGAGTGACAGGTGGTGTAGTAGTTCTGTTACATACTGTGTATCGAGGATACAAGTCGTATCCTCGCGTCACGCGATCGGCACGTTGTCATTCGTAGGTGTCAGTGTTAAGTTTTGTGATGCATACCACGATTTCACGCAATCTACTTGAGAGATTCTACTCTACAAGAAGAGGTGATTTTATTATTTCAAGTCATATATAAAATTTGGTCTTTTAAAATATCACGTTATCTTTATACCATGATCAACGAAATTTTATGGAGATACAAGGAAATCTCCATTATGTGTTCTCCACTCTAAGTTTTAAATATACGTCAATGGAAAATCCTTTCATAAAAAAATACTTATTCAATAATATTTATATACGAATATAAAATAGTGATTTTCAAGTCGATTTTTTTTATCTATTTTCTATATTTTTTATTTAAATTTGATTAATTAATATAATTATAAAGTTTTAATATAATGATTTAATTATGAATTGATGTTATATTTTGTGAAAAAAATTTGATCTTGATATTTACATATGCATATAGACTAAGCTAACTGGAATTGCTTAGGATATTTAAACGACCTTTTATGTGTAAATAATGCAGTTCTAATCTTCCATATGCATTTTTTATAAATCTTATATAACATTATGAATTGTTACAATATCAAGCAGTATAGAAATTCGGTTCGATTTTGGACAAGGTTTGATGACATCTATAATAAACTTTTGGTATGAAAAAGACAATTTATTTTTTCCAGTGTTTTTGAGACAACTATACAACAGGCCAGGCATAGGGCCACACGGAATTTTATTTCTGTGAGTAAATTCGAGTATAACATGATTTCCAAATATAATTTTTGGTAAAAAGGTATTTATGAAAGGTTAAGGTGCATGTGTAATACATCTAGGGGTTTTTCTTTTATCTTTTCCTTCTGCTTTAGTTGACTAATAAAATTCTTATTTTTACTTTTCTTTGTCTTTCTTTTTTCTTTTTATTGATCTATCTCTGAATTAATGAATTATTTTTAATCAGATGTAATAAAAAATGTGTTGTCATATAAATTTCATATAAATTTTTGAAGTGAATTTAAATTTGGATTAAATTAATTTTCATGTTAAATGGAATGAATCACATTCATAATAAGAATATATATCGAATAAATTTTATTGAAATGAAAAAAATTAAAACATTGTAAAAAATTGAAATTTGATGAATAACTTGAAATTTAAATATGTATATTCGTATATGTATTATATTCGTTTTAAATGTTATCTAACATTAGATAATATGTATATTTAAAGAATTTTATTTATTATTAAATTTAATAACAAAATATGTAAAATAATTAATGTAAAAGCTGTTTTCGTATATTATTGACTCTTCAATATTTCGGTCAGTATCGATTTTAACATGTGAAACTGGGTAGAGTCTTTTATTTGAAATATCTCAATGCTGATTCTGCAGTTTCATTCTTCTAAAATGTTAGAAATAATAGAATAAGAAGAATATGATTTTTTTTTTCTAAACTTAAATTTATATTATTAATCTTTATATTATCAATATATGTATATATATGTAATATATATAATATATTCTATTTTTATTCATATAATTTTTTTGAAAATATTTATATTTATATATATATATATATATATATATATATATATATTATTCGTAGTTAAAAATTTTTAATATAATTTTAATTAACTGCTATTCAAAGATCTTTCATATTTTTACGAGGTTAAAAAATTGAGTTAATATGAACTAATTTTTGAAATGATTAAAAGTTAAAAAATGTTCCCATATCTTTCTATATAAAAAATTGATATTTCCCAAACAAATAGAGTTTAGTTCCGAATGAATTGGGCCAGTGCCATTTATCGCCCTACATCTTGGAATCACGATACGCCGTCACCTTTCACCATTGATTTGATTTATTTAAGGTTAAATTCTTTGCTAAGTTTCTTAGCTATATATCATTTGCAAATATTTTTATGAATATTTTTATGAATTTGCGAATATATTATGATAATATAATTCTCGTTAATCTAACTTGCATATTAAGAAATTTATCGGAAAAAAGATATTAGATAATGATTATAAGATAGATAGAAATTTGTTTTTCTATAAATAAATCATATATTTAACTTATATTTTAGTAAAACATTTATTTATGGAAGTAAGAAAAATTTCAATTTTTTCATAAATATTATTTTTCAAAGAGATTATCATCTATGCATTAAAGAAAAAATATATATATAATTTTTTTGTTTTTGAAATTATTTGTAGGTTATTTATAGATTTTTTTTATAAATTATATTCGCTAACTTATAAAATAATTTATATTTTAACTTTAAAAATTTTGTTTGTATTGATGATATTTTTTATAATATTACATTCACTTCTCATATAAATAAACACATGGATATACAATATCATCATTTGAGAGCTTCCGGTTGCACCAATGAAAGTATTCAATTGGCCAATGGTATCTGTCGTGAATCATTGCATTGAAAATATATAAAAGGAAAGCGTGACATATTTAAACAAATATTATGGAAAAAGATAGAAAAAATTTTTATATAAATATTGTTTTTATTCAAAATATTAAATTTAAATTTAAATAGTAAATTTAAAGTTAATAATAATAAAGTTTATTTGCAATTAAAATTATAAATTTACATATTAATTCTTCATTCTTTTCTAAAAATTAATTTTTTATAATATAGTAACATAGTAACTCTTTCATCTCATGTATATAATTTGTTATAACTAGTATCTTCAATCTAATTGATGAGAAGAGATAATTGAGTTTATGTTATTTTTGAATTGCGTGCTTTTTAATAACAAATAAATGAAATAATTAATTATAATTACAGACTATATTTATTGCAAAAGAAAATTAATATTAATATAATTTTATTTAATATTCATAATAAATTTCATTGATCTTTATTGATTGATCTTGGTTGGAAATATAATATTAAATAATAGATAAAAAATGAAAATAATAATAAATTTTAATTATTTGCTATTATCTCTTATAATATAAATTAATAAAAGTTTTGATTTATTTCGAAATGCGATTTTCATCAATATATAATTCACTTTACTATTGATTATTAGAAATGATTTTCATGATTATTGGAATATATTTTCACTATATATATATATATATGGAGATAGTAAATTGCATTAAATCGTTTTATTGCATTGAAATTGAATTTGAATTATTTTTAACTATTTTTTAAAGTGTCATTTATAAATGACATATATATTTTTATAAAATAGGAAGTATTGAAAATATTCTCTTGATTCTTTTTTATTTTCTTTTTTATATATTATAAAATTTTATTTATTCGTTAAAATTAAAAATTGTAAAATAATGATAATATGTAGAGAGAGAAAAGAAAAAATATTCACACTTACTTAATTTATTAGGTATTTACTTGTTTCTTTATTCTAATATTTATCATGTATCTCATATATTCTCATACATGTATTTTTTATATTTTTATGTGCATATATATTTATATAATTATATAATTTATACATTTTATTCAAATTTATTTGCGAGAAAATATTACTTTTTCCAGAATGTATTCTTAAATCTCGTTTTGTAACATCAATTCAGTAAAGGATATATTAGTAATAAATAAAAATAAATAAAAGAACATATAAAATAATTGAAAATAAAATTCTACAATTTATTTTTATCAAATTAATGTAAAAATTAATATGTATTTATTCATTATACTTAAAATTTAACGCATTCGATATTGATATTAAATTGTAATATTAAAAAAATTAAAAATTACAATTCAAAAATTACTCTTTTATTACATATTAAGAATTTAGTTTAAATATAAAAAAATCGATTGATTTTAAATTAAAATAAAAAATGAGTTAAGGAATCGAATTATTTTAAAATATCTGTTTCGAATGTGTTAATGTTTACAATCATTTTAGATAACATGATTTAATGATTGTTTGGTTGTATACAGATTGTGCTGGGACAAGGTTGGGAAATCTATATGGGGCAATGCGTGTCTCGTAAGGCGGGCGCCGTCATCGCAACCGGTCATCGCGACTCGCTCACCTATCGTATCATGGATAAACCTGCTAAGGTAAATAATTTAATAATATAATAATTATAAGGATTAAATATTTTTTTAAATTGACAATATTATATGATAACAAAATAATTCGAAAGTAATTAATTAATTATGATTAAGAATAATAATTTGTAATTCGTATTATATGTAACTTGAATATTAATAATTATGAATATTAAAAAAGGAAAGAGATTAAATTTATTTTTAGTAGGACAAATTACAATTTTTTTTACCTTCCGCTGTTGTATACGTTATTAAATTTTTTTTAGATTTTAAAATTCACATACAATAGGCAATGCATAATAAAACCGATAGGAAGTAAGAATATATAATATATTTCATACTATATTGTATTCATTATTTATTAGAGTTGAATGAGAAAATCTTTAGAAAGTATTCCATTGATATTAATTATATGATTCAGTAAAGATATAAAGTAAAATTCACATCATTGTATTTTACTTATAAAAGAATTATTTATATACTTCATATAACGTTAAATGACCTTTTTAAATGAACTTATAATGTTTTTTACTTTATAAAAAATTTTTATGTTCATTATATATTGTATATTTGTATATATTTACATATGATCATATGTTATATATTTATACAATATACTAAACTTATACTATAAATTCACGTACTAACTTGAAATAGAATGTCCATATCGTATAAGCATCCAAAATAAACAGAAAGGTGTCACATTTTGTAAGACATTTCTGTTATATATTCTTTAAACAGTCAATCTTGTTATTCATTCAAAATGATCTGTTTATAAAGGTTATCAAATTCATTAAGAAATAAAAAAGATGAATTATAAAATGTAGATATGTAAATTTTAATAAAACAGTGTGTTTTAAAATTATCAAGAAAGTATAAAAATTATGCACATAATTTCAATTATAGATATTATACTGATATACTATAAATAAAGCAACAATGCATATCATATAAATTGTTCTAATTTTTTCATTTTAAAATTGATAATATATAATAAAAATTATATTTTTAATTATATAGAAAAGACCACATTTATTTTATTTTTTAAAATTTCTTTCTGGAAAATAGAAATAGAATAAAAAGATAATTGAGAATTCATATTAAGTTTCAAGTGCTAAATTATTTATACCATAACTATTATCTACTCAAATCACGTCAACGTTTAATAAGATATCGAATATCTTAAGAACCGCAATGTTCTCGTGTTATATAAGCCATTATATATATATTCATCAGTCAGTGGATAAATATTGATTCAACATTTATACATTTATTTATAATGTTAATACTTTTCATGATTTTTCCAATCTTGAAATTTATTTTTATAAAAAATTTTATTTTAACATTATAATTTTTCTTTTTATTCTTTTTTCTAATAATTCAATTGATTTTAATCATTGAAAAATTTTCAAAATTTAGAAAGTCTTAACTGTTCGAATCGAGTATATATTGAAAGATGGTAAATAAGTATTCTAACTGCATACCCACCTACTTATTTTTCAGCACATTTCATATAGTAATTCTAAGTATTAACGTAGTTATCTTATAGTGAATGAAATTTTTGTGAATTAATGATAATTTTTTGAAAATAATAAAATTATTAAAATTAAAAAAACAAAATGAAATAGAAAATATATTTTTATATTAGAATAATTTTAAAGAAAACTTTTATTTATTATTTATTTTTTACTATTTATTTTATTTTACCATTTTATTTGATCTAATAGAAATTTCATTCATTTTTTATAATAACAGAATAATAAATTAAACAAAGTAGATAGAAAAATAAAATTTTTGCGAATGTTCTTATGTTTCTTACGCCATTGCTTAGATAAAATGTACATCACAAACTTTCTTATTCTTCTCTATCCTTTCACTCCACTATTTGTATCATTTCAATACATGTCTAATTTTTCGCATTACTTCCTGCATTGAAGTCACTTGAAAATTCTTTTTATGCATTTATCAACTTGTTTTGAAATTTTAAATTGACTATAAGAAATCACACATGAGAGATTTTTTTCTAATGAAAAATTTTATACGATTTATTTTACGATAATTTTATATAATTTTATTATATTGAAATCGAATCGAATTGAATTATAAATTGGTCTTAATCAATGAATAAATTTATTTTCAATTAATTAATTCAATTGCCATATAATTGCAGTCATTTATCATCAGACAAGTATGATGATATTATTTTTCTATAATATTTTATTCTAATTCTATCATCTAGTTAATTAAAAAATTTTCCATTAATTATTGAATGCATGCTTTGAAATATTAACTTATAAAAGTATGTAATTGCGTGAATTATTCTTCTAACTAGAGTTAGTTACAACACTATACTATAAGTGAATGTGCGAATAATGTTTTGAATCTGATATAGTACTTTGACTATCGCACTGCAATATTATACTATCTTATAACTGTAGCGAAAAAGCCAGCTGATTCTCTGAGATACGAGTTGAAGGTCATGCTTAGAAAGTTCAATGTCCTCGGTATCGTTTCCATTAGTATTTGAATCTATGTCTTTTTCATATTTTATTGTATTCAAGTTGGTAGTATGTATTTCAATAGCACGAGATTTCTGCGATAGTTCTAACTTCAGATAAAGATGACGTTAAGTCAGTATTTCCTAACCTATTTTGAATTATGTTTTGTCAATTTTTTCTCAATTTTATAGTATAATAATTAATATAATAATTAACCATTTTTTTAATTATATTGGTGATACATGACGACATAACATTATTTTATAATTATTCCTCAAAATATTCAAATTGACTTCCTTTAGAAACATGTAAGTTGTGAAAATAAATTTTTTTTATATATTTTGCATCTGTAACATTGAAATTATGTTATATAATTATATATATTATACACATTATATACATATATATATATATAATATGTTTAATGTACAACAAATATATTCTGCTTTTAATTCAATAGATATATATATATATATATATATATGAATTTAAATGAAATATGCAATAAGAATATAAAAGATAAAAGGTTTAAAAAAATGAAAAATTCTTTTTGCGGTAACTCTACCGTTATTTTACGCTTACTAACGTTACATCCATTCATGTTTTAAGAAACTACTTTCAATAATTAATATGTATTGTTTTCACGCATGTTTTCATACTTTTAATTCTTATATAATTAATTAAAAAAACATTTATAAAGATACGCTATATATCAATCTATGCATCTGTTATCTTATATCTTTTAATTTTTACGTAAATTATGCAAATGAATTAAATTATTATTCTTTATCATAATAATTACAATTTAATACAATCTTGAAAAGAAATCAAAATACAACAAATAGATATATAATATTATATTATAAAAATTTATTTTTATAACGATAAACAATGTAAAAAGAAATATTAAATTTTTCATTATTTAATTATGTAATACTAATAACCTGTCGTTTGCCGGACATGTACAATTACGTTGCTCGATTGCCTGTAGAATGGCGGACACGTAAGATTACGGATTTTGCATATTTTAGCGAAGGTCTGCGTATTATGCTTTTTCTCTATTTTAAATCTTTTAAAAAATATTTTCTTCTTGTAAGATATTGAAAATTTCAAATTATATATACAGAAGTTTGGAAAATTTTATATTTTCCAAATATTATTAAAAAAAAATTACGAAAGTTATTTTGAATGTTAATTAATATATGATATATATTTTTTTATCTTAGACATGAGCAATAGTTGCTCTTTATGGCACAAGTCTTACATGATTGACAATATACATTAATTATGTATAAAAGAATGTTGTATATCTATGTTTTTTTTTGTTCACTACTTTGCTTGACTGGTCGTGATATGTGAAAGTAATTAATTGTTAAGTTCATCACCAATGCTAATTCACTCGAGCGTAGTTCTTGCTCTTTCCTTTCATTATATCCGTTTTCCATTGTTCTCCGTTATGCCAGTTGGTTTCATGGCGAGCATCCGCTAACCGGAAACAATGTTAAAGAAGAAAAAAAAAAAAAAAAGAACGAGAAACTAGGAGGATCAACCTACGCTCGAGATACGGAAAAGAAGAAGTTTCTCCATTTTTTGTCGAGTTTCTTTACTATTTTTTTTTTCGTTAATAGGATTTTTATCTTTTTCGTTTCCTTATAAAGAAAGTTTCATGCATATTTTGTTAGAAAGAATTCATACATAAATTTCAAAAGAGAAATAACTTGAGCGTAATTATCTGATTATAAGTGATTGAGATGAATGTTTACAATCGAATAAGTGTACATAAAAATCTCGATACGATATTATTATTATTTCAATAGAATACTCATTTTATTTGAAAATATGCTGATATATAAAAATATATAAATTAATTTTTTATACATTTTAAACAATTTAAACGGTTTATGCTAAAAATAATAAATTATTCTCTGTTGAATTGATAATATAAAAAATAACAATATAATTATTCATTTCAATGTTTCCATTATTAATAAAAAAACTTATTTTAATAAATATTATTTTAAATAATATTTGTTTTTAGATTATCATATGTTTTAATAATTTAAAAAATTTTTAAATCTTTAATAATACAATTTACCTTCTGTTGATTATTTAAATAATTCCTCAATGTTACGCCAGATGGCAGAATACTACAGAAAAATGTGTATTGCTACTTTTAACATTTATTTACACATATATATTCATATATATATATATATATATAGAATTGGTATTGAATTGATATTGAATTTTTTCAATTTTTTAGTTAAATATTTATTGACATCATTCTGATGTGCATATAAATAATATTATTGTAATTATATTTACTAATTATAATTCAATTATTTAAGAACAATTATTTATTTTATATCTTATTTTCATAATAAAATATTTTAATTTTATTTAGATTTTTTTTCTTAACAATTCAAATAATGAAAATGAAAAATATTGAATGTAATCAATTATTGAATTGAATCAATTATATGTTTTTAATTATATTATATCATTTTCTTTAATTAAATTAAAAAATTGAAATGTCATAAATTAATTTGTGAAGTTAACTTATAAATAAACAAAAACATTATATAGATTACATAATTATTTGTTATTTAAGTATTTAAAAAAAATATTTAAAAAAATATCAGATAATTTTTGACATATTTTAATAATGAGGTTATGACGTTATGAAGTAAAGCCTGTTGACCTATGTTAAAACATGCTGACAAAGTCAAGTGAGATACAATGACTAAGAATATTGAAAAATAGAAGGAGAGGAAAATCTCGTGTTAAAGTGTGATGATTCATCATTTTTACAATAATGTTGAGAAGAAGAATTTGATCGACGTTGTGCTAATTGTTAGTGCTATCCGTTAATTTTTTTTATGTTGTAAATTCAACAAGAAAGTTCGTTTTTCAATAGGCATTTCATGCACAGTTTGCTTAATCTCAGTGAATACGTATTCTTTTTACTTTTGAAAGTGAAAGATTAAATGAGATGTTTTATTAGATAATATTTTAAAGATAATGTTTTTATTTTAAAATATACTTAAAATATACTTTTTCAAAATCATTAACAAAAATATTTTAAATACAATTCATAGATTTTAAATAAAATTCATAATATAGTCGTTAGAGGTTATGTCTATAATGATTCTGAAATTATTTTGTAAAACTCTTGATAAATTAACAATATAAGAATAAAAAAAGATCTTTTTGTACAAAGTGATAATACAAATAAAAAAAATTTTTCTACATAGTTTATTTTTGTTATTATTATTATTTTCGACTGAATTAAAAAAAATATTCATATTTCATTCTAAATTAATACAATTATTACTTTAATTTATTTATCTTTTTGCATTGACAATTAATATAATTATGTAAATCTTTTTTTTTAATTAGTAACAATTAAGAATTTTCTACGTAATTATTACTAATATTTTTATATTCACTAAAATAAATATGATACACATTCTATTATATAATCTATAAAATATAAAATAGTATATTTACTTAAGTAAATATAAAATAGCATATTACTACGAGAAAAATGCAGTTCTTTCACCGTGCGTTTTTGACCGAGGGTTGAATCTCCTGCATGGAATTGCAATATTAATGAGGAGAAAGGGTGGACGAGAGAAGAGTATTCAAGTAGTGCTGCATACTAGTTCTCTCAGGAGAATTATAAAGCATAAGACTTAGAATGTCTAGTTACAAGGCTGAAGAACATGAGAAAGCTTATCTTGCAGTCTGAAAGGGATATTGTGTGAAGTTCCGTGGCACATGCTCTTTACATTCTCTTCTCGGATTCGAGTTGGTGATAACACGGATACTTGGTTTCATAGTTTCGTATCCGTGCTATCTAGCATGTATTTCTAGTATATATTCAAACCAAATTCTATCAATATTCAAAACTAATAATATACGACATATTTTTTAAAAATAATGGATAAAAAATTAAAAAATTTTTTACTATTTTTTTTTTAATTTTAGGATTGCGTAGCAAACTTTTTTTGAATTTTAAATAACGTGATCATGAATCACAATCGTTGTGAAACACTCTCGATCAATGCAATTAATTGCTTGAATTCATCGTGTGCGTATATATGTGAATTAATTTTTCTACCCTTTTCCCAGAAGAGATATCACCCTAGGAATCAGCCAATTGTGTATTTTTACGTGTAAAACAAAGTAACGATCGAAATATCGATGTGGATATTGCAATATTTATTTCTTATTTATATATACAGCAATGTATATAATGAAATCAATGGAAAAATGAATATTGTAAAAAAAAAAAAAAATAAAAAAAAAATTGAAAGTTATACGTAAAATGTGAAAATAAAAGCAAAAGATAAGATAAAATAAATGCATCATAATAGCAAGATTGTTAGATAATTTCTAACAATTTCTTATAGATATTAAATGAAACTGATAATAAAAGTTGAAATTAAATATTGCATGAAGCTGTATTCGAAATATGAGATACAAATAGAAATTATTAACAATTCATAATAAAAAGAAAAAAATTATATATATTGATGCTTATTTTAAAGGAAAATATGAAGTATTCTAAATAATTTTTCAATGTTATAATTATATATTTAAAGTTATTAAAATAATTTTTAAAAATTTTTTGTATGAAATTCAAAATCTAGTAACCAACGAGTATAGTGTATTCAATGGATAGTTAGAAATCCAATGGATAGTTAGGAATCCAATTTAATCTCTAGAAACATAATATCCCGGAATATAAACGAACTAATTCGAACTAAAGAATGAAACAAATTCTTTGTCTGGCATTTAATTTTCCACTCGTTGCATGCTTTGTCACGCGTATATTTTCATACAGTATTCATCTTAAGTCAAAAAGCATGCATGTATCTCGCGTACACAAATGAAAAGTAGACAGAATACAGTAATTTTCACAAATGGCACGAATCATTTAATCATTTTAGTATGTAATAGTTATATAACGATCGTTTCCTGATAAAGGCGAATTTATTACATATTTATATTAATTTTGTAATATAATTCTTTCATTATTTCAACCGGATTCATTTTCATTATTGAATAAAATAAATATATTTTATATGATTCATTAAATATTTTAACAATTTAAATTTTATCTTAACATTATTATATTATTAATATTAATATTTAATTTTCTCTTGGATTAAGATTTAAATTTCTTATATTCTCACCAAAATCTCTCAGAAGATCGAGATTAGAAAGAATATATATTTAAAAGCAACTCTTTCACGAGGTAGATAACACTTACTAAGAAAACAAGCAGCAAGTATATTTACAGATCAGAACCAAGAAAGAATATACACTTACTTTAAATATTTGATTTAAAAGTAAAGATTTAAATCAATTGTAGTTCGATTTGATAGTTCGATAAATAAAGGTCATCGGTAAATGTATCTATGAAAGGATATATGAAAAGATGCATATAATTGAATTTAAAGAAAAAGAAGAAAAAAGAATTTAAAAAAAAAGAAAAAAAAAGGATAAAATTTAGAAAGTCTTTTAGATTAGTATCAAACGAATCAATTAAAAAAAAATAGTATATTATATATACATACATATATATATATATATATATATATATATATATATATATACATGTACATATATATATATATAAAATACTATATTCTCACGATTTCTCAAAATTGTGTAATAAACATTCACCGGTATTGTATATCCATAGAACCGCTCCTAAAATATTCGAACGTGAAACCAGTCGGTAATGCGATTACTCGGGATCAACTAGACAGTACGAGTGCATACTATCGTGATCGTTAAACGGTAAGAATTGAGCCCTTGCCGGATGAGAAGGTTAAGTTTGATGGTCCGCTTTTTGTGCATGTCACTGTACAGATAGGAACAGAGGGAGGCCGACAAAAGCGTAATACTTAGATATAGAAATACATCGAAAGGCAAACGCGGCGCGGGCGCACTCGTGACATCAGTCGTTCGCAGTCTATGCGAGTGGTTACGATAGTGTGCGGTGGCGTCGCGACGCCGCGCTGGCGCAGTACCGTCAATCGATTCCACGATTTCGTCTGTCCGTGTAGTGGCGAGGAAACGCGAACAGTGACGAGCACACACGAACTCAGGCGGAAAGAAGAAAAGGGGGTATGCTGGATTGAGCGCGAGGGTGAACTTCAGAAAGAAAGAGAAGGAAGCAGCGAGGGAAGGAAGAGAGTGACAGAGTGAGAGGACGGAGTGAGGTTAGGGAGACGAAAGAGGGAGAGTCAGAGGAGGTATTGGTGCGCGTGTCTTTTAGCGACAACGCGTACGAGCTGAACGCGTACAGCATCCGAAAGAGCTGACAGATTACGGGGAAGGTTTGTTCGAGCTGAAAAAACATAGCCGTGTAAATTTCGGCTGTGGTGCCTCCCTCGGTTAAAAATATTCACGCACAGCAGTGCAGGATGACGACGTTGCGGATTTAGAAGAAACTAACGTAACTTTCTCGCAAGCTGGACGCCGGGATCGATCGTAATACAGTCTTCTTAACAGCCGGGTGACACTGGCCCGAAGACATGGATTACCGGTCGTCTATTGGCACCAGGTGCGAAGATGATTCCCTGGAGAACGAGAAAGGAATTGGTGTTGCGGTAAGGGATACATCGTTCTGTACGTGCATTCGATCGACGATCGCATTTCGTCGTAACCTTTTAGGCTATGACATCGTTCACCATCACTTTTGCGCGATAAATATTTCCACATTCTTTGTAGGACGTTCTTTTTTTTTTTCCCTTTGGATATCGCTACGGAATTGTCAAGCTTCAATCATGATTCTCGATTGTTCATTCTGTGCGAAGTAATGGTATCTTTCTTGCCGCAGTGCTTCAGGTGATAAATAATATGACAAGGATTAGTGTCATGTATGACGACACATTGCAAGATTCATGCGCCAAAATGATGTTGATGCGGATTTTTGTCCTATTATGATTTAATAGAGTAATGATCAATTAAGAAGATTTTATCGCAAATCGCACGACAGAGAGACGATAAAGAAAGTGTTTCATTACGTTGAGTGGTAGCCACGTGTGTCGAAATTGGTTTAATGAAAACGCCTTTAATTATGATATCATTTAATCAAATTCAACGCTCAATAATTAATTACGTAAGGAGTTTTTTTAAATGTTTTTATTAGTTTTCATTGCTTTTACGTGATTTTTCTTGCATTTAGTACGCAAATCGAATTAATCACACATATTCGGATATTATTACAATCAGAGACGTATCATTTTGTGATTCGTAGAACGCGTATACGAAAAGTATAGAAAAGTTCGTCGATTTAGGGACGGAGTTGCTCTATTTCTGGACTTTGAAACGGGTTACTTCACATTTTTCAACTTTTAGTTTTACTGTGATTTTATCTACTGTATTGATGATCATCGATAATACGCGGCGTTATCGATACACGATATCAAATCAGATGATACATTTAATTAATAATATTTTACGAAACAATGTATCATACTCGATTTTTCTTTTATCCTATATTTCTGAATTTAAAAAGAAATTTATCGAATATACATATATATGGATATATATATATATGTGTGTGGAAGGAAAAAACGTTATATACGTAGAATTAGGTGTGAATAAAAAACGCATATCCAATTTAAAAATGAGGGCAGTAATTAAATCAAGTTCTTTCTTAACGTAAATTATTTTTAAGAGAAATTTTGAAACATCTTACAAAGCGAGGAATTTTATTTTACGAAAAAATATCGGCAAGAATTTTTACCATTCAAAATTTACGTTATTTTAACAATTTAATTAACAAGTATATTTATTTATCGCTTATATCGATATATGCAATTAAATGCTATTAAATCTATAACCTCTTAAAATTTGTAGAATATTAAAAAATTATTAGCGAAAAATCTTTATCTTCGATTAGAAAAACATCAATACGTAAAATTGTACGAGCTATCGATCGATATTGACCGATCTTTCCTACATAAGTACGATTCACTTAAAACAGAAATTTTAACTATCCGTTACATTTGTTCACATTTATTTGCCCTTCGTAAATTCTCTCTGTCTTGACGCAACACCGATCTAACATGACAAAATAAATCTAAGTCCGCGACCTTAGACCTTTGATACTCTCGCAATTGCGTTTTTTTTCATTCACAACGATCATCCGAATGATCGATTATCCGTATTTATTCACCGATTAAACGTATTAGCCAATCAATATTTGGCAATTCTTTAATCTCTCTTAATCACCCCTAACAATATTCTTCCATTGAATTTTTACACGAGAAAACGATTCTTCTTCTCCCAAACACGAACAAAATCCAAATAAGTTCGAACAATCGAACACACGCGTACACATATACACACATATACATATTCTCGCGAAATAAAAAAAAACTAACAATCTTGATTCGAGAATTCATTTCCATTATTTCATTGGATCGTGGAAACTGGAGAAATCGCGAGGCACGAGCGTAAAATCTCTCTCCCCTGTCGGGAGTCCTCGGGAAAAGATTCCAGGGATTCTTGGCGTTCGCTCACTCCCGATCCTCTCTTTTATTTTTCCGCCTAATGTTACAGAACGAGCATAAAGGGGCGTCGAAGCGTGGCGGGACGCATACGCGTGGCACGGCCATGTCGTTCGGGTTTCGGCGAAGGCCGGCCTCCGGGATACCGATGCCGATAAACAACTACACGGGCGACTCGAGCGGGATGTTCCACCAACGATCGAAGTCGGCCGGGCCTGAGCAGAGTCGAAGGCGCGACGAGGACAACAGCGGGCACGCGACGATCCACAATTCGTCGAGCTCCGGCCGATCCACGCCCCGGCTCGCGCCCCCCAAGAAGGAGTCGAGCGGGATCGCCGTGAGGACGAACCGATTCGGGTACAGGCAGCCGCAAGCGAAGTTGACGAACAAGGTGAGCGACATATGCAGCAGCCACACGGTGAGCCACTACAATCAGGAGAAGCAGGAGGGCGGTTTCGTGAAGCAGCCGCACAGGGTGGTGGTGGGTGGCGGGCAGGTGGTGCCGAGCCAACCGGCGTTCAAGGTGAAATCGTCGCCCGTGCACAACACGGTCTCGTTCAGCAACGCCCATATGGACGGGAATCGAAGGGTGTCGGGTATACCGGAGCCCGTGGGCAGGTACACGCTCCACACGAGCCACCTGCCGTTACCCCAGTACGCCGTGAGGATGGGCGACGCGAACTCGAAGGTGGCGAAAACCGCGGCGAATCAGAGCAGGAAGGTGTCCGCCGCGTCGAAGAGCTCGACGAGCTCGAAGGAGGGGTCGAGCACCGAGGATTCCGGGGTCGGGAGCCAGCAAGGGTGCGGCGAGAACGAGTTGAGGGGCATGGTGGATTACGGGGACGGATCTTTGCTGAGGAGGCACGGTGCAGGCAGGCTGAGGAATTTAAGGATGGTCGTGAGCGGGAAGAGTTTCGATGTGAGGGACGTGAGGGACGACGACAGCACGGTGACGGAAATATCCGTGATACCTTTGCCGAAGACGTTCACCTCGGCGAGCACGGGATTGGTGAGGGAAAGGGCGACGCAGTATCAAAGGATCGTGAACAAGGACAACAGGTACACCGAGTCGACCACGTCCATGTCCACCACGTCCTCGGAGGGCTACGACGAGGGGCTGGGGGAGGAGAAGGTGTACAAGGACAGATCGCATTCCGAGAAAATTCCTTCCATCAAGTCGGACTTCAGCCCGCCGAGCTCCGACGACCCCGAGTACGGCCACGGGGAAGCGATGGCCGACGAGTACTCGTTGAGCTCCAGCGACGAGTGCCAGCGCTCGAGCTCTGCCCAACATTTGCAGCCATCCTCGAATCTAGCTAAATCTGGAACGCTACCCAAAACCGCTTTGCGCTCTGTCCTCCTCACCATAGAGGATCCTGCGTTTGCCGCCGCCGCTGCGACACCGACCGCTCTCATAGATGACGAAACGTCGCCCGTCGACAGCCTTTTCGACAGCCTTACAGCCAGTATTACCCAATCCGATACGAAAACACCGAAGAAGGAGAACGCGATGGAACAATCCGGGGCCGCGATCGACGATGACAGCCCTGGAACACCAACGAACGCTTCCAATTCGCTGAGTCTGTCGGAAGGTAGAGAGTATTTCGACGATGAAATAGCTGACCAACCGGGCCTTGTTTTCGACGACAACTCGAGGGCCGGCGCCGAGACTCAGTCTGCTATGGCTAGCCAAGTCGTCACGGAGAATAGTCACACTCTGGTCGAGTCCAGTCCTAAAACGGGTAAATATCTACTGATATTTTGCGTATACGTAGAGGTGAGAATCGTGCTCGCGAATTCTTATTATTATACTCTTCTTTTGTTTAAGGCACGGGGCATGGAAAAAACGCGACCAACAGCCCTCACCATGGTAAACGAATAAGCCGAGCCGGCAGTGTCGATACTCTGTCCCCTTGTGAATCTATCGCTTCTGATGACTTGATATTGGATTATGAGCACAGCGATGCGAGCTCCTACGAGGAACAACGGTACGGCGTTATACGGCGTGGTTGAATACGCTTGTTCTCCTGAAATTTTTTTACGTATAAAGTGTTCGTCATTCTTGTTAATTTTATTTTCAATTATACTGTTATTCTTAATAGTAATTCTTACAAGTATATATTCTCTACCGGTGTATTTAATTTAATCAGTGTGAAATTGACAATCGTAAAATCAATATTTTCAATTGACCTTTGTTCTTTTCGGTAATGTTGAGATAGCGATTAAAACCAAATACAAATCTTATTAAAATTTAAATAAAATGATGCGCTTTATAACTCGTTTGCTGCAAGAATGGCGTATTCGAAAAATTTGTATTATTGTAAACAAAATAATGCATAAATATCTTTATGCGTATATTTTAGAGTGGAGACCGGCACAGCATTGCAAGATATGGATAATGCTACCATTCTCTCCGAATTGGAAGCTCAAGGCGAAGATGTGATGAGGCAATGGTCCTCTTTGTTGAGTCAAACCCTGCAACAAACTAATAATTCCAACACGATTAACAACAACGTGAACGCTGGATCAGCCAATAATAATAATCAACCAGCCAACGATATAGGGTGTGTATTTAAAATTTTATATCGCTTTTTCAAATTCTTAACCGCTTTATACTTATATTCGTGATTTAAAACATCGCATGATTTTGCGATAGATATAATTACCTACGGAATAAAATATATTTTCAGCAAAATTTTAACAATACTAACATATTTTTATTTCTTTATTTTGATATTATTTTGTCTTTAGTACAATCTCCCTATTGCCATTCGTATTTAATGTACTTCAAAAAACGCATAATTCTTTTGTAGCTTTTAAAATGCTTCTTTTCATTGTGTTTTATACATTTACGTTATATGTTGCTTCGTCGTATGTTATTTTATAATATATTAAGAATTTACATTAAGAATTTACTATACGGTATAAATAGAGATAATGAAATGACGCGTTTCATCATTAATTCAATATAGTGTCTATCTGTGTATTGAATTTAATGATATTACAAAATTTTGTCTATGATTTAATAATTTTTTTTGTATATTTCATTATTTAATATTCGTTAAGTAAAATATATAAATTCGCTAAATTAATTATGCAGAAATTTATTTTTTTTTTTCATAAAAAGACTAAAAAGTTAATGTATTTATTGAGATTTTTATGAAATATTTAAAAAAACAGTACGTATTTTTGTCATTGGTAAAATTTTAAATTTTAGGATGTGTAAGGTAAGTTGTGTAACACTGTAGATTATATAAAATATATAAAAATCTGTGAATATTTATTATTCTTTCTAAGTATATCATAATTAACATAATTTTCTTTTAATTTATCTATTTTTAATTTTATTTTAATTTTTTTTATCTCTATACAATTTTACTTTATAATTTTGCTAATTATAGTATATAAAATTAAAAGAAATATATTTCATTAAAAACTATATATATTAGAAATATTTTAAATCATTAGCTTTACTATTGTTTTCTAACTACTGTTTACTGCATGATTCTTTTTTTTAAGCATGCGTCGAATTAATAGTTTATATTCGGTATAATTGTGCAAAATATTTTTATAGTAATGTTGACAACTTTTGTTGTCATATACTTTTTCTGTATATATTTTAAATTAATATCATCAATATATAATATCTATGTGAAAATTAAAAGTAAGAAACATATCTTGATAATCTCTTTTATACAAGATAATATAAATAATAATATGATGACACGATATAAACTTTATAAATACTATAAATACTTTTTATTCATGATACTCATTTATATTTGAAAAATATTATGTATATTCCTTTTTTTAAATTGAACGTTTTTTAAAAAATTGTTCATCTGAGAATAGATAGATGAAGAAATGGAATTATTCCAATGGATACATTTATGGAATATACGTCAGAGTTTATGATATATACGAGAGACATTATTCTGTGAGGAATAAAGCAATGTCTCATCCATTTAAAACTACGTCTGCATTCCCGACATGCAGACTATTCTTTAGCAAGCAAAAGATATATCTCACTTATTCATCCTGAAATCAATAACTATAGAAATTATTTGCACGCTTACCTATGAGATAAAGAAAAAAGATATTTTTCTTAGAGAGAAACATAAAACAATATTTTTAAATTATGTGTCAAAAATAGATACATCATTTTTTACAAAACAAATTGTTGTTAATTACTACCACATATTTTTAATAACGAATTTTATTATAATCTTACGTGTTATGATTAATACTATTTTTAATTGTACTTTTAAGATAATCATTCCTTCTTTTATATATTATTTTTTAAAATTATTTATCGTTGCAATATTTCATACGAGTATTCAAAAACAAATTTGCCGCGCGTTTGCGCGTGACTCACGTGTCATCCCCTCTTCTGGGTTACCTTCTCCCCTATTCGCTGACTCGGATAGCTATCATGGCGTCGCCGGCAATTCGAGCTTGAAACGCGGAACGCGTTTGTTACTACTGTTAGTAACGCGTGTGCGCTCTTACTGTTCGTGTTGTGTGTAATATTCAATCACGTGCCGTTATCGTGTTTCTCTATTCTTTTTATTCACAGAAAAGCGAAGTGAACTATGCAGTAGTGATTAATATACACAGTGCAAAGTAAAAGAGGACAATATTGATCGTTTATCTAAACTTCATTAAGAAATTCTTTGAAACGTAACTTAATATTTAATAAAATATTTAACAAATGACAATTAAAACGATACCTTTTGTCTTCGAAACTCGTAATGAATAATTTACTTATTTATTTTTTTATTTTTCAAAATAGAAATAGATTTTGCGATAATTAACGAGAAAGATTTTAAAAAAGAAGATTAACAATACACTATCAGCGTTAGCGTTACTGTTCTTAAGATATCAGTGAAATCTCTAGATAAAATCTCTTTACTTTGTTATACAATAATATACACATTTTTTGCATTAAATTGCAGAAATTTCATACGATAATACGAAAGAAATTGATATCTACAAAAATTAAATTGAATAGGTATGATAAAAAGTACAAGGAAGAATTAATTTTAAAAACAGATTTGCATTACAAGAAGAAGAGCTAGCTTGCAGGTTTATATTACAAAGAGGAGAATAATTTTTTAACAATGACACTCATTATCATGAGATGAAATGTACTCCATAATATACTCTATATTTTTCTTTCTGACTTATCACGTATATTATTTGTGATACGTACGAATAATATTTAACCAACAATATTAGTTATCCAGTTCTATTAGCAGTCACAAGTTACGTGATGTTTATCGAAATGGTTACTTGATATTTAGAAAATTTGATACAATCCTTCTTTCTCACCTGTATCATCGTATACCGCAATAAGACTAAGTTTCTTTGTAGTTTTGCATCGTATTCGACGTATCGTTTAAATCACTAGACTTATTACAGCTATTATTTTTTTCCATGTAGTTCCCTTGCAAACTTGTTTAATTATTTAATTGCGCTTTTTTATCATGTATGCTGCATGCAAAATCTATCTATCTAGTTTGCGTGATGAAAATTTGATGACAACATTTAAATCAATTTTTTTTTTTCCTTCGTAGATTTTCTCCAATCTAGTAATGTAAATTAGAATAATCGTAGTAAATTGAAATTTTAGACGATACTTCGAATGACGATTTATTATCTTTACACGTCCACAACTTTAATGGAATCGCATTGATTGATATTTAATTTCAAAGCAGAAATATTTGTACGCAGAATATTAGAGCATAAGCAATAATATGTTTGTCACGAAATAATTTTGTGTCATATCGTACCGATTCATTAACTCTGTAATTTGTTTGTGATTAGAGGCTAAAATTGCGTTTCTTGTCTAAGTTTGCCTTGCTTTTTTTCATACGCTTTTGTTTAATCCACGTCTTTGTAAAAAAAAAGAAAAGAATTTCCTTATCAGGATTATTTAATTATGCCAGTGTTTCCCAGTATATGCGACCTTTTAATGTCACAAAATAATTTTTTGATCGCCACGGTTAATATTGGATCATTCCTTGAGTGATTGCAATTGAAAGACTTGTTTAATTCTTCGATTTAAATTTTGAAAAATTTTACAAAAATGCCCAACTTTTGATGCTGGATTAGAAGAACACGATAGATTTAATATATTGTATATGTTAACATCGCTTGTATATTAACATTGACTTACTAATTATTAATATTCAAAATGGGGGAAAAAGATCAATAGCAACCGGAATTGGAATTATTCTTACTTGATTTGTTTTGATTTTGTTTCAAAAACTTACAACAAATGCAATTTTCTTGCAAGATTAAATTACTGATGGAATGATCTGATAGAATTTAGCGAACGACTGAATGTTTTTAGAATAAAATAGAAAATTCTTCGTCGCGCGAAACAAACAGGAACAGGAAAAGTTTGCGAAAGGAAGAGGTTATCCTTGAAAATAAAGGCAAATTGTGGGAAATGTTAATGCAATAATAACACAGAGTTTCATCCTCACGGTCCTCTCAATATCACATAAGAAATGACTGCTCGTTAAATTTTCACACGATTACTCTGCCTCTTATTTCTTTTCGCGTTTTCATTCTGAGGGAAGAAGATTGCAATTTCATCCTGTAAAAAAAAAAAAAAAGTACCAAATTAGTGGTCTCATCTTGTTTTCACGATGCAAAAAAAGTGTTTCCCAATCTTACACTTCGATATCATCTCAATAATATCTCGATAGATTTTTACGCCGTTTCAACGTTATCAACAATCGAATGTTATATTTCGAATAAAAGAGGGATAAAACGTAGATAAAATTATATTTAACTTGGTTCTGAACAAATCTTTACATTACAGTTTACACATATGTGGGAAACACCGGTGTAAAATCTTCTTCCAAGCTTTTATTTATTTTTTTTTTTGCTTCTTTTGTCCCACCCTGATTACTCGATACTTCTTTTATAACTTTTCAAGTTTTCAGACGAGACGTTGGAACGAAGCGAATGTAGCCTTGTTTCGCTCTTTCTTTCTTTTTTTTTTTTTTTTCACCAACAACAGTTCAATTTTCTTTCGATAATCAATCTTACATTTGTTACACTCGCGCGATATGATTATTAAAAAAATTAGCAATCCCGTACGTGGAATGGAAATCGGTATCGGGTGTCGATTCTTCTTTTCGGTCGAGTCTTTTTTCTTTCTAGAGAAAAGAAAGAAACGAGGTAAATCGTAGCGAAGTAAATAATTATTAGATTCGCAAAGAAAAGGAAAGAATTAAAGAAAATTAAAAAAAAAAAAAAAAAAAATTACAAAATTGCAAGAACGTCAATTCAGCGATAGTATTTTGTGTTCTAGCGCGCTAATAAAGCGAGTGAAGCAATTGCAAAGCCCCGATGAGGACTCCGCGGGTGGGGACTACTACCAGCTGACATATCCTAACTAGCGACCACAACCCGCCGGCCCTTCTCTGTCGACTAGCGAAACCACACTAGATCGCAGCGACTAAGTCGGCATAGTGTTGAGAACACACGGACGTAATTACACACTTAGGGACAGTAATCAGGCATAACGGGACGGACGGGACCTTTTTTAAAACAAGGTCTCTCGAACAGAAAAGAAAGAAAGGAAGAGAGAGAGAGAGAGGGAGAGAGAGGAAATGGCGAACGAATAGCGATGGAATAACGAGGAGTTTTATCACGCGTGAAAAGTATTCAAATTTTCGGCGACGAAATTGATTCTTCCTTACACGTGATTTTGATCAATGGGCGAGAGAGGAGACTGGTTTGAGAAGTTGAAATTCTCGAGAATCGTTTCTCTCGAAATCTCTGCCGCGTTGCCACGGGAGACTATCGCGTCCACTCGCGGACGGATATTGTCGGGAGAAAAGTTTTCGAAATTTTGTTTCTCAATCGGTGATTGTATTCGCATCACACGGAAACAGGATACGTACGGTCGTTCGGACAGGGGGAGGGAAAGAAAAAGAAAAGAAACGGTAGCACAAGCAGATAAGGATAATAAAGAAGATGATAAACACGATGATGACAAGTAGCATGAACGATAGAAATTATTTTTCCAATTTCATACGAGTCTTCGTCACGTCCGATAACTTTCGTCCTTGTCAAAGTTCCAAAAGAAAAGAAAAGAAAAAAAAAATAAATAAAATGAAGTAAAATAAAATAAAATGAAAATAAAAGTTAAAAAAAAAAAAAATCCGAACCGCTTTTTTAGGTTCGATTTTTTTCCTTTTTCAGTGTGTTTTCTAGTCTGCTAGCTGATCCAATTTAATCGTCGCTTAAATCGATAAATATATGCGTATAGAAAGTGAGTAGATTACATCGTCGTATTCGTACTCGATTCCCAGTGTTATTATTATCTATAATAATAATAATAATAATAATAATAATAATAATAATAATAATAATAATGATAATAAAGAAAGAAGGTATACTAATTATTATAATATATCGAATAAGAAACGAATTGATCGTCACCAACACGGCCAGTATCGGTGTTTTATTCTCTTCATTTTTTTTTTTTTTTTTTTTAACATCTATTATTCTTTCTTCTGTATTTTTACAAGGAAACAAAGCATGTTACAAAGGATATTGCAGCACGATCGCTTATTTTAATTTGCTTCGTCTCACTGTGATTCCATTCTCTTTATTTGCGTCAACTATTACCAACTATTCATGAGTCATTTCCATCATAGACATAGTTGTATAGGTAGATTTGAGGTAATGCCAAATATTAGTTGTCTTTATGTACATTTGATGTTACCGTAGAATTTTTTTTTTTTTTTTTTTAAATCGCTGTAAGTTATTATAATAGGTTATTATAATTGTGATCGAATGTAATTATAACGATTATTTGAATTTCGTATATTCGCCAATGGCGATACAATTGAATTCCTATCGTTTATTATACGTATGTTTTCTTTGCGAAATTTTATTTTTATTATTAGACGTATCTAATTAATATATATATATATATATTTTTCAATATTCTTGACAAACGCGACATAATTATTATTTCCAACAATCCAGGAATTAATCTTTTCATCTTGAAACATTAATACATATCCCTCTCTTAAAAGCATTTAATAAGCATTTATAAATAAGTGAGAGCTGTTAAGAATTTAGAGTCAACCGTACGACTCGAATATCAATCCAATTTGCTTCCATTAAGAGTACTAAAATGTTTCCAGTAAACTAAGCTCGTAGACTAAAACCCTTGGGAGGGGGGGAGGGGATGGACGAAGTTCATGGCCATGGGTCGAGTTTGTAATTATGGCAGCTAACCAACCTCGAAAATTTCTGTCTACCAAATTGATACTCCCTCATGCAGGAGATAAATTAACGTATCTCTTCCAATATGGACGATCTTAAGTGTCCAATTCATCACTTTAGTTAATTCTTTTCTCCAAACTTATAATAATTTCGCTTCCTTAAATGGATGATGCTTCCGTCTATACAGCAGCTCTATAGAAATTGTTGTTTCAGCGTTTAATCGGCACCGACATATTCAAAAGTATGCCAATAATAGCATGATACTGGAACAACAATTTTCAATTGTACGCAAGATGCGAGGCATCATATATATAGCCATCAAACTGGAGCACTTTCTATTAAAATATACTTAATTTTAATATAAATGTTGCTCCGTTGCGATATCAAATGGATAAAAAAGATATTCTTATTTTATTAAACTGGGTTTAATATATCTAAGATAATCTGCATCAAACCGTTTAAAGTTTGGATTATATCAAAAGGAAGAATTCAAATGGTCGCCCTTCTTTACCAACAGTATTCGAATTCAGCTCAGCTCCTGCTTCTCACCTAACCTCAAAAGGGATACGTATTAATGTATTTTCGATTCTTTATCGATCGATTGTTATTAACACTGTACACAAATTCACGAGGATTGTATTATATAACGTTAGACTTGGTAACATTATCCGCATAGTTCGCATAGTTTTCTATCGTATATAAACACAAATATCTTGGAGTACATTTCGATATACTACGCATAACTTATATTCGGATTTTCCGATTATCGGAAAAGGAAAAATAACGAGAGACGGTAGACACCTCGTATCACACGGACCTAAATAATGCACGAACCATCAGTGGTTCTCAATTTCTGAGTAGCGATCTTCTTTCCACGAGTCTTTTGACAACTTTTGATTGCGTTTGCGTATTGTAAGATTTTTATTATTTATCGTTATTATTGGAAAGGAGGACTCGCAACTCGAGAAAATATCGGAGAACGCTGATCTGCGTGAGATTTTGAAAGGATGCGGCTTCTAAGTGCCTCGATCCCTCGGTCGAACAAAAATTCATACGAACAATAACGGAGTAATCGCTGTATCGTGCGATTCGTGAATCATACGTGCTCTCCCCCTTCCTGCGTGCACCCCAGAATGATTTCAACTAGAGGGAAGTTCTGTCAGGGTTGCGAGAAAGGGAAGGAGGTTGGTTAAGCAACGATGAAAAAGGGGATTTAGAATTTTATTCGGGGGAGTTTAAGGCACTCGTGATGTTGTTGGCGGCATTTATGATTCACGACGTACGTAATCATCCGCATTGTATTCATTCAAATCGTGGACTTTTCTTTCTCTTTTTGATAATTTCAGATTAGGCCAATGTTATTTTTACTTTTATTATTTATATCAAAGTAAAATATAAGTATTTTAGAAATGGAATTATATGTTACAGTGAAAGCGTGAAGTGTTTAATAAACATATACAGTGTGACTAGTCGATGTATGCATTTACGTAAGAATTCAGAGCGAAAAATTAATAAAGGCCAAGTATGAAGGTGTCTATATAAAAACTGGATAATTATATAGGTGCATACAATTGACAATTACAAATGTATGCATGTATTTATTAAACATGAATACGTTCTTTGTAACATATGCTTCTTTGATAATTTTAAAGAGAGATAGGTTTATCTGTTAGGTTATCTTAAACTCCATTTTGTTTCGTCCTTTTTAGAAATTTTACACTTCTAACGAGTTCTTCCAACTGTGTGCAAAGGATATAAAAGAGAATTTTATCTAAAAAGATAAAATTCGTCGTGAAATTGTATATAAGTTTGTTTTTTTTTTTTTTTTTGAATTCAATTTGAAAATTCAGTTCTCTTGTGGAAAAGAATAATTTGCGATTATAGAGATTGAATTTACATATTGTTTTCATTATTTTTTTTTTTTCAACCGATTGAACGTATTATATGCAGTATTAATTACATTTTTTCTCTTTATTTCTCTTAATAATTATCGATTGTGAATATTACTTATCGATAAAATCGCGTGATTTTACGATTCTTCTTATCACAAGTATCACGTTGATATGAATTGCAATTGATAATAGTCTTGATAACTCAATAGAAAGAAAAAATATATATATATAAATAAATAAATAAAAATATTATATATTGCAATAATGTTAATAAAATACGAATATAATTTTCTGTTATGTCAGAAATCAAGAATTATTCTCATTATATACGTATATACATTATTATGCGCGTAATTATTTACAATTATCTATCTATTTAACTTATTTTATTCGTTGATATATCGAGCTGATAAATAATTTTACGTAAATGTTGCTTCGAGCGCTATTCGTTTGAAACGATACGTAAGGAACGATACGTAAATTAGTTGAAATGCCGCCATTAAAGGTGCTATAAATTATTTTATTCGAACGGACGAATGTTAATTGTGTACCTAATTTTTAACCCTTAGCTTTTCAACACTTTTAACGAATAAATAAATCGCGGTCCAAAAATTTTCATCCGAAAAAAAATTCTCATTCTCAGCCGTGAGATGCTGTTCAAACAATTTTTCGATTAAACTTTACGCGAAAGTGTAAAAAAATTTACGATGTATCTGTGCTTCGAGAAACCATTCATCCATTCGATGTAATTTTTAAACGTTTCGAACATTACTCGTACGAAAGAAGAAGAGGAAAATAATGATAATAATAAGAAGAAAGAGCCAGATTTTTCTGTAAAATTCAATGTGTTACGTATTTTTAATAAGTCCTCATCCTCGTTAATGTTTGAAGATTATTCTATTTGGTTGGAGAGATGTTTAATTTCGTAATAGCTGTTGCAATTGTATCGATGAAGATGTATTTATGTACGAAACAAATAAAGGCTGCATTTAAAATCCTAACAGATGCTGGTATATCGAAGCGAGTCAATATTTATTTATCGTTCGTTTATTTTCTAACGTTTGAAAATGTTTGTTCTATTTACCCGATATAACAAGAAGCCAATACTTATGAAAATAATATGAAAAATAGTACGAAATGGCGTAATATCATTATTATCATTTATGAAACTTAATATTGTCGTTAATATTGCTATAAATAAATTCAATAATTATGAATGTAAATTTTTTAGATAAAAAAAAAACAATCGTTGAATTATACATGGAATTTTTTATAGGTGAAATTTCTTCGATAAATCGCGTTAATAATAACAATTTTTTTTTCTATGTACGCTAACGCTGATACGTGTATTAATTTTCTGGAAGAATGATAAAAAGAACGTTTCTTTAATACTCGTTATACGGTGCTCGTAGAGAGTATTAGATTGTTCCAAAAATTCTTTTTTTATCGTACAAATCTCCCTGTATTTTTCTATAACTTTTACTATTTCATTCTTTCAGAATAGTTATATTCAGATATTATATCATACTTACATATTTTATTACACACAATTTATGCAGTTTTATTCAGTTTCCCCTTTTACTATTCATCTAATTATTCCATAATTGATCTAATCTATTTGCAATTTGTGCAACTTTCCAACGTTGTCGTTCGGGAGCACTGAAATTAATTCTTAAAAAACCTAAAGGAAACAAATTAGATGGAGTATTTTTCAAAACCCAGGCCCACCAAAATCATAATTGGAACAATTTAATATATCTCAAAAAGTCAATTTCTATCCTTTCATTCCACCGATCTCGATTTAATTAAACCTTCTCTCCGATCTAAAAAAAAAAAAAAAAAAAAGAAAAAAGAGAAAAAGTAGGAGGAAACAATCGATAAAATACGCGTGGCCGGGTCTAATGAAAGAGTCGAGGCCTGCTCGAGTAACCGGCGTGTGAAGTATAATCGTAAACTCGTTAAAACCCGTACCAGGTTTAATAGCCATTTAACAGGAGCCCCCACGTTGGAAAGCGGTAATCGCGTTCGCCGTCTGCCCGAGTTCTCGAGGAGGCGAGGGTTAAACGGCAAAAAGAGGGGAGGAGGGAGAAAAGGAAGGAAGGAAGAGACGGAGAAAAAAACCTTTGGGACGGAAGGTAAATAGGCGGCGTTTAATAGCGAGAAACCGAGAGGGGAAAGTTCGGTATCCTTGAGAATCATCGCCACCGATTTGAAACGAGCAACGATTATTATCGGAGGAAGCGAAAGAAAGGCGCAGCAGCGAGGATCGTCGCGTGTTGCGCAATTGGCCGGCTATGCTTTGCCTCGAGAACTTTTCCAAATTGGCAAATTACGCGTTTGAGGCTCGCTGAAGGGGGGAAGGATACAATTGGACACGTGTGTCTAAGAAGAGAAAAGTTGTGGGAAGATTGGGGGGAAAAAGAGCAACGTTTATGGTGCAAATGAGATAAGGATTGGGAAATATCGTTGGAAGGCATCGTGGCTAAGGATAATAGTGGCGGGAAATAGCGTGGAGGATCGAAGGAGCTATGAAGGAGCCATCCGTGACGAAGAGTACCCCTCCGCGAGCTAATATTTCTGCGGCAAATGGGTAAATAATTTCGACGTGTAAAAAAATTATGATAAGTTTTAAATTTGTTTCGAAACAGCTGATTTTGATATCGAAAAAAAACGAAGGAAGCGTTTCGAAACGAAACGCGCATTTTTTATACGTAACACAATATGTTATGAAGTTACGATTGCGCTGTATAAGAGAAATTTCCTGATGATTCAGACGATAACGTTGCGAGATGGAAAAATGAAGATAGGGAAATGTGTATTCGCGCAATAGTATTTTTTTCTTTTTATTATTCGAATTATTAATCGAAATAATTTTTTTTTTAATATTATTTTTAAATACGATTTTAAATTTATTCTATTTTTTCCCTGACAAATTTATCCGATGAAATTAATTAAACGAGGAATATATTTTTCAAATCATTTTATTGCATTAAATCATGTATATTACTTTTATTTAACCGCAAAAACCGGTTTTACATGTTCTTGTCCTTGCACACAAGGGTCTACAATCTCGCTACTTAACAAAAATATATTAACATTGCCTTGAAGTTAAGTGGGAATAAATGGGAGTGTTGAACAGTGATATATATTTAAAGCGAGTAAACCAATTTATCATTTTTTCTTATTTAAATATTCTCGGTGATTAATATTTCATTGAATATCTTTCACGCAGTATTTTTCGAAAGAAAAATTATTATCAAATTGTTACGTGTTTTTTTTTTTTATTAAAAAATAGGATCAATTATGGCAGGAAATTTAATTAATTTTGGACGAAATTTGATTCGAATTCCCCGTTAACGACTCTCTGACAGCTAATTTCGAACCACTTACAGCTATGAGTCAGATACTTCCACGCGTCATTGCACATTGGGGTTTGTCAATTTTGACACAATTCTGAAAGATTTTACGTACATCAAACGCGACGAATTTTCAATTTATTATCATTTAACGCGTATATAATGTTGAAGTACTTACAATGTTCCATTTGGGCAAAGTACCCTTGTCCAATTCTCCGTGGAATTCTGCATTAAAATATCTCGGGTAAATAACCTGTCCCGATGAAAATAACCATGCGCCGCACTGAAATGGTATCAAAGTAACCGAGTATTTGATTAATGCGCGCTTACAAGATATTATTGCGAGCATATAATATTATTAGCCGAGTAATAGAAGCTTTGAAGTGATATCCTGTAATCGTTTAATCGAAAAATTACAGCTCATCGAGCTTAGTTGTGGTTTTATTATGGTCTAAATAAATAACGGTGAATTGTGTTTGTTTTGAATCTCTGGTATCTTATTAACGAGGTATTAACAACTAGGGTAAACATATCCCTAGAATTCTAGTGATTTATTTTTGTTCAGTTATTTTTAGAAACTTGTTATCTTTAGGTGCCAACGTATCCTTACAGTTCTAGTGATTTACTTGTGTTGCTTTTAGAAATTTGTTATCTTTAAGTACTCTTGATGTTATTTGGGATTAATTAAATTTTCCTTGAATCATGGTGGTACAAATGATTAAAACGATTAAAAATATCGCTCGATTTCAGTTTAAATTCGATTAATTTTATTTTTGTTCGAGGATAATATCGAAAATTTTTCTTAAAAGAATTAATATTTACAATCCTCTTCGTTTCCACGAAAATATTACTTTCGTCTCGGTCGTGTACGTTGCAGTCACGTTTACTTACTCTTGTTTTATTAACTTTTCACATTTAACGCGTAATAAGCGCACAACCGTGTAATTCATTTTCTACAACGCCAGACGTTTCAACGAAGGGAATAACGATATTCTTTCGAACCGTTAGGTCGATCGAAGCGAAATCGAAATACTATGGCTAACTATCACGAACACGGTAATTTATGCCAAGCAGAACGGTTTCGACATTAATCAGAGCGTTACTAGTTAACCGAGTTTTTCTTTCTATTCTTCCTTCATCCTTTCTTCTTTTTCTACCATCACTTTCTTCGATCAAATCTCACGCATATATAGAATATCTTTAAAAATCACTTTGCTCGTCTAAAATCCTTGGAAATTCGTAACAAATATTTCCTTTCGAAAATGTACAATTTACAAAAAGTATTTAAATAGTTAAAGAGTAACCTTCCCTATCGTTGAACGTAAATCGAAATGTATCACGACTCCGGAAATATATTGGCTCAAAATATTCCAATCAAATAAAATAATTAACAATAAAAATATGCATGCCGATACTTAAATTCCGAATATATCATTTTACTAGAACAATAATTTAATTTTTTTCAATCTATCATACGAGAATTTAAGTACGTAAAACATTCAGATTTTAATAAAAGATAGACGAAACTATATTCTTTTTAGACTTTTGAGGGTGAATTTTATCGCCTCGAAAAAACCCTTATTTTTATCATACCAAGATAAGCGTTCGAATAATGAGGATATTGTACTGGGCGTTTAAGATGGAAAATTCGTCTGCCGAAACGACAAAATGCCAGCACATAAGTTAACCGAGAGAGCAAGTGGTTCCCTTCTCCCGCCCCTTCCCCTCCCGTCGTTTTAACGGTGGTTTCGCTCAGAAATGCATGATATTCTAATGGACGTCGTAAAATGAAACGGCGGCGCGCTTTTGTTGCTCGCCGGATATCCTCCAGAGTCGAAACTTTCTGGCAAAGGGCATTGGCAGGCAGAAGTTTCTCCTCCCACCCCAAGGGGAGGAGGGAGGGATGACTTTCGATGAACATTGTATTCCTCCCCATAGGGAAATCGATCGTCCACGCGACAGGATTAATTGCTAATTATTCGGTTATTCTCGGATGCCGCGCGATTCCGCGCGAAATATCGATGTGATTATCGCCGTTGAAACGATAACCGACGGGGAAATGGCGCGAGGCGAACGAACTTGGAATAATCGGAATAGTGGAGTAAGAAAAAGAAGAAAAATATTGAATCAGGAAGTTGGAATTTCGATTTGAAAAAGCAATTTTACTTTTTCCGTATAAAAGTTTACAACGAAACGTTTTTAACGGAAAGAAAAAATATCGGGGATATCGGTGTTAAAGTTTGCAAAAGAATTTTATTATACGGGTAAAAGGTGTGATTTGAATCATCTTTGAATTGGATCTTCAGCCATGTACGAAAATGTGCGATAAGCAAGTTGAGGAAATCAGTGATAAGAACGAAAAGAGGGGCCACAGGTTGAATCAGCGATTTGCGAATTCTTGCGGATCGATCTCGATGCAAATAGGGGTTATTGACTTATGGAGCGTTTAACACGCCGCGACAGGAAGCGAAAATTGAGACGACGTATATTCACCGAGTTGGCGGCAAAGTGGCAGGTTTCGAGGGAGAGAATCGTCGACACGGGGTCGAAAGGAGAATCGCTAGACCAGAGACGCCAAACCGTAGTCAAGGGTCGAAAGAGCAGAAGAGTATTGATCGTTTGCTTCATTCCCAACTACTTTTAAGCGAAAGGATAGATTTCTTTCATTTGCAATTATTCTTTATCTTTTAATTTCTTAATTCGTTTGATTTAATGTAATGTAAAGAAGGATTATGAAAATTGTATTTCAGTGAGAGAAAAAAAAAAATAGAAAAAAGATAAGAATTTAATAAAATTAAAAATAGTAAAGATAGAATAAAAAATTCTATAGTATAATTGACACGTAGTATGTATGTACCATATGTCTGTATTGTATGAATGTCTTTTTAATAGGACTGCAATTAGACGACACGTAGACGGAACGTGGATAATTTGAAAGTGTTGTTCTAAATGGAAAAAGAAACGGAAGAAAAGAAGATTTTTATTTTACATCTACAAACAGAGAATATTTCTAACCATATTGAAAATATCTATCAAGTTTCATTAAAAATAATATTTAGTTTAAAATATATTATATCTTTTTTTTTTATAAATGTGATTATTGCCTCTTATTTAATTTTATTATGAATTTTAGAAATTCCTAGAAAAACAAAAAGACTCATCATTCCTAATACATAACGTAGATTACGTTTTTATATTATTAATTGTAAAATCTTATTTAATTCTTTATAGAGTTCTTTTCTCACTGAAATGACCAAATAAAAACCTATATATCATAAGGGAAATAATATTTATATCTTATGTGAAAAAGATATTGTTTGTTTTTACGCTTTAAAAATTCACTTGTAAAAGATCCATCTTCAACATTCCTCTAATCCCTCTTTTTTCTCATACATAATCGAATCAGACACATTCTTCACACTTTTAAATTATCAAAGGTTTGAAAACTAATTTCTTCAGTCTGCCGAGTAATTTTTATTCTTTTCATTTGCCCGCCACCCCCACTTTTCTACCGGTTTGGCGCAATTCCTCGTGTTATCGAACGAAACGCTGTAATCTGGTTTACGCATGCGCGATAACGAAAGTCGAAACTAGTTGCAACGATATGCCGGCTCATTTTACAGATCACAGAGCGCCGGTAAACATCGCGATCTGAGCAGTGGCGTGTAGTTAAGAACAGGCGATTAGATCTAACGACAAATTTTGGTCACGTGCATTTTGTCACACGTTTTCTCCTTTTCCCGCCAAATGTCGATCGTAAAAATTACCGATGTGCATCGTAAATGCGCACGAGGACACCGCATTGCGCAAACTATAGTGAGGATTGAACGAATTATTTAAATCTGTGACGGGACCGCGCGTTTCGTGACGCGGATCTATGTTTCGTGTTCGCTTGACAGGTTCTTTCGTGACACCGATAATTTGTGATGGATCTATCCCTTTCCTGTTGCCCTCACTCTCACTCACCCTCGTTCCTTTTTGTTTCGATCTGTGTTCCACATTCGCTAACTCGACGAGTCTTGGTCGAGAGGTTAGAAACTGGAGAACGAAGATTATTTTTGTAGCTTGATGGAATGGTGTTGATTCTATAATAGATTGCATTTGATATAAAATGTTGATCTCAAAGTAGTTAAAGATGTTTGTGATAAAATTTTTTATATCTTTTTTTATAATCTTGAATTTAATTTAAGATCCAGGATGTCAAAGGTATGTATTTGTATATAAATGCAAAAATTTTGAGGAAACAAATCTACGCACAATTCGAATTTTTTAAATGAATTAATTATCAATTATTATTCTTTACAATATTATCTTTCATTTTTCAATATCAAAAATATCATGTATTTTTTAAATTATTATAATTTTTATTTTTTCATTTTTAGTTAAAAAGTAAAAAAAGTGTTGCGGATTAAAATGTTGATGAAAAATAATTTTTTATATAAATTTTAAAAATAATTACGAATCATTGATAAATCTCATTTATAAAAATTTTTTCGATGTCTGATAATAAAGAAATGTTCGCTCGCGTATATATGTATTTGACTGCGAGATAACCACATTTTAATTAAAAGAACCGAGATATATGATTTTATCGTTGCAAATGTGTAGGTTGCACAGAATTCTTTCGAAAGACACTCACTTTCTCATTCACTGTAATCAATAGAGAAGTTAAGCACGCAGACCTCTCGAAAAAATGGAGGAGTAACTATCTTTAATTAATGGAGCCTATTTAACTTATCGACAGTAGCGAGTTCATTAAGTCTATTAGCAATTTAATTTTTTTGATTTGAAAATAAATTGAAAAGAAAAAAATTTGTTTCTTCTTTTTTTTTTATTAACGAAATTTTTTTCTTTTTTTTCTTTTTAATTTAGATACATTTACAGTATCTTATTTTCTTATTAAAAAAAGTTATTACATTGTAACAAGAAATTATAATTTATAAGAATAGCATGTTACAAAGATTTTAATCACGTAATCCGAACTAGAAAAAAATGAGAATATAAGAAAAGGTTACTCGTTGAAAGTCAGTTCAATGAATTCTCACGATCGAGTGTATCGAGTATATTCATGGACATTAATCTAAAGTAATTTAACTTAAAATTAACCACTCTACGTAATATTATTTAATTTGTTTATTCATATTTGAAACAATATCCACACATTTGTAAAATTTACCACGTGTTTAGTAATCCGTCCCATAATGCCGTCTTAAAAAAATAATTATGAAATAAGTAAGAAAGATATTCGATGAAAAAGAATATTTTCAATTGTCGAACAAACGAGTGTAATGGAGCCGTCGAAAGGCGCGAAGAAGCGAACAGTTTTAACCGGAAGGCCTCGAATTGCGAGTGGAAATGCGGTCGTTGAAGATGAGAACGGAGTTTCGTCGAATCGAAACGGCGAAGATGCTCGTGATTCCGGCTTGTCTTCCGAGTGTTCGACACCTACAGTTGGTTCACCGGTACCAAGGCAACGAAAAGCCACGAGCAATCCGATTAATATCGGTGATAACTCGATGAAACCACGCGCCACGATTCAGGCTGGAAGGTAGATTCATCTCTTAAAACAATGGTCGATTATAAGTTTTGTGACTCATTGATTGAAATTAAAATAAAAATACAATGTTATTTTTTCGAAATAAAGATATAAAACAAATATCTTGGATTCTTTGTTTGAAAAATAAATGTTTTACTTAGCATTGTGAAAAAAAAAAATAAAACCAAATTGTAATTCTTATAAATTGTTTGTTTCAGAAACGATTGCGATAAAACAAAGATATGGCGAAATAGATCCGTGACTGATTCACCACGTTCCATAGATAGCACGCGTAATCGCCAATTCTCTAGTCCCTTAAGGATATCGAGAAATGTAAGTAATTTTTTATAATCGCCATTATTCTTCAATCATTTTAAATTGTACCAATTTTTTCGTGATATTGAAATAATATTTTAAAATAATAATATTTTATTTTTATAAGATATAATTTCATTGTCTATGAACAATCAATATATATATTTAAATTTCTAATATTTCATTTCAGATCCAATCACCAAATCTTGACTCTGGGGATGAAGGAAGTCTTCGAGTTGATCGTGATACCTATCAACACATGTTTCAAGACATTGTTTCTATAAAAACAACGCTCCTGAAACTGAAACGAGTACTTCAACAGGTATATCGAACATATATTGAAAGGGTTGATACGACTTCTTTGTATTTATGAATTTTATTAATAAGAAATACACGATATTTTCGTTTGTTTCACATAATATGTGTATCAATGTGCTTCTGTATTAACACGCACTCTTTTATTTTTTTTTTTCATTATTGTCATCAACCATGATTTTATCTTCAAGTCAGAAGAGAACGGTTTGACGAGGGTATGTTTTTTATTGCACATTTTATTTTTATATTATTTCTTTTTTTCGTATTATCGCTTGCAGGATATATATTTATTATCGTTATCGTTATTATTTAATATTATTACTAGACGATTTAGAATACAATTGTATTTTTATAATTATAAAATATCGAATAACTTATAATTTATATTATATTCACAGGTAGACACTCTCAACCCATTCGACAACTCCATGAAGGTTAGTTTAATTATATTTTCTTAGAAAAGAAATATAAATTTTTTTTTCTTTTTTTAAGAAATAAAAAATATTGTAATTTATGAAATAATGACTTGCCTATCATTTTGATTTAAAATTCATTGTTGCCAATTTCGTAATGACATAATTTATAAAAATTTGTACGAATTTTAGAATGGTCTCTTCTATAATGTGAATGAAGGTGGCACCGCGGATGTTAGTACCTCTCCTGGAAGTGGTGGTAGTAGTATCGCGGATGAATTGGCCGATTTACGTAGACAGGTTGTTTTCTTGCAAGGTCAAGTAGAAGATAGAGATCGAACTATACAAGTACTGCAGGTAAGAAGTTTTATTGAAGATATATTTTTAATAAAATATAAAAAAATAAATTGTAGATAAATGATATCTTTTTGATTTACCTCCAATTGGAAACTTTCAGCTATTTAATTTACATTTTCATATAAAATAAATAATATTTTTTATTTTACAGTTCCAAATATCGAAACTCCAAGGACCTAATGGCGATGGCCAAACGTGTGCTTTAACTAATCATAATAATTTTTCATCTCCAAATACTTGTAATGCTGCTACGCAAACAGAAAAGGTATGTTGATAATTCGTCATTTTTAATATTAAAAAAATTCAGCGTCAAATTCTTATGATTAGCAATTTGCATTGCTCACCGATTTTTAATAATATTTTATTTAAAAATCAATTTTTGAATAATGATCACAAAACAATTAATTTTTGCTTCGTGCTAAAAGCATATATAGTAAGTTAAAAAGAGATGTTTTTTTAAAATAGCAATATACCACTGAATAGGTGATAAAGTTTTCGAAAAACAAAACTTTTACTCGTGCACTTTAGTTTTATAATGTATTATACATATGTTTATAGTACATTTTTAGTTATAAATTTATTTCTTTTTAAATTCAGCATAATCGTTTTTAAATTGCACACTTTATTTGTGATTGCATTATTCGATGAAAATCGTGTCATTTGTTTTTTTATTTAACTTAAAAATTTTATATAATTTTATATAATTTTTCATATGAAATTATATACATTAATTTATATTAATACTAAATATGAAATTGTTAAAAATTATAAAATAAATAATTGATTTAAATTATTCGTGATAATGTATATATATTGTGCATATATTGATTTTACCTAAGATGTCTCACATAAAACATTCAAGTAATTTGAAATATCAATATCCATTTTTATCGACTTCGTAATTCCATTGATTTAACGCAATCAATGTAATATTTAATTCATTATTTGTATTATATATTTAATCCCATCATTTATATGTTTATTCATATGGCACAAAATTTTGTGAAATAAATAATTGGGTGTAGATAGCGTTTATATTTAAATCACAGATATAATATTATAAATTTTATTATTATTTTATCTTTTTTTAATATTATTATTATTATTTATCTTTTTTTTTAATATGTAATAATTATCATATAGACATATAATTATAAATTTTTGTAGTTATTAATTTTTTAAACAATATCTTATTATTTGTTATTTTGTTTATTGTTACATTATTTATTTATTTATTTATTATATGTTTAATTATGAATACAGACACGACCAGTGTCGGCAGGACCATCACTCCTGCAAACACTTCCACAGGATGATGTTATGGGGCCTCTAGTTAGGTGAGATTTTTTTTTTCCTCGTCTTAGAAGCATTTTGTTAATTTTTTTTCATTTTTAAAAAAATCAGAAAAATTTTAAAAATATAAAAAAAAATCAGAACATTTTCAAAATATCTAAAATATTTTGATTTACAAAAAAAATGATTTACAAAAAAGAATAATAATATTAATATTAATAAATTATAATTTATATTTTTTATTGAATTATTTAGAAAACAACTTTATGATATAATATAAGATTTCCTAAAAATTTTTCTGATTGTATTAAAAGATTGTATTAATTTGTATTTGTATATTTAAAAGATTTAGGTAAAATATTTAAACAATATAGGAAATATGTGTCAGTATATAAATTCATAAAGTACATAAATACAGGATACATATCTTCTCATGTAGATATGATTTAAAAGAACTTTTTAAATCTTCTTTAAATCTTTAATTGTGACATTATTTTTACATTGTTATAAATAAATCTTAGAAATTTTATTAATTTGTAATCTATTTATGTTCAAACATTGTCATAATGAGGAATTAGGTGCAATACATACATGTACACAAAACATTTACAGCTCTTGCAAATATCATAAATATTTTTCACATGTGACATCATGAATTTTGTCATAAATAACATGTTGTTTTTGCTGCTCTGGTCATTACCCTTCTTCGATGATACCATGTGAGACAGCTTCAGGATCGGGAAGGTAGAGTCGGTCAGTTTGTGTGACTTAATATTGGGATATGTGCTACTTTCTGCATTAAATGCCCTTATATTCGTGCATCTTTTCTATATTAGGATTACTTGTTTGATCATTCGATTCTAACACTTTTCTCAATTTTATTTTGCATGCAAAAATGATATTACAATATTCCGCTTTTATTTTTTCTTTCATGCTGCTCTATTAAATTATTTCAAGAAATGTAAAATACTAATATTAACCGTATTCAACAGCGTGTGATATGACGTCTTGCATTAGGGTTTGTAATCGAATCTTTTTATTGTTAATAATAATATTAATGCATGAGTAGTTAATGTAAATAAAATTAATAAATAGAAATTAATAGTTTTGTACAATATTAAAAAGTATATGTTATATTTATTTATAAATTTTTTAATAACAGAAATATATCTGTAATATATTAGCAAAAAAAGATATTTTTTTAAAGAGAAATATAAATAATATATAAATATACATACATATAATATTTATGCAATTAAAAAAAAAAAAGAAATATTTTTTTAAATATTCTGTTCAATTTAAATGATTTGTTGGTTTTAGAATTTTTATTTGCTTTATTAATAATTATAATAATTATTAAGTAATAATTAATTGAAACACATATTAAATACGTGATTCGATTACAAATCCTGATGTTACAAACAAATCTGAATTAAACTAACAAACTAATTTTTCAACAGTTCGAAATACAACTTTAGTGATACATCATATAAAATATGTAATTTTTGCTTTCAAAGTATCTTTGTAATATTTTAACATTTTTAGTATATTAATTTCTAGCATGTAGTTCTATAAATAGATAAATTATATGATCAGTTGGAAAATACGATTGCATAATTCATTTTTTTCAAACACTCTTTTGAGTTTATAATAGATTTACAATTAATAATGTTTCATGCTGCATTTGATAGCTGTGTGGGGTAAGTTTCCATTGTTGCTTAATTCTTGATTCATTCATCAGACAAAAATTAAAAAATAAATTTGGCTTTCTAAAATTGTATTGTCGTATATTTTATATTGATAAATTATATTTTACACAGTTCTTAATAAAAAATTGTACGAATGTTTATAAAAATTTCTGCAATAAAAATTAAAAAATTTTGCTAATTTTATTATTTTATTTGCAGATGGAATGAATCATGGGATCGACATCATCCTCCGTTGCTCGGAGAGCTTAATGGTAACAGAAGCCCACGTAAGTCAACCGATCGTATACCACGTACAATAAAATCTCGTCAAGAGGAAACCTTGCATCGTCAAAATGGGCATACAGATAAATTGCCGGTTGATAATCTTTCTTCGAACAAAAGAATCATCAAATCGAAGGATTCAAAATCCACTGAATCGAACGACAAGGAGCAACACGAGACAAAAAGGGAAGAGAAATCGTGTATTCCAACGCCTAGAAAACTTGCAACATCGACTCTAATACCACGGTCAGCGAGGGCTTTAACCTCGACAGGCCGACCGCACAATACGTAATTACTTTATTTTGAGAAATTTCATTGAATTTTTTGACTTTACTTTCGTTTCATCGCGAAAAAATTGCTCAGATAATTTGATAATCTTATTCTTTATGAATTTTGTCATGAATAACTGAATGAAATTATTCTTTCATCCTTCAATTCGTAGCAGATAAGTTGCTACTATGTGATAATGCTATATATAATTTAGATATATATATATATATATTTTTATTTCAATTTTGAAATACGAAATTTCTAAATATTTCAATGATTACCATTTTACACTAAGTATATAATTTTTTTTTTATTTTTCTTAATTTTTCGATGAACAGCGAAAGTGAAAACGTCTTCAATATTTGCTACGCATAAATTGCAAAAATAATGTACAAATTATACGTTGAAAATTAAGGACAAGTCATAAGTTCCTATCATTTAAAGTTATGTTTCATTTGGTTCTGTCACTTCATATGTAGAAAATGCCACTATGGTCATTCTAACATTTAAATGAGATCATTAAATTGTAGAAATTAATTTTTGTAACTATCAATTATTAAGTTCTATTTGACTTTGTTTAAAGATATACATTCATTATATGGATGTATAATTTGAACTTTTATTTAGAAAATATTTTGAGTAATGTTTGTGATATTATAAAAAAATATCCATTTATCTTGTTGTGTACATTTTTAAATCAATTTTCATATGAACACTATCATATTTATTTGGCAAATATCATAAAAATTACAATATATATTCATATTCTTAATATTCAATTGTTTGTAAAGATTTTTTTCATTAATTTGATATCTTGAAAATTTATATTTAAAATATTTTCAATACAGCAAATACAAAACATATAATCTATGTCTTGTAAAACTATAATTACACTAAATTTGTATTACATATTGTGTATGCTATAGTATAATATGCTATGTGTGATACATTCTATGTACTTCATTACATATAGTGTATACTATAGTATAATACTATTGCTATCGCAGTGTATGTAATTGCATTATGGTGTAATATGTGCAATATTTTTAAAATATACATTATATTCTTTTACAACTATTGTACTTAGAGTAGAAACACAAGATAAAGGATCGATTATTATAAACATTTATGTTCTACACAAATAAAAACTTAGGAGAATATTAAAATTGATTTCTCCATATATTTTTAAATATAACAAACATTATTCTTGATTTAAAAATTTTTAATGAACGAATTTAATTCTCTGTATTATTTTTTATTCGATGTACAAATATTTGATATGAAATAATACTTTTTAATTGACCTTGATTTCAACAGTAAATCATTACTATTAAAATCAGGAAAATTTTGTAAATTTTTTTTTTACAATTTATGTTATTTATAATTTATTTCATGGCTGATTTGTAAGATTATATTTGGTGCTATTATCACAATTTTTCTTTAGTTTATCATATTTAGAATCTCCTGCAACATTGAATAGGAAAATCAGATGATTAAAAAAATCACTCTTTTATTTGGTTATTTTTAAAAAAAAATTATAAAATACAGCTACATAAATAAATTAAACAAGACAATAAATATATAGCTGTAAATGATTGGTACATAAAAGTTTCATATATTTTGTGTCATATTAATTAGTAGTATTGTAATAATATAATTTATTATTTTATATGAAACGGAGAATATTGTTTAATTGATATCAGGGGATACTAAATATTTCAAATACATTGTATATTTTTTTTATTCATACTTTAATTTGTAAAATGGTATAATAATAAAAAAATAATTAAGAGCATAAAACAATTTTTTATATGCAAACAATATTGAATTTAATATATCTCACCTTTATAATGAAAACAAGCAAATATGTATAAAAATATATTCCAACAAAAAAATATTAAAAAAAATATTTTTAAAGGAATAGACTGATTATAAAATAATACTACTTTTGAAACAATTAAATCTGATTTTTGATTGTCTTCATTTTAAAAGGTGAAAATTGATATTTTTTAATAATAAAAAAAAAACATTTTTTTATCACTCACCTTTTTAGTTTAATATTATCATAATTATATTCAATTTATAATTATTCAATATGATACTTCTTTTATTTTACATTACATTATTGCATACAATATTTTCAATCATGCATTTTACATTTGGAAATATTCTTAAAAAATCTATAAAATGTGATACATTTAAAAAAGAAATAAATTATTAATTATTAATTTAAACTGATAACAATGTAATAAACAAACAAATATTATATTTGCAAAATTTTTCAATAGGAAATACCTTTGTGCATTAAACTAAATAAATATTTAATAACTTAAAATATATTTTCAAGTTACTAGAATAAAAAAATTAGTTAAATAATGTTATTATCAATTAATCTATAAAAAATAATAAATTTGTTCATAAATGAAATTTGCTTTTTAGTAATTAGTTTGCAATATTAAATCAATTTTAATTTTTTTTTAATCTAATATAATTGCAATTTTAAAATTTATAAAATTAAATTTTTGTATATGTGATAAATTGAATATAATTAGATTACATATTATTTCATAATATAAATTTCTTTAAACAGTAATAAAATAAGTCATAAATGCTGCTGTTCCTTAAATGCGGTAGTATTGTACTTAGAAGTGTAAAATTTAGCTATAAATATCTTTGAATGTTTAATATTAAACATATGGTAAGCACAAATGTAAGTAGTATTTTAATCTTATTTAATATTTACAAATATACTTACATAAATAAAAGCTTTCACTTGTAATTAAATAGAAATACCAATAATTTATGATCTGTAATAGATAAATCTCATTTTAATTTGTACATTATATGTATAAATGTATTTTCATTGTGATTTTAAACATAATAAGATAATAAATGAAATTATGTTTAAGTATGTTATTTATCATTATATCCTACCCTTAGCACGAAAACTTATTTCTTGAAAACAAGGTACAAAATAGACTTAATGTTCAATGTATTTTTTTGTCTTCAGGAAAATTTATACATTCAAAAAATGATTTTGATATTTAACAGATTCTAAATCTATTATTTTGCTTATTAACAATAATATATTTTATATTGTTTTATACTATTTGATCAAATTTTTACATATAATATATATTTTATGTATCAATTAATTTTTCTATATTTTTATATTTTTATGTTATATGTATATTTTATATATTGTATATTTTATGTTTTTATATTTTGTAATATATTTTATATGTATTATTTTGTATTTTTATATATTACAATATATTTTTATATTTTTATATTTTTCTTTATTTTATCTTTTCTTTCAATAATAAATTTTTTTTCTATAATTTTTCTAATAATTCTGCGAATTTCTTATTTCATACAATTATATTTGCATACAAGTTTCATTTAGACATTTTTTCAAACAAATATTTATACTATTTTATGAAATATTTGTCGAATTTTTTTTATATTACAAACTTCTAAATATACTTACATTTCGCCGATAAGTTAGGCAATGATTGAAAAATTTTTATCAGCGCCATCTCGCGTTTGGATCATTGAAGCTCCGACTTGTTATTAATATAGTAGAAATGTATAGGAGGTATTCAAAGTCACAGACAAAGAAAACAATATTGTGTGAGAAAGATAGAAAGCATCTCCTACCATTTTAAAGACTTTGCTAATAGAAAATTAATTAATTATTTATTTTTTACTTAAAATTCTAACACTTTTGAGCTCGTATCTTGAAGCTAAATCTTCAAGCAAATTTCTCATATTAATTTTAATATGAAATTTTTCTCAATTAATTGTTTATTAATAATTAACGCATCATAGTTGTTAATGCATCAAAGACGCCATATTGAAAATTAATTAATTATTCATTTTCTATTGAAAATTTTGGTACTTTTAAGCTCTCATCTTGAAGCTAAAACTATAAAGAAGTTTCTCATAATAATTTTAACATGAAATTTCTTTTCATTGATTAGTTATTAGTAATTGACACATCATAATATCTAATACATCGAAGATGCTGTATTGAAAATTAATTAATTACTCATTTTTTATTGAAAATTTCGACATTTTTAAATTTATATCTTGAAATTACATTTTTAAATATATTTTTCATATTATTTTCTACTTCAAATTCTTATTTTTTAATTCTTTATTAACAATTATTATGAAGAATGCTTAGTTGCAAATTTTTATCATATAATCGATTAATAAATAATTATTTTATTCATTTAAATAATAACAAAGTTATAAATAAAATTTATAAGTAAAAATAGTGGAGGAAACAACGTTTTAAATACATACAATTATATTTAAAAATAAATTTCATATTATTGAAAAATTGCATATCAATAATGTTAATTCTTCATAATACATTATTTATTAATAAATAATTAATTGAAAAGAATTTCATATTAAAATTGATAGGAGAAACTTGTTTGAGATTCTAACTTCCAAATGTGAGCTTAAAAGTGACGAAATTTTGAATAATAAATCAGTAATTAATGAATTTTTTTATATAGCATTTTTAAAATGGTGGAAAATGATCTCTATCTTTTTTGCATAATATTGCTTTCCTTGTCTATGACTTCGAATACCTTCTTGCATATTCTGCTATGCTAATAACAAATCGAAACTTCAGAGATCCAAACGTGAGATGGCGCTGATCAAATTTTTCAATCATTGCCTAACTTATCGGCGAAAGTTATTTTATAAATTTATTGGATACAAGAAGAAATATAAAAAAATATATATTTTTTCTATTTATTTATTAAACATATAAAAAATAAAAGTACAGATGCAATTTTTTTTTAATCTTTAATAAGTAATTATAAAAAAAGTCAATGAAAATAAATAATAAGAGAAAATCAAAACAAGAATATAATGATAAAAAAATTGAAACAAATGTTTATTCATAGATAATAATATAGATATTAAAAAACATCTTATTAAAAATGTGAAAAAATATTATTTTTTTTGTTAGTTGACTATTTTAATTGATTAAATTAAAATAGAATTATAAATAAAGATTCATTTATAATAAATAGACAAAGGTATAAACAAAAATCATATAGAGTGTTTAAAATTTATTTTGTTCGTGAACCTCCTCATATTTAAAAGTATCTCTTGCCAAGGATATAATATTACAATGTTTATAATTTTTGTTTCACATATAGCTCATGTATCATTCCATACCTATAAATTTATTCTTAACATATTAAAGATCTTTTGACATGAATGCAATTTTCTAATATTAAACTACAAAAAGATTTTTCTATAATAGATTTTTTATACAAAATAGTGTCCTTGGCATTGTGTTTCTTAATGGAACACAAGATAACTAGTGTTCAAAAATCACATTTCTATGTATTTTTATTTTTTTCTATACATATTCAAGTCATATCCGTGTATGAGCAATATATGTTAAAAATGAGGGACATCATGAGCACTCATCTTTCTACCATATTGAATTATAATTAATTTAGAAATTTGTATATGAATTTTGATAAAAATTATATTAAAAGAAATAATAATAACAAAAATTGTAGATGTATATAAAAAAAATTGTAATCCTATTTTTTATAAATCTTTTTTAAATAAATTATTGTACTTTATATATATGTATATGTATAACAATATATTCATTTGATACTAAATTGTCTATAGATACTTTGGTGTTCAAATTATTCTTAGGTACCGTTTCCATGAAAATATTTACAGCAATTATAGAAAATATAGAATAGAAAAAATTTCATTTTGTACGCGTCATTTTGAGAAAAATAATGCTAACGATATCCCATAAATTAATCATTACTGTGTACTTTACAATTGGTGTTATACATATTGCGTAAAAGTTTTATTTTTTCATACTGTCTTCTGTGTACAAAGCAATAAATACACTTACAACATAATACAAATACATTGCTAGTGTTAAAAATGTTAATTAATTGTTGCTTTAAAAAGAAAAGTGAAAAATAATATTTATATAGGATTATATAACGATAAGCTCGACATTATAATCCATGAAAGCAACAATGCTAACATTATCTTAAACGTATTCATAAAAAAAAAAAAAAAAATGATTGTATTATAATGAAGTATCCTGAATAAATCACAGTCCATTATGAAAAAAATGAAAGAAAAAAAAAAAGATTTCTAAATTTAATCAACACTTGTTTAAATTTATCCAAAAATATGACAAAAATTTAAAGATATATTAATGATTATATGATAATAATTATCATTTATATGAACTTATTTTGAAATCACGACATATAGCTGTTTATCAGTATCTGGCACTTTATGGCAAATCAAAGTTCCTTAAGAATTTTGTCTATCTGCATTAAATTTGACAAATTTATATTAAAAATTGCAGTGTAAGAATTTGTTCTAATATCTGTATTCAATCACTTATTTATGCTATTTGAACGCGTGATCTTCCTTATTTCTAACGTAATATGCACAGAAACAGGTTTACTATATATTGTCACTGAGTGAAAAAAGTTATAAAACCGAGTCTTTAAAGTCATTTTTACTTTCATATGGGAAAATTTATCCCATTCACTTCCCTGTTGCTGTTTTATCACTAAGCACATTTTTAATTTCCTTTTTATTTATATAATTTAATAAAAGTGCGTTCACATCTTTTACAAGAAATAAAGAATATTTTTTTTTATTTCTTTTCTTTATCAGTTTCTATTATTTCTTTTTTAATTGAGACTTTATTGTCACATTTTTTATCTTTATCCGTTTCTGTGAATTCTTTTTTTATTGGAACTTTGTTATCACCCCACCTACTATCCATTTTAAATTTTGTTTCGATTTCTGATCCATTAACTTCACTAACTTTTTCATCTTGTATTTCTACAACTTCTACTTTTTTTGTATCAGACTGCATCATTTTTGCTGCTATATGATACATATTTTTTACTGCTGTAAGGTATGTATGGCATTCAGACTACGCAGAAAAAAAACATAATTTAAGTATATTTTTTGATTAAAAAAAAAAAAAAAAAAAAAAATTAATTAAAAAAAACATCAAACTTACCGATACTTTTTTGAGTTTTTCATCTGTGTTTCTTAATTTATCTTTGTATACTTTTAAATCTTCGGAAAGAGCTTTGATGTTATTTGTTTGTTTTGTTGATTTTTCATTTACTATACATAATTCATGTTGTAATTCCATTAGACGCTCTTCCGTATCCAATCGAGCTTTTTCTGACCTTTTTAATTGGCTAACAAGTTTCTCTACATCTAATAAAGAACCTTTATATATAACAAATCCTTCTGATACAATTGATTCATCAGATTGTTCTATAATTGCATCTTCTCTATGAACTCTTTTTGATGGTGGTCCACTTCCAACGAACACAGGTAATAATTTTTTATTTCCTGAAATAAAAAATAATGAAATGTTAATAAAAATTGTAAATTAAAATATGATACTTATTAGATATTTATAATCTACCAAGTGCTAATGAACGTAATATTTCTTCTTCATTTTCTACTTTAGTAGAATCAGTTTTATCAATTTCCTTCTCGTCTTTTTTTTCGTCCTTCAAATCATCTTCCTTCGATCTATCCGTTAATTTACGATAATGCAAAGAATCTCTTGTTACAACCTTTTGTACTAATTTACGAACTTGTGCTCTTGATAATTTCAATCCTAAAGTATAAATAAGTTCTTCTATATCTTTATCAAATATATAGCCACAATGAGTTTGATCGAAATAAACGAAAGATAATAAGAGGTAAGGATCATGTGTATACAATTTTATTTTCCTTTTTCTTCCATCTTTTTCTCTATCTCTTCTACCGTCTTTAATTGAATCATCATCCTATAAAAAATAATTATTGTAATAAATTTTAAAGTTAGTTAAAAAATAAAAATAAGTTAAAAAACTTAGATGTATATATACAATAAAATATGTGTAAAAAGACGTGTAATTACATCAGATTCATCTTCTTCATCATCATCGTCATCATCATTTTTTTCTTTCTCTCGATCTCTATCATCTACTTTGCTTTTTATATCTTTTTCATCTTTTTTATCTTTACTTCCTTCTCTTCTTTTATCATCTTTTCTCTCGTCTTTTTTACATCTTTTGTCATCATCTTTTCTTTTATCATCTTTTTTTTCATCTCTTTTGTCATCTTTTTTATCCTTTTTTTTATCTTCATCTTTTTCTTTCGGTTTTTCAGGAAGACTACATAATGATCGATAAATTCGAAAACCAAAATCTCGCATTAACATTTCATTAAAAAGTTCTGCAAATAACGATACCTCAAAGGAATGTTCCTATAAAAAAAAATAAAATACAGATTAATTGCATATGATTTAAATTTGATATATGACAAGAAAAGTACCTTTGTATCTTCTGGTCTATAATCTAAAAGGACACTCAAAGACATTACAGTACAATCAAATTTTCCACTTTTAGCCATTCTGGAAGGATGAACAATGATATGAGATGATTCAGGTAAAGTATATCGCTTTTCAAGAGCAGCGCGTTCACGTTCACAAAGTTTTCTTCTATCTTCATCATGCTGTGCACATATCAATATAAATTTTTAAATTTTTAAATAATTTTTACATTTGATATTCATCATATCGCTTATATTTTATTTTAATAATTTAATAATTTAAGTTTTGCAAAATAAAAAAATTACACTCACACATATGCACGCACGCACAAAAAAATATATCCAAGAAATCTTACATCTTTAATATCTTTAAATTTTTTATCTTCTTCTTCTTTTGGTGGAGGTGAAATATCTTTATCATTTTCTTCTATGTCATCTTGTCTTCCTTCTTCTTTAGCTTGTTCTGATGTTATTGCTTTCATAAGTCTTGCAAGTAATTGTGATTTTAAACCTTTGCAATTTAAATTACGAGCTGCTAATTCTTGTCTTAGTTCAGTCACCTAGTAAAATAAGATTAAAATAAGATTAATGTTATATGGATATATATGCAAAACAACCAAAAACATTAATCTGTAAAAAATATTGAGACTAACATTCATAGACTTTGGATCCAATTCAGAATAATGAGTGGGATCCTTTTTCTCTGGCACTGGATCATCCTGAAAAGAAAAATTAAGCATTATGTTATGAAAATAAAGATTAGAATAAAAAACTACAAAACAGAAGCAGCCCCTATATAACGAAACGAAACCACTCCCTCTTCATTCTTTCATCACTCTCTATTTTATCATTCTCTCACATTGTAATGATATACACTGTTCTTCATTCACGATGACCTTCAAGTATGACTCAAGTAACTGCTAGATTCTCATAGTGTCCTGGCTCTGGTGTCTGTGTGATTGATAGGTTATGGATAATATCAATAATGTTGTATATAATGATTATCAAATGAAATTTTTGAATGATTTATCAATGATGGTGAAGGTTTCAGGAAAGGGAATGGCTCAGCTGTGCTCTTCTCCGAGCTAGGCTTGCTTGCTTCTCTTGTTAATGCAATGTGACTGCCAGTGGCTAAAGGAATATTTGCAATACATTACTCATTGATCTTCTTTGATATATTATCTTGATTCAGAAATTTTTCAATAACCAAAATATTTTAGAATTTATAATTAAGTATGATTATTTTACACAAATAACGAATAATTCTATGCAATTTTAAAATATTATATATGTTATATATCATATACATGTTATATACCATATAAAAATAATTAAATTATTTACTATTGTATCATTTGACTAATATTACAACATTATTCATATGTTATTGAGCCACATATTATTACTATTTCCTATTAATTATATATTGAAATAATGAATATTCAAATATTGATTAACTACTCGAATAATATAATAGCATTCAATAAAAAAAATAATTTAAATGATCTAAATTAGCAATAAACATTTAAATATTCAAAAAACGAACAACTATAGGATCAATGAGCAAGTACAGCCTATATTGAAAATTCAGTTTAGTAATGGGAAAACAGTTGCACGATTATATAATGTAATAAAAAGGTAAAAGTAATATGGGATGATGTTGGCAGTGCCTTTTGATCAGCGACGGCAGCCTCATCAGTGTCATTGGCAGCATCCAAATCGTCGGGACTAGAGGCAGCACGCAGCAATTTTCGCTCCAGTTGTTTCTTATAGCTGAGTTGCAGACCATCCCATTCCAATTTGATGGGTACACAGCTCCAAACATCTGGGAGAAATAGTATGACGGTTTCAACGCGAGAGGGCACCACTCGCCCCGACTTGTGGGTCGTTTCTGCACGTCTGTAGTAGAGTTCCAGGAAGCGGTACCTGTGCCGCAAGGAAAAACAATACCCAAACGTCAACTCAGGTTAATGCCGCTTAGCTTTGCCTTATATGCTAAGTGTTCGTTCGCTTGTTCGTAAAGCCCACGCACTGCATACAAAGCCACACACAGCGCACAATGTAGACCATTTGATAAAGCACAACTGAGTGGATTACAACGATCATAGAACAATAGTGATGATCTGTCTGCCACGACTGCTTGAATATCATCTGGGTGCTCGATACAGGATCCAATGCAGCAATCTCCATCGGTCGGTCGTGTATAGAACAAATACATACCTCCTCTGTAGAGATTGAGCTACAACCTTAGTTATCAATTCAGAACTCACATTAGAAGTTACTTTCTCTCACAGATGGTATACCTGCCGGATCTTTCTTAATACTATAACATTCTATTTCATATTTTTAACATAATTTAGTTATATATCATCAGTATATTATACATTTATACAATATGAAATGCTGGACGGAGTTGACGAGTCCAAACTTTTCAACCGATGAGAATTTTTAATTTTTATATTAATTTTTACTGAAGTAACTTGATAATGTATCGGCGAATAATGAAACAATAATGGGCAGAAAAACTAGATAGCATCACGTTGCTCTTTCGATGAAGTGCTTTAAATTATAATTAAGATAACAATCAAAATAGAAAAAAATATCAATGTATATAAAATCGTACCACTGAGTACAACTGGATAGATCTATTCCCGTGAGCGCCTTACAAGTCCTCACTGCCGTTCTAATCAATACTGATGGATCTTTTTCAGGATTAGGACCATCCAAAGAAGGACTCCATGGTCCACCAATAGCCATTGTTTCATTTTTACCGCGTAAGCCTACTAAGAAATTTATTAAACGTGTAGGATGTACATAATCGCGATCTGGATCTCTATCTTCAGATACACCACAACATCGTTTATAAATTTCTTCCATGGCAGGCATAGATATCAGCATAACCTGATAAAAATAATATTTATGATTTAAAATTAAATGTAAATTTAATATAAATATAATAAATTATTTATTAATTAATATTAACTACCATTGAATCTGCAATAATATAAAAATTAAATGCCTCAATAATATCCATGTTAAATTAACAAACCTTTGCAGAAAAAAGATAATCAGCATCTGAAGGTTCTAATACTGCTGTATTTTCAGAACAAGGATCAACATCTTTGTGCATGACATGAAAAGAGCATGGCTTATTAAGAGCAAATGGCATATGTGGAGGAAAGGCATCAACCCATCGAAAATTAGTAGAAAAAAAATCACTAGGAATATACATATTTTGATAGCGTCTTCTTATTTCAAGTACATCTGCTTCAGGTCTAAAATAATAAGTAGTTAAATCCTACGGTTTTAAATATATTATAAAAAAGATATTACATGAAAATAATTTTTAATTAAATTATATAAAAAATACACTTACAAATCAAGTGCTATTTTTGGTATTTGTACCATGTAACGAGGTACAACTCTAGTACGTCGTCTTGGTCTTGGAGATTTACTTCTTCTAGTTCTTGATGGACTACGTTCCTCTTTTTTCTCGCGTTCCCTAATTCTTTCTTCACGACGTCTTTTTCTTTCAATTTCTTCTTCTTCATTTTTTCGTTCTCGTGGAGATCTTTCTCTTACTCTACCAACTTTATTTCGGTTACTAGCTGTATTAGCACTTGTTGCACTAGTTGTGAATCTACCAAAAATTATATATTTTTTGAATAAAATATATTATTACATTATATATATTATATTAAAAAAAATGTTTGCATAATATAATAAATTATTACTTATAATTAATAAAATAATATCTAGCATTAATTACCTATTATTAGCATTTTCAGCAGGAGGGGGCACAGCATTATATGTTCCTGAGGTTCGGTTTTGTTGTGGTTGAGATTGTTGTTGTTGTTGGCGAGTATTTTGATTATTTTGTTGTGTATTAGTATTATTATTATTATTTCCCATAGGAAGTACTTGTATTCTAGTAGCACTCCATTTAAATGGCATGGATGGATTATATGATGCTTCTACTAATACTCGGTCACCCACAACAGGATTAGATCCTTTAACACATGCACTGAAAGAATGTTTTAATGTTACATACTGTAGATTTCAAATTAAAAAAATAATAAAAATATTTTTATTATTTTATAATATTACTTTGTTTGAAAGAATACATCTTCATCTACAAAACCAAAATTGTCATATACTTGTGTAACTGTGCCAGTAAAAACTCTTTGTTTTGTAGAAGATGAAGGTACATTTTGTTGTACTTGTTGTGGTACACCAGCAACAGAAGGTTGAAATGCATTTGTATTTAATGCTCTTGGTGGTGGATAAGAAACAGTAGCAACTTGTGGATATAATTGACCAGCTATACCTGATGGTAAGTTAGATCCAAGTGTTGCCATTGAAGCCATTGTTATATTGGGCTATTTTATAAAATAAATATAAATTAATAAATATTAATAAATAATATAATGATGTTAAATATAATAAAGAAATTAAAAATGCATATTTTAATAAATTATTTTTAACATCCATTAGAAAGAATATATATATAAAGTATATAATATATAAAATATAATAAAAATTTAATTAAAAATAAAATATCATATATTATATTTTTATATTATTTTTATATTTTAATATCCTTTAATATAATCCATAATCTGTACTAACTTGCTGTAATCCCAAACTTTGTTGATAAACTTGTTGCGTTTGTTGTTGATATTGAACCATGGGTTGGCCACCTATACTACCCATTGCTTGACCTAACATTTGTTGTTGAATATTTTGAATTCCTTGTCCTATAAATAAAAAGTATATTAAATTTATATAATTTATAAATATAAATAAATAATAAATAAATTATTTTTAATTGCTTATATAAATAAACATTACATAAATCACAATAAAAATGCATTATATAATTTATGATATTAATAAACTTGTTATTAATAAATTTATTCAATAAATATATCTTATAAACTTAATTTTCTTAATTTAAATTTCTCTATACAATTTATTATATATAACTATTATGTATAAAAAGCTTCTATTTCTAAAATATTAAATAATTATAAAAACATTAAGAAGATAAAACGTAAGTATATTATTTATATTTATATTAAAAAAATACAATTTCTTTTCTAATAAAAATTTGTATGAAACTTGTATAAGTATATAATATATAAGATATAAATAAGATTTGCTTATAAATAAAAAAAAAATTAATTTATTTCAAAATTAAAATTATTACAAATTGAAGATATAATGCTAACATTTTATTCGTATAAGCTATATTATAATTTAATTACGTTTAATTTATTATTCAAAAATAAATATTTTAAATCAATTTTTGATGTTTCAATAATATTAAATAAAATATTTATAAAATATATTTTATAAATATATTTATTGACTTGTATAAATTGTAACAGAAACTTGGCAACATTGTTGACTTATACGGGACGATATAATAAGATATCTTACATTACTAATAAAATCAGTATACCTGCATTACGAACCCATGGTGGATTTTTGCCACCTCCAAATGGTGAAAGATTACTCATTTCTTAAGAAATATGTAATATTATTAATAATATAAATTTAACAAGATCTTCACTATATTCTTAATTGAGCGTCCTTCATTCGGGCGCCATCTTTTTAGCTACTACTACTGAAATCAAATATTATTCTATTTCAGGAAGTAAATTAAATTTTAAATTTTTTAAATACATATTCTTTATGAAATTTTCTATAAAAGTATTATTTTGTTTGATATTAATTTTTCTAATTTATTATTTAATGACAAATAATATTTCCTAAATAATTATAACAAAAATTAAGAAAAATTTTAATTTGATTTTATTGTATGTTTAGACACATAGGAAACATTTTCATCAGATTGAAACTGAATGAAAACGCATATATCTTGTTTTATTGTCAATCATTGATATCTAATATTTTAATGCATTTAAATTAGCTCATTTTTAAAAAATAATTTTAAATATAAGATAATATTTGTAATTGATTATTTATATAATACAATTATAATAAATGTATTATAATAATTCAAATAAATTCATTTTTACTTTATTATGATAACAATGAATCAAAACGTCATATCCGGCGTAGATGCCACAATAAAATTGAACAGAATCATGATTGGTCCACAATCAAGATTATCAAGATCCAAGGCAAAGCATGACATAACATCCTTTGGTTATGTCAAATGAGTTATATTAGTATAATTGCATGTTCTCTTTTCATTATAAGTTAAAACAAGATTTCTTCGAATAGGCTATAAAAATAATATTCTTAAGTGAAAGAACTTAATAAGAATATGAATGTATGTAATAGTATGTATGTAATAGATTAATTAGATAATTATTTAATATTAAACTTATATAAGTAAGTATATAGCAATATTTTCAATATTGAATTGAATATATATTAATTTTATGGATAAAATTATATCATATAATTATATGATATAATAAATAATATCATATAATTTATATTATAATTTATATTGATATTTTTAATAGTTTATGAAATATAAAAATATATTTTTATTATTATATATTATATATATATATATTTTTTTCATTAATAATGAAAAAAAAAAATCTTTAATGAATGAAAATAAAAAATATATTGTAAGTCATACATGAAGAAACTTTAAGGCGCAATCATAAAAACGTAATTCAAAATCGTATGAATTTCAAAAATTAAAAAAATTTATTATAAAATATTTAATTTTAATAAAATTATATTTATAAAAATAATATATATAACTAACACTGTAGATTTCTAAATTAAAATTTTATTTCAATTTTTTTTTTAACTCTATAAATTTTAACAGAATATACTATTATTCTTTCTGTTACGTGATCAAAAACAAAACATGCTATTGGTTATTTCACATTGCTGTAGGAAATGTTATACGGGATTGGTCAAGCAAGAAAACCACGCTTGTCGTTCAATAATTATCGATATTAAATTGAAATCGCCGTTTTATTACATAATAATTCTATAAAACAGTAAACGATTATCTTTGAAAAACAATACAAACAATATTATTTAGTAGAAAGAAGAGATTAAGCTGTCTAAACTTGATTTTTAAAGAAGTAAGCTTTGAACATGGCGTTGAGATCGATCTGCCGGCTGTCAATTGATTCGACCTTCAGCCATTTGAGCCATTTGGGAGCCACCGCCCGGCCGAGACGATCGTCTTTCGCATTGCTCGTACGAAGTTTTGCCGTTATTGCAGAAGAAATGGGTTTGCCGCGAGTTTTCTTCGATATGACCGCGGATACTAAGCCTGTGGGTCGTATCGTAATGGAGGTAAGTGAAAATTATTTTCAATTAATGTAGTTTTTATTTCTAAAACATGTTATCGTTGGAATCCCGGCATGATTGGCCATCTTGGATTTTCTTGAAAGCCGGTTATGTGAGACGATTTTCGATTAGAATTTTCCTCAAAATTGTTATTATGCATATTTTGTTATTTGAAATAATTATTTTAAGAAAATAAGATTAAATTTTTTTTCATTCGATATTGTGAAGCATGATACATATAAGGTATAGTATATAAGTATTACTAATTTTTTTTGATTTCTACTGAATCGTAAAATTTTCCATTCACGATTGCCGCTGACACGTTTGATTACGTATTCTGTACAGGTGAAGCTTTAGCGCGTAATTATAGAATATGTCTAAATGAATTTTTTTAATAATTTTAAATGCTATATAAGCTTAAAATATTGTAATTATAATTTTTTACACATATTAATTTAACATAGAAAAAAAAAAATATGAATAAGTTATGAACACGTCATAGCTATAATGGAAGTGGTAATAATATAATTTCATTTGTATTTAGATATGAATGTTAATTTTTACTATATAATTTTTTTATATACATTGTGTTGTTATATTAATAGTAAAATTTTCCACTTCAATGAGTAAATCAACTATGTAGTTGTATATATATATATATATCAATTATATATCAGTATAATATTTAAAACATTGATTTTTAGATTATATTAATTTAATTTCTATTATATAAATAATTATATATTTATTTATAAATAATAATTTAATTCAATGTATAATATAGAAATAATAAAAATAATCAAATATTTTGTTTGATATAATGTTTTTTAAAAAAGAAATTGATTAAATTTTCAGTTAAGGAGTGATGTTGTTCCAAAAACTGCAGAAAATTTCCGAGCCCTTTGTACTGGTGAGAAGGGTTTTGGTTATAAAGGAAGCAGCTTCCATAGAGTGATCCCAAATTTCATGTGCCAAGGAGGTGATTTTACCAACCATAATGGCACTGGTGGCAAATCTATTTATGGTGTGAGATTTGATGATGAGAATTTCACATTGAAACATACCGAACCTGGTATTCTTTCCATGGCTAATGCTGGTCCAAATACTAATGGTAGTCAGTTCTTCATTACCAGTGCCAAAACAAGTTGGCTTGATGGCAAACATGTTGTATTTGGAAAAGTTGTTGAAGGAATGGATGTTGTTAGAAAAGTATGTTATACAAATAATTATATTCTTAATCTTTTGCCTTATTTCATACAAATATACAGATATTTAAAAAATATTTTATCATACGATAATTGATAATATATGATAATAGTTTATAAAATATAAATTAAATTTTTATTACTTCTATTTTAAGAATACTTTAAAATATAAAATATTTTAATTTATAAATGATTAAATAATTTAGTATTATCTTTTTTTTAAAATATAATTTAATATTGTTTTTTTTTTGTTTTAGTTGGAGGCTATGGGATCTCAAAGTGGAAAAACTTCCAAAAAGATTGTAATAACTGACTGTGGAGAAATGTAGATTGTTCAATTAGATACTCTAATGACTGCATTTTTATTTAGCTGTTGCATACAACTGTTGCTATCTTTATTGTATGATTCATTCATTCTAATCATCGCCGCCATTTTTCTTTAATATTATGGATTGAGTTTCATATAAAAGAAAATACTGTATAATTTTTAAATTAGAATTAACAAATCAGCTGCATTGTACAATCTTTCATCATAAATAATTGAAGTTGGAATACGTAATGAAATAGAATTTATTAACATGAATTTTTGGTTTGTTTTTTTATTGTAAAAAATCGTTCAATTTCTCATTCATCATTACCTGCAATAAGCAACATATTTCTTCTTCTAATCAAAGTAATATAAAACAAATGAACAAAATTTAGATCCAACATTCTTCCATGGAATATTTCTCCTTTAATGATATTAAATTATATAGCACACTAAATGTGTATAGATGAATCGTGCATTTCATAAAATAATTCTATGTGTATTCATATTTTAGTATCTAATCAGGATAAAATTCATAAGCAAGATCCATAATTAGTGTTACATGATTGCTGTACAATGCATTTATCTGTGACGTTACGGAATATTTTAACTTTTCTATTGTGCTTTTATACTTAGACCCATCAAAATAATGCTCATGTTATCTAGGGCATTATTCGTTTTTATATGTATACACCATTCCTTTTCTAAGCACACAAGATAATAGAGATTTGATTAGTGTAAACTGTAATATCAGATAATGCCTTTAGGTAATTCCATCTTATTTTGATGTAACACAAATGTTGAAAGATGTAGTTTCAACGGTCACAGTAATTGGGATTTCTATAAAATAAAATTGTTTTCAGAACTAATTGTTGTATATTTATTATCATGAATAAAGTATGAATTCCTTTCAATGGAACCATATTTTATTAAGTTATTTTATTAAAAGGAAAGGTTCATTTCATAAATATATTTTATATAATTATAATCTTTGTTTATTTTTAAACTTACACTTATTTAAAAATTATTACATTATTAGAGATTTAATATAATAAATTTATGCTATATAAATTGAAGTTTAAAAGAGGAAAAATATATAAATAAATTTTAATATGAATTTTTGCACGTTAAATTATAAATATTACAAAATATATATATGGTTGATAAGTATAATCATAAATATAATCTGAGATGATAAATGACAAAATATTTTTATTGCTTATTTTATTCATTGATATGGCATTTTTGATATGCCTTTTATTATTCACAATTTCTACGTATTTTGTATTAACAATCTAATATATAATGTTAATTTCATTCAATTTTAACATTAATATAAACTAAATAAAATGATATTAATATTAATTAAAATAAAAATATGGATTAAAGAAATGCCTTAATTAATGAAAACAGAAAAATTGATATACATTATATAACAAATCATTAAAAATAACCGTTAATATTTTGAATTTTATTTTTAAATAAATATTTTATTTTTAATTAAATATTTATTAATTGATAATAATAAAAAATATATAATTATATTTTTAAATAGTTATTGATCAAATTTTTTTTAAAAAGAAAAGAGGAAAATAGGTTAAACTTTTGTAGATTTTATTAATTCTGTGAAAGCTGAAACCATAAATACAATATGAGTATTATATCAACGTTATTTCGTACAGGTAGCCACACATGTACGTAACAGTCATATTTAATGAAACATTTACATATTATTCAGTAAAATCCATTTTCATTTTTTTAACATTTGTATATTAATAAAATTGCCATAATTATCTGCTCATTGTTTGTTTCCTTGATTATATTTTTAAAGTATAACGATAGTATGTCCATGATGTAACATAAATATCACTCACATTTTGACGATCTACAGATCTAGCTACGATTTTACAATATAAATTAAGTCATTATTAAAAGTATGTATGTGTAAATTTTTATACACACAATTATACATATTTATATGTATGCGCATTTATATAATATATTACAATTATTTATTGAGCCTTCGACCCGCAAAGGCATACACGCATTACATTTTCCTTCAACAACACTTTTTTAAGATCTTGTTTTATGAAAGAAGAATACCATTAAGTATTGAATTTAAGAATGAGAATTTTTTAATCATTCTTTACCCATTATATTTATTGATTTTTTTGTGCTTCAATATCCATCTGTGGATATGTAAGAAATATTACTGCCGTTTTTAATATATTATTTAAATTTTACTACTGGAAAAGATGTCTAAAGACAGATCTTGTTTTTAAAATTGATTTAAAATTGTAGAATTTAAAAAATTTTTATTGATAAAAATATATATCATCTTTCAATTAAAAAGTAAAGTATATTATTTTAACTTATTAAAAGATGATTTTTAAAAAATTAAAAATTTGAAAATAAAATGATTAAGATTAATATCTAATTATTTATGAATTAATTTATAAAGATATTTTTAAAGATATTAAAAAAATCAAATTAAAAAATAATTTGTCTTTTTTTTTATAAACATAATTTTTTAATTGTTTGAAATCATATTTATAAATAAAAAATTGTATTATGATTGAATGATCTTTTATACGGGATACACTATACACACATATGATCGAAATATTTTAATTTCAAACGGTCGTATCGTTCAATAACAATCTGTTTTATATTTGACTCTTCTCATAAAAAAACAATACTTTTTTATTTATGGAATATCATATAACATTTACGACATATTTTTCAATTATATTTCGAAATTTTAGCTTCGAATTTTTGCTTAATTATATTTTGAATACTATAATTTATTAAAATTTATTTAAATATAGAAGTTGATTAAACTTTTGTCCACATTTACTTGTTGAAAGTTGCATCCATTGAAATATTTAGATCTACGATGTTTTATAGATTTTTATATTTAATTTTTAACCATGGATCCCGCAATGCCAATGAATCTGTTTTATTCATCCAACTGTAAAATTTCAATAAAATTAAAAACATTTTTACAACAAAGATGATTAAGTATTAATAAACATATAAAATAATTATGATATAATTATAACGTTACTGAGAATCTATGAATGTAAATGTATGGAAAGAAAAAAGGAATAAAAATACAATAGAAAATACTCCACTTTTGAAATTTTCACTGATAGATATTCAGAATTATGAATATTAGAATATTAAAATTGATAAAAATGATAAGACAACATCTCTTAGAAGTACAGGAATGGAAAGAAAATATACATAGTTTGAATTAAATGAGATGATCATTTATCTATTAGGTCGTGTTAATCTTTGAATAAATTCTTAAACGAAGAAGCGTTAATCAAACGAGCGAGACCCGTGTTTGTATTTCCATACTACTTGACGAATAGATCTTTTAAAGAAGAACAGATAGATGGTTCGCAGGATTCGGTTTGTTCTTGGTCTTTGGTATTCGAAAACCAACTCGTCACTTTACTTGATCTTGGTTTGTTCGGAGATACCGAGGGTTTGCCGTTCGATCCGGTTGCTTCCGCGTCATTTCCTCTTTGCGCCGTCAAAATTTTTTCAATTGCGCTACCCAACACCTACAAACAAAATCGTTTTTCTATATCTGCTTTGAAAAAATTGAGAGAGCTATATATATACACATACATGACAAAAACCTACAATTCCTTACTATTATAAATTTTACTTTATTTTTATTCGCAAAATTCATTTACAAAACTAAATTTGTTGCTACCCTAAAAATAAATCATTAAAATAATTCGTGATTCGTAAAATTTTACCACCAATATTTGCGCAAGAAAGGCCAATTAATAAATCACCGCGCGCGATGATAATACAACAGACCTGGGCGTCCACCTTCGTCCCACTGGTGTCATCCCATACGACTTTGTGCCTGATATCGATGCTAGGAGCCGTTTTGCCTAATGTCTCCTTGACCGCCTTCACGACCTTCGATTTATCGAACTTGAAGTTCAAACTAGCCGTGATTAAATCTTCCGGCTTCTGTTTCTTCGACATCGGTTGATGTCTCTTTGTGAACCAATTCGACGGAGCCATGATAGTCGAAGCTGCAGCTTTCGAGGATCCGGCCAGCTTGCTTTTCGCCCCATGGAGAATGGACACGTCGAAACTGTTGGAGCGAAAGCTTTTCAATCGACTTCGTTTCTGTTCAGCCGTCTTCCCAGACCAGCTCGACTTGCTCTCCTCGCGCGTGCTCGATCCTTCCTCGCCGCATCGATTGATCTCGGTCGCGGACGAGGCCAACGAGCTCAGGATCGATATCAGATCGGTGTTGGAGCACACGATGCCCGAAACGGAAGCGCTCGTGGCTCTCGGCACTTCCGAGGCCCGTCTTCGGATAGAGGCGGTCGGTGATACGGAAGGCGCGGGCATCTCGGAGAAACGTCGTTTCGGATACTGGGTGTATCGTTGGGTCGAGCTATTACCCTCCAGCGGCTGGATCTCGCACACTTGTTCCGTCGACGTCTTGTACATCTTCAACAGCACCTGCGGGCGAGATCGGTTTTAGTATCTTCCCTTTGATCTTTTGTTTTACTTTTAAAATTGAAGAAAATGACCGGGTCTAGTTAATAAAAGTTAAGTTCGTTATATATCTCAACCTTCTTCGCTTTCATCTCCGCGATATCGTCCATGATATCTAATTGAAGGTTATGCGAGCTTCCGGCATTGCTCGGCGGCCCACCCATTCTGGATTCCGAATCTCGACGAGCCGGCAATATTCTGGTCGCGCCTCCGAGTGGGAAAGCGGCAATTGATTCGCGACGATTACGGCTGAATAGAGTCTGTGGTACTCTGGAGATGGTAACGACCGAATGCCTTCGGCCACCCGGCTGAGGAGCTGGTGCTTGAGAGAGGGTGGACAGGAAAGCGGCTTCTCTCGCAGACGGGCCTGATTCACCGCCACGTTCGCTCAATCGTCTCACCTGTTGGTGAAAATCGTTTTAATTTTCTTTCTTATTATTATTTTCACTGCAATGACGATTGAAAAATAGTAAAAGAAAATTATGGAAAGATAGATTCTTTTCCCCTTTCAAATATATATCTCGAAAATCGTATAGTATCGCCATAATAATAATCGGCTAAAACACAGAGCGTTAAGAATACATTATCGAGGGTATAATTTGAGTCGTACCTGCGATGCGGTTATCCCGGAAGTGCATTGCGGTGTCGGTAGAGAATGCTTCCTTGCTTCTCTCCACGGGGACAATAGATAAGGATTCAAGGACGGCGAATCGGGATCCATGCATCGCGGAGGCGATTCGTTCCTCCGCCATTCCGCTTCCTCTTCTCCCAACGTGCTCTCCTCCACGATGATCTGCGGCTCGCCACAGCTTCCGGTGCTCAAATTCGAGCCGTACGATTGTTTTCTCATCCTGTTCTGAACAAACCCTCGCCTGAAAATAAGGACGAAAATTTTCCTCCTTCATTTCGAATCGAAGACAATTTTTATATCGATCGCCATTTTTTCCTACAAATGCAATAATTTTAAGATAAAAATATATACGTATGCATTTGCTCGATTCCTTTTTTTTTTAAATAAATGACACGGCGGAATTCTCTGTCATTGATACGCGAGCTTTGTAAATATCGAGGGAGAAAATATTGTTTTTATTTTTAACGTTCCACATTTCACTTTTTTTTCCCACAGTACTTTCGCTTCAGTCGTGCATTGCGGAGTTTTTCGCCTGTTAAAAACAGATTGCGCAAACATGCACATGCATCACGTGCTCGGAATAAATGTTGCGAGTCGATATTCTCTTTCGTTCTAAATCGCTCTCGTTATTTTTCGCCTGGAAATGTATCTCTCTGTACATATTATATCATATTATATCGGGAGAATATTAAAAATCAAAGTTCGCGATATTTCTCTCTGGGATTAATATTTCATTTTTCGAATATCCCTCAAAAATTGAAAAATAATTTTCAAATTTCAACCCCATCTTCCATTATTTTTCATTTCCATTTCATTTCGAATTTCGACGTATTACGTGTAAAACAAATATATATATATATATTCGTGAATGTTAAAACCTTGGAAAGTTTGACAGTTACATGCATTAAAGACGATATCGATTCGACGTTATGCACGTATGATTTATTTTTGTCGATTAAATCTAACGGCACCTATCGCTAGTCTTTTCTTCGCGGATCATCGAGCCGAATGATTTCTTTAGCTATAAAGGGAGTGAAAATTTTGAGACAACCTATACTTAAAACTTCATTCGATTAAACTTAATAAGGCTTGGATCGGGGACAACGTCGAACCGTCCTGATCCGGCTTTTGAATTTGATCAAATATTTTGAGATGATAACGATTCGTATCGAATAATGAAATTCTTTATCCTCGATCCTGCCTCGTTGTATATTTTTATTAAATTGAAAAACGTATTTTTCTTGTTAATTGAAATTTTCACTTTTTTTCTGTAAAAAAAAACAGGATATAATTTTATAATGTTTCGTGATTTTTAATTTTAAATTCAGAACGAAGAATTAATTTACTAATTATCTTTCTATTGCGCCCAAATAAAGTTCATTCAGTGATTCAAGTTTAAAGATAACCTCCTCAACGCAAGGAGGTTATCCCCCCTTTCCTTATCCAAAACTTATATTTATTGATAAAAGAGCTTGTAAAAAACATACAATTAAAATATCGAAATCATTAGATCTTCTTCTGAAACGAGATAAAACAACGACGTATCTTTCTTTCTCCAACGTCGAGTTTATCAAATTTTAATTATAAAACTATGCGTAAGAAACACGCACACGAGATTGCGTAGACGGGATTTCCGAGATGAGTCGCGGCAGGAAATTTTTGCAGAAGGCGGAAGTGGACAGGAAAATTGAAGTCAACGGAATTTTCAACAGTTTCCCCCTCCCTTCCGCTATGATTCGATCGCGTATATAAACTCATTCGAACATAAATTTTAACTTAGGGATCTCGAGTTAAGGGGAGCATTGCCATCTTCTCAATTTAATTTAGTAACAGTGCTTTGTGCTAGGGAAGATGAAGTTCTTTGTACTTTTCGCGATTCTCGTCGCTATCGTTTACGCATCTTGCGCAAGTGTTTCTCAAGTTGTTTACGATGAACCGATTTACGATTTGAGTGAGTACTATTTCTTCTTGAACCACGTTTATTTTAATAATAGTTGAGAACGTTGGAGAGTGTAAAATATTTTTTTAGATTTCGTTTTAAAATTTGTTCCTCGAGCGAAGAATAATTGGAATAGATATAATTTTGATGATTTATCATATCGAATAAATTTTCTTGTATCGTTGAAAGAGAACATCGTGTAGATTAAATATCGATAGTAGAATCTAGTAAAAAATTAACGACCCTAGATTTTATTATCCAAAAATTTTCTTGTCAAAATTAATAATAAATCGAACAATAAAACGTGGATAAATTAAGATCAATCGAGTTAAATAAATTAGATGAACGAATAAAATCCAAGATTTCAATTTTTAGGGCAAATTGAGGAGGAAAATATAGAACCAGATACGGAATTGATGGATTCCAACGAACCGCTACTGCTACGACATCGAAGGGTAACGTGCGACGTTTTATCATGGCAATCAAAATGGCTGAGCATTAATCATTCAGCCTGCGCTATCAGATGTTTAGCTAAACGACGTAAAGGTGGCAGATGCAAAAATGGCGTGTGCATCTGTCGAAAGTGAAACGATTCGAAAATTGATTGCAACGATCTGTTCATTTCCAATATTTTTTTACTCGAAATTTCGTACTTCCTATTTTGTAAAAGTTTGAGTAAAATCATTTTTTAAAATCATATTCCATATATATATATACTTTGTATATCATAATCGATTAAGATAAAAAGATTATTTTGTATTTTGTTACATTTTTCAAAAGTAAAAGAATTTTTTTAATTTCTTTTTAATAAATTTCTTCTTGCACAACGAGTGACTCTCTTACCGAGTATCGTAACGTTCAGTGTGCTTAGACACCCATAAGAGCTTTTTATTCTTCAAATTGTTCCCCCTCCTTCAAGGATAATCTGAAAAAGAGATGATAAATTTATTAGAAAGATAAATAATATTATCGATAATAATTTTTATCAATAATAAAAATAGAGAAAACTTCTCGATGAAATTAAAATTTTTAAACAATTTTTAAACAATCCGTTTATTTCAATTTCCAAATCGTGGATATTGCATTCGTGGTTGATTTAATTTTTTAGTACGTCCCGCTTTTCCATAAATCAAATAAATCGGAAATTGGAAAATGTACGTCGCACGACACTTAATATTATTACACATCCTGCATGCTGCCATATTTCAAACAGATATCCTCGCAAACAGATGTACACTAATTTATCTTTGATCCGTTTAATTGGATCAGCTTCAAAATGGTGGAAACATATCGACAAAATATATCAAGATCATTGATCGTTGGTTAATCACATATATACTTCATTATTTTATTTTTTAACGTACAACTAATTAATTAGAAAATTTTCTTCTCCCTTCCTTCAATTTAATCGATACAAAATTTTTTTCCATCTTCAAACCTCTTCATTTGGTGAAGTTTTTGGAAATTCTTTCCGTTTACAAGATATATATATTTTTCATCGACGCCTGCCACTTTGAAGTCTAAATATAAAGCTTGTTTCCACGGTGCCACTAATCCGTGGCAAATCGAGCAAAGTAGAGGTTGCATTTCATCGAATCAAGCAACGTTTGACGTATACAACAACGTGACGTGTACAACAACTCGTACATCTCTGAAATTTCGACGGCTTTGATGTTTAATGCCAAACGCACAATTCTCGGCACAATGTTGGCATCATTGGAATTAGGCTATTTCTTGTTTTAGATCTCCTCTCTACGAATTTTCACGTCGAAAATTTCTAAATTCCAATTTCTAAATTCTAATTCTGCTTCTACGGTTTAATGCCATATAAAAAAACAATGGAATTTTTAATAATAAACGAAGTTTAAATATTTTTCTTTTCAATTTTCAATCGTAAATTGAACGAGATTAGAGGTTATGTGATAATTTTATTAAAAGAATAAATATTGATATAAGGCTTGATTTTAAACAATATTAATATTTTTGTTTCGTTAATCTTTGATTAAAATATCGGGGGAAACGATGTGAAATCTGAGTAAATAGTGGCAAATAAATGAGAATTGCCGTGATACGACGGCCCGCATTATCTATTCATTTTACGTGGCCGCGAAGTTAAATTGAAATTCACGTATTTACAGAAAGTAATATCCTCCTCTAAATGACTGTTAAAATGGTCAACAGAAATGGGGGTACGTAACTCAGAATTTTCAATTTGCGGGGATGAAGTTGAAGAGAAGTTGAACTCTTCGAGTTATCTTTCTCTCTCTTTTTTTTTTCACAAATCTTGCAAAATTTTTACGAGAAAAAAATAAATATACACAAATCTGTTTCTCCTTGTTGCCACTCTATTTCGTCGACAATTTATTGTTCGTCGAAGAAAAAAGAAAGAAAATTTATATTTGATTAATATCGTGAAAGATTGACATCCTTCTCCCGGTTTAAACAAGTAATAACAAATTTTCTGAAACGCGAGGAGCAATGAAGAAGTAAGTAGTATTAGTCGACAAGTAATCAGCCAACAAGTGCTTCTCATAGATCGACTATTATCTCTTACAATCGATAAACTTCTCGATAAAGTTCGTGATAAAGTGAAGGATTATTATTTTTTTTTAACAGCCGAATAAATTGATCCTTTAACCCCGTTTCCCCCATACTTTCGTCAATTTATTCGAGCCGCCGAACTTCGCAATTTACTTCCAACTGTCCCCAACTACGCGCATAATCACAAGTCACGAATTCGACCAGCATTAAAGTTTTCAATTCAATTCCCCGAAGAACACTCACTTCCCTTCTCCTCCCCTCGCAAAACTTTCCAAGATTTTCCAAAAGTTTCGTAACAAGTTTCGTAATAATCTCTTTGTAATAATAAATATTATTACTAGACTGTTTCTTTGTTTAATATAAAAATCTATCCGAACATTCAATCGTCAAATATGTATTAAAATTGCACACTTGTTTACTTGAAAAATTTAATCCAAAAAAAAAAAAATTACATAGAGTAGAGAGGAGGAAAGGAGTAAAATTTTCCAATAGGATCGATCTCGATTATTGCGAAAATTCAGGTAAAGGGAAAAGAAAAAAGGTGGAGAGGGCGATTCGATTCGGGCCTCTGTTCCAATCAATCGATTACACTCGAATGCGATTCCTTGAAAGATAAGATCGAGTGATATCCAATAAAGCAAAGACCTGGTGAGTGCAGCTTTAGATAGTCTATCGATCGTGGCTCGCGACCACCTTTACATGTACAAAGTTAAAGCGAGTCACTTCTTATTTTTTATTTTTTCAATTTTTCTTTTCTTTTCTTCTTTTTTTTTTCTTTTATCGAATTCGACGATCCAAACGCATGCCATTGAAACTCTTGCATCGGGTTTTCGAGTTAAAGACGATTAAAGAGAATCTTGTTATATAATAACAAGTTGAGCTTTATTTAGTTTTTATTTATCGACGATACAAAGTAGATGGATTTCCTCGAATAATCGTGCGATTAATTTTGCTCTATTTCTCATTTTTCATAAAATTTAATTATACATAGAGAAGTTGATCTTCTAGTTTCTAGCGAATTTTATAGGGAATAATATTAAATTCCTATGATACCTACGATATAAATACCGCTATTGGAATTTTTCGACTTCGGCTTTATTACGTTATATTACTACATTAACCTTCTATTAAATTCTATTACGTTATATGTATATATATTATTCAGGATAATTTTTAAAAATTTTTCGCAATATTAATTATACACGCAAGAATATTCACTTAAGAATAACTTTGCTCTTGAGAGATTAACTTATGACACTTATGAATCACTCTGTATATAACGAAACTTGCTAATCTTAGACCTTACGACTCCCTCGTGCCCACACGTGTACTCTTTTACATCGCACCACGATGCATTTTGACGTCACCCGTTGTTGTTTGCGATATCCGACAGTTGAAGCAACCCTTCGTGACGTATAAAGGGGAGAATGTACTCGGCTAGGCTATTTCGCCGCACTATCAACATTTCTGAAAAAAAAAAATCCACGCGATCCCTTCGAGGCCTAAATTACTTCATTCTCTGGTGATAAAGTGTTCGGGGTATAGAACGTCAAGTGGAACTTGGCAACACCGCGAGAAAGAAAATGGCCGCGAAATTTTTTCGAAAGGGAGGGAAATTTTTTCAAGCGAGAAGAAGTCGTCGCCTCAAACTTTTCCTCCTTTTCGATTCTTTGCACAAAGTATTATTCGAGTTAAGGGTATTAAAGTTGGTCGTAATTCGTTTCCAGACTGGAAATGGATGGAAGGCTCTGTAAAATTACGTATTTTCGATTCGAGATGGCAGTGTTAAATCGCCGTTAATTATTCCAGTAAATTTCTTCCAGATTAATATTGAGAGTGAGGTTTGAATTTCTTGCTCTCTCCTTAGTTTCGTTCATCACGTCGTTGAAATTATTGTTGCGTATAAATATATATTTCGATGTAAATTCGATATTATTTGATAAATTAACTTGTCGCAATTTTGTAATTTGAATAATTTTGAAAAAACGTAATATTTTAATTAATATTTTAATTAACGATAAATGGAAGATGATTTGTGAATTTTATTTTTAATTAAACGATCCAAATTGTTTCGTTTATAATTATTGTATTGAAATTTTTGCACTACCTGTACGTGCAAAATGGATTAATATTGTACAATAGTTTTAATTAAATGAAGCTCTTCATTTTAATATCTTAATTAAGGGGATAAGTATATTACAAAAGAAATTAAATTACTCTACAATTTGATGTACAAATTTCTTATGGTTTAATAAACAGTAATTGAATTACTTATGATTAATTAATCTTTCTACAAGTTCTTTATAAAACTCATTAAATTAAATTATTTAATATTTAATTTTAACTTACAATAGTTTCATTAAATCGAGATGATCATTTAATTATCGAAATATAATATAACGATTATCAATATTAAAGGGTATCGCTTGTTTACTTCTTTTGACTCATTGCCTCGTAATGAAATTTAAATTTTCATTACAATTTTGAAAAATAAGTCTTGAAAAATAAAGTTAAAATCTAATTAATAATGACAATAATTTATAATCAATAACGAAGATTGATTAATTTAAACGAAAGACTTAAAATTAAAAATTTATTTAACCACATCCTTGAACAAAGTTCTAAATTCAAAACACGTGCAACAATAATATATATTTAATATTTCAATTATCGATCCACCGATATTTCGCTCTTTATTAACTTTCCAGCCAAGAAGGGAATTCACTTCACAATTTATTATTTGTTATTGTTGCGTATCGTCAATATTTCCTCTCGTTAGGAAAATAATCAGGAATGAAATATCGATATCATTGTTGTTAATGTTACAACGATATTTTATAGATTTTTCTTTTTTTTAACGACGATGTTTAATATTTATATTCTCATTGAAATAAACGATAAATTAATTTAACGAACGTGAATGTACAAAATTATTTCGATTCTTGTGTACTTATTACTTATTCGTGAATTATATTCACGAAGATGTGAATTTTTTTTTCTTATTACTCAAAATTTAAATTAAATTTCATTGTTTTAGGTTAGGTTACGTATACGTATCCAAGGAACACGATATTGTCACAAATATCATCGAATAATGATTTGAATAGATTAATACCTAATGATATGATTGCTTGATCTCATCCATTCCTGTTAAATTAGTGAATTAGGATAGAATTCACGAGGTACGAAGCAATCACGAAGAGCGTGAATTCGTTCGAAGAATTGTCGAAAGGGATTATCTTCTGGAAATTTCATTAGAAGGTAAACATTGCGTGGATGGGGAACCCCAACTGTAAATTTGCATGGTTACTTCTTACAGAATGACTTCTCATTAATCTTGCACAGAATGTTAACAAGCACTTTGATGATGGGGGGATAATATCTCTATTAAAATTCTACGAATTCTGTCTCGCATCAACATAAGAACAATATATTACTATGGAAAATTTATCGACGATTTGGACAATTCATAATTCGATAATAAAAAGTTTAAATAAAATGAATTTAATCCAACTGGATTTGGATATATTATAAAATCCAAGGGGAAAATCACGAAGTTCTCGATCGATTAATCAAATAAAATCTGAAAATATGGGATAAATGAATTTCAGAAGATGTTACAAAAGATCAAAATCATAAATTTCAACGAATAAACTTTCGTTCCTATCAGTATAAGTGGAATGTTATTACCTTTTACTTTCACCTGTGGCTGCTCATAAATGTCTCGACACACAAAACGTAGCGAAAAAAAAAAATAACGACATGGCACCTATAAAACTTTTATTATTAAAAAAAACTGCCACATTCGAAGTTTTTATCCGAGAACTTTGAAATAGTCTCCCGTTGACTTTAACACGTTTCTCTTCTCTTTTTTTTTTTTTCGTGTTTTAAAGCTGCCTTTTTTTTACAATTTTTCATTATTGCAAATTGATAAACTTGAAATTAAACAGATACTTTTATAAATTGAGTTAATAAGACTATTTATCGAAGGTCGAGGAATTTTATTATTTATATTTTTCACGTGGCTTCGTTCCCGACAAATTTTGAAGAATAATTCGAATACGATAAAATTTCTCTCTTCTTTCTCAATACATTTCCAATTTCCTCTTTTCGTTTTTTAACGCGAGATTGAAGAAAATGTTCAAGATAATTTAACTTTTTTTCCCCACGAGCCTCGGATAGAAATGACGGAATCTTCAAGATCGAATAATATTTATTCACACCACAAGGATGAACGAGAATGGAACGTAGGAACATATTGCTCGTGGCTAAAACTTATTTTACAAGTAAGATTCGTTTTTAAAATTTTTTTAACCTCGATAATACGAAGCCAACCAATTCAAATAAGACAACAGCGACAACTATAACTGTATATATATACCAAATAAATTCGAACAAACTTGGTAGATAAAATAGAGAGCGACTCTTTCTTCCGCCACGTCATTTCCTTCCTTCAAAAATGAAACTCCGTACACGAATTCAAATTCAATGCTCGTGCGAGAGAATGTTGTGAATTTTCATGAAAACTTTTCTAACCTAAAAATAAAGAAGTTAAAGAAAGACAGGCTCCCCCTCCCCCTCCCTGACATCGATTCTCTCGAGTGGTCATCAATCGATAATAACAATAACACATTTCTCTCGAGTCAAAAATTTTCGCCATGTGTGGCCTCGTAAGATAAAACAGCTAGTGTTATTATCGATTATCGAACTTCGAATACCTTGTTTTGATCCTCGCAAATCCCTCCCCACCCCCGATTATCGTCCAATTATCGGAGGAATTCGGAGGAATTGAGAGATGCCTTTCCCATTGGTTTTGTCCGACTCTCGAATCCGCGAAGTTAATTGGATTTTCATTTCTTGAAACGTATCTTCATTCCGCCGAACATGTGCAACGAACATATGGAATGCGACGCGGTTATGCCCGATATTATTTCGTTTAACGAAGAGAGAAAATCCTATATCAATCTACTGCGACCTTCGATTTCTATTCCCCCCTCCCCTCCCTTTTTCATTTTTTCACCTTGACAAGAATTTCGAGCGGTTGTATGCACGTGCTCGAGAGAGGCGTTAGGAGGAAAAAAAGGCGAGGAAGAGGAGAAGGAGGAGAAAAAGGAGGAATAGATTTTTGGGGACTCGAGTAATTCAAGGGAAATAAAAAATTCGTGGAAGATTTAAAATTCTCTTCTTGGAAGAATTCGTTTGTTGTTGTACATAATTGTGACTCGATCGATGGATGGGACGGAAATCTGTTCTTTGTGAGGGAGGGAAATAAAGGAATTTCAAGCGTTTCGAGGTAAAAAGAAAAAAGAATTTAACGCATCGCGTCTCTTATCGATCCGAACATTTCGAAGCTTTTACGAGCGTTTATATACGAGCGAGTGACACAGGTGGAACAAAGAGAGAGGGAGAAAGAGAGAGAGCTTTGACACGCTCCCATCTGGAAAATGACGGTTATAATTTGAAATCGTCGTTTGAGAAATCGGAGAGCGAGAACAAAGTGCAAGGTGTTTTAACGATAAAATTTGATTCTCCGTGTACAGAGAAAGAGAGAGAGAGAGAGAAAAAAAACTGATGCGATTCCCAGAGAACGAGAGAGATTTGATCGTGGTCGGATATGGAGATAAAGAAGAAGGTGTTGGTGAAGAATAGGACAAGCTGGTTGGAATGGAATGCTAATGGAAATCGATTTGTAGAAACCAGACTCAATGGTGAATCCAATTTACGTTTTTCTCGTTAAAGGATCTTCCGAAAAGACGTTTCGTGTAGATGTTCTTATTGGTTCTTATTCGTAAACCACCTTCGAAACATTGGATTCCCTATAAAAGTGGAAAAAAAAAATCCCTAAAAGTTGAGATTCATGAAATCATCAGACGTGGAATAACAATGAAACGAAGAGGAGAAAAAGGATAAATTTCAAATTATTAATATTATTTTGTTGGATTTATATATCATTATACTATAAATTTTAAAAAGTTTCTCTTAGGGCAAGAGACTTGGCCTTGATTATGTATGAGCAAGAAGGTGCTTCGTGTAGGTTCCAAAGAACTGCTTATCGAATTTCGATGTCTTGAACATTGGGAGGGCGGGAGGAGGAAGATGGAGGCAAAGTTTACAAACTTCTCTTCCGGTGAATATAATTAAATAGTGCTTAGAGCCCCAGTTTACGAGGCTATTCCTGTTGGCGACAGTTTATGTATATAAACGGTTATGAACAACCAGCATAATTTTGCGATGCAACAAAGAATTTACATATTGTCCACTTGGCGTCAGAGACGCAAATTCTTCGAAGAGAAGAAATATGATAAACATCGTTTCTTTTTTTTTTTTTCATTCCAAACTTCAGATCAGATAATAAAACGATGGAAATTTAAATGGAAATTTTGTTCATCTTGTTGTTTCATTGATTTTTATTATGGATATTTGCAACGTGTAATTAATCATGAATACAATTTTTCGTAATATCCCGCGAGGAAACGATATTTATTCCTTTGGGATATTGGAAATGAAATTTAAAGATTAGAAGGTAGGGCGGTGGTGGAGAGACAGAACCATAATGAAAGTCAGGAAAGTTCAAACATCGAGGCGACAGATGGTTCTTATAATGTACTCATAGATACACGGGATTCACATTAAGAATTCACATAAGAATTTTTACTTTTCACGAATACTAATTCTTTAACTTTTTCCATTTCTCGTTTTCCATCTGTTCACATCCATCATTATATTAATAATTTTTATCGAAGCTATTAAAAGTCATGTATCGATTCGCAACTTTTTTTTTTTTATTTAAAAAGTTAATTAGAAAAATGTCAAAGTCAAGATCACTAATCTCTTATAGCGTATTATATTTGATTGATATTTAATAATTTAATTAATATATTTATTTATTAAATAATTTATTTAACTATTTAATTGCCAAGAATGATCTAGAAAAATTCTGATATAAATTTTCCAATTTTACAAAACATAGTTTTTACCAAATCAATTAAAAAAAAAAAAATTGTAAAGAATACTTTCATTTTAGACTCAAAAATTTATGTAATACAGAGTTGTTCGTGATTAATGATCCAAGAGCTGTCTGAACAACGAGATTCTCAATTTTTGTTAAATCATAGTGTGCAGCTATTGTTGGAGAAAGATCGTCCCTATAAATCTGTATCATAACGAGGCCAAGCTATGATTAATGAACCACAGAAATTCCTAACCTTCTCATTTTCTTGGCTCCACCCTCGCATCAACATTTGATCCAATGTAAATTTTCATTTTATACGCTGTGCTATTATCTCTTTCTGTCGAATTTTTCGTCGAAGGTAAGAGGATTAATTCCTAGGTGGATGAATCAAAGTGATGCAAAATTCGCACAATTTTGTGGAATATTTGAATGAAATATTATTACGTAAAAAGTTGTAAAAAATTAAAGAATGAGTATTAGATTAGGAGGAAAACTTTTACACATGGAAATGGCCATGAATTTCGCAAATCAATTGAAAGCTTTTTTTAATTATTATTTTGTGAATTACTTAACGATCAAAACTTTGATTAATATTATTTCCAATAAATAAAAATTTCGTATAAGAATTTATTCATTCTATCTGCAACGATATAAAAATAAAATTTAATAAATATAGAACAAGTAAGAACAATATAGATAATAATATAAAAAGGATTATCCAAATAACAATTTAATTAATAATTTGAAAAAGAAAGAAAATAAAGAAAGAAAAAAAAAAGAAAATAAAAAAAGATAAAGAATCGCAAGAGAGGTCGTCGTTTAATTTTTAATAATCAGTTCTTAAATGTTTGATTGCCCCAGAGAGTACCTTTGTTATTTTTTAAAAAGCAATCAACGGTGGAAAAATTCGATGTCCCGTGAAAATTTTGTCGCCAATTATTGCTCCCATTGTCTTTAAAAATAATTTAAGGGCTATTGATTCCCATTGGTGATCACGAACGGGTAAAAAGTTTTTTCACGGAACTGCTTCAACTTGGTAAACTGGAAAAAAAGTCAAGGGTAGTTCGAAAACAATTCGGTTCCTCAAACAAAACTGAAAAAGAACTCGATTTTTGTTCATGAATTCGGAATTCTTCGTTTCAAATCTTTGATATTTATCGGAAATTATTATTTTTTTTTTGATAATTCACTCAAGCTCATCGATAAAAGAAAGGGAATTAAAAGTACATCGAATTGATTTAACCTTTGAACTTTTCCATATTCGTTTAACGAGAGACTCGTTCAAGTACATTTTACTATTACCGATGATTCATTTAACTTCGTTTCTATTTTTCATCTAATCTATTGGATATATCAGAGTTCCCTTCGAGAAATGGAATGAAAGAAAAGCAGTTGTCATTTATTCGATGTTTTCTCTTTCTTGTAAAACGGCGTAATTTATTTTTCGATATAAATCCACTTTGAAACGTCAATAAGCATCTTATTCGTTACTTTCAATTCTTTTCGTTCTCGAACGAACGTCTTGCTAGAACAGTTATTCAAAATTGATGCCTCATTATTTTCAACATCCCTTGTCGACTTCCTATTCCTTTATTCTTTGCGGATTATTTACAAAGAAAAAAAAAATTGGTTACATGTTAACCACAATGAAAACGACGATAAGATTCGTTTGATGACGATGATTATTGATAATGATTTTTTCTATTATCATTTTCACGAATTTATAATTTAATCCACATCTTTAATAATCTCTCTATTGCAGAGTATCAAGTATATATATATATACATAGTGAGAATAACTTGATTCGAATTATAAAATAATGTAATTTTAGATTTGTAAAAATTGCTTGTTAAGCTAAAAATTAAAAATATTATCGAATTCGATTTTTTTTTTACGAAAGAATTTAGTGATTAAATTAATAAAGTTATTTGCGCAAAAAATAGCTATAATTTTTGATACTAAATGATGCCACGATAAGCTACTGAACAAGTTTCAAGCTTCACTTTAGAAATAATTTTTTTCAATGCAACGATCAAAGTAAATAGAAATATTCATAATTCTTCCCACTAAATGCTTCTAAAACAGAATTAAGAGGATCTTGAGGAAAAGTGTGCCACTTATCTTTCATGCTTTTAAAGCTTATAATTTTAAAACTCTTTTATTCCTGGTGAATTACAAGAAACTGCAGAGAGATAAGATTAAAAAAAAGAGAAATCCTGATATATGTACCTGGTAAATTTAACGAAAAATAGATGAAAGATATGTAGAAGACATGTATAAAATATTTTAATAATATTTAATTCGTTTTTTACCATTTTCAATTTGATTTCAATAGGACAACAAGTTTTGCCAAAAAAACGATGCAATGATTTTTATTGCTTTTTCTTTTGCTTTTGCTCTACGTGAGTTTTTTTTTTTTTTTATCAAAACAAAATTTAATTTCGTTCGAAATTCATTTTATTTCTCGTTTACCATTGTTTAAAAACTATTTCACAGTAATTAAAACCTGCATTCCTATAAATTTTAATCTTTTGTGTTTTTGTCCATTCCTCTTCTCAAGTTCCTAAAAACATTTAAATTAATTGATAGTTTAAAAGAATTAATGATGAAATAAATATTTATAACTTTGTCTGTATTTAATTAATATCAAATAATTAAATTTTTCACGATATTAAAATAAAAACTAAAAACAAATTTTTCCATAACATAAAAATATTCCTTCATCTAGATTTATTTTTTTCGGATTATTTCACCAATTCGGTTCACTGTCTATATTGAATATATTTTTTTTTGTTGACAGATCACCCATATCGAAGGAAAAAGATCAATTTCAATATTGTGGACACAATAATATCCAGGAAACTGTCAGAGATAAAAAAATAGTGTAAGTGAAGAAAGATTTTTTTATGTTACACAAAAGAACAATTGTTGATTTAAATGATAACATTTAAATTCCGTTAGAAGTCACTAGGAAACATTAGAATCCTCTATGAATTATTCCAAAATATACAACTTTGATATATTCCTGAAATATTTAAAATTATATTTAACAAATCAATGTTTTAGCATTTTATTAATAAGATTCACTAAAGATTAATTCGACATATCATGAATTTGGTTATCTTGTAACTGCAATATCTAAATCCGAATAATTCCATACTATTTAATCATTATATCTGTTAATCTTCACATTCCGTTGGTTAATCTCGACCACATATCATTATACAATCATTTTCATGAAATTCTCACGAATTCTAAAAAAAAGACACTCGAAATTAAGCAATTTACGATATTCGAAATCCTGATATTAAAGTTTCTGAAACTAGAGTTTATTTTATTGCGCAGCTTCACGTTTCTAACTTTATCACTTTCCAAGTGTTATAATTCATCGAACTTGTACAGCTGCAGAAACAGATACATATCCAACGACACGATCATTAAGCAAGCTGGTAAATTAGAAAACATGTAGCGCCACCATTTTGAAGGTTAGTTCTTGTTTTGTCATTTGTGGAACACATAGCACGTTCTCGAACTTGTGTCACACCGCAGTTTAAATCACGGGATGTGGATTAGCATAACGAGTAAGCATGGCGCATAATGCACAATGATAATTTGCGTTCAACTTCCCGTGCAATTTAGATATCAGATTGCTAAAGGGGCGTTCTATTAAACTGGACACAGGAAATATCACCTGATAGATAGTGAAAAAGTAGATTTACGAGATAGCGTGCCGTATTGTATGATGCGTAATAATGAGGTTATGTTGAAATTACTCGATATTCGATCATTTATCTTCAAATCTGATCAATTTGCAATTTATTATATTATAGAAAACATTCTATAATATAATAACGTTTACAATTCCTAAGAAGTGACTAGAGAGATTTTTCCAAAATGTAAAATTTAATATTCTATATCCAAAGAAATTTGCAGTACATATTTAACTATTTATATAATGTATAATATTTAAATTTTCGAAATATAACTTTAAAATGTATCTTTTAAAATCTTGAAGATATTTAATGCTTTAATGTTTAATTGGAAGAATCGTATGATTATGTATATTTTTGAAATCACACGTGTATTATCTTGGGAAATGATGGATCGAATCGATATTATTCATCGCATGACTCAAACTTCTTTTATATTATGTTTTTCATATCAATCCAAGACAACAGAGACCAACCATGGAATCGACTGAATAAATTTTAATTTTCCAACCTGCCAGGTTATTCACGTACGTAGATAACAAAGTTAAATTAACTAGGCAGCTATTCTTCCACGTATTCACGATTGTTTCTCTTGTATATTAGTTTTTTCAAAGTTAATCATTCTTTTGTTTAATTATTCGTAATGAATCGACAATAAAATGAAATATCATTCTTTGTCCAAGCTTCTTTGTACCACATTTTTCGTTCAAACATATATCGTAACTTTTCCATGTCTATTCATGAATTAATTTCGTATTTTAAAGTGACGTTGAACAGCATCGTACTATGACAGGTTGAAACTTCTTTGGATTATTCGCAATGTTATAATGTTGTTGGACGGATGTTTAGTGCAGCAGGTAACGAGATCAACAGGATAACAACATGCGACATGTTTGATCATTACTATCGAAGAAGGATATTTCCAGTGAAACAGGAAATTCTAATTCTAATTCTAAAATCTAATATTTATTATAATATATATTTCGTATAAATAGGATCATCATTTATTAATTTTTCCATTTTCCATTATTGTTGGCAACGATTTTATGAAAAAAATTCATTTAACATCTCGATCTTATTATCTTTAATAAATATCGATATTTTACGTTTGCAGAAGATTACAGATCGTACATTTTCAGATTTATATTGCTATATCGTCGCGATAAGATAATTCCTCAACTATGGGAGTGGCCCTAAGAGCTTTGGGATTCGGGGCCATCGCAGATGATATTCGTTTCAGAATATCAAACTGGTGTGTAACATCTGTGCCAAGAGGGTCACTCCTAATAACGGACAATGGATAATAATATAACATTGGGATATATTTTAATTACCTGTGATCGACATATGGGCCGATAACCACGTCGAATAGAAAAATAAAATTTATTTGAAACTCTTTGAAATTTAAAAAAGTTTATGGAAGTAAGTATAAATTTCTTGATACATATTTTTTTACGATTAGAAATTATCAAGAATTATATGATATTTGTAAAATATCGACTAAAGATTTCTTCCTTTATAACAATTTTCCACGACATCAAAGAAGATCGGAAAGGGATGATCGATACATAAGATCTAATACAACATGGAACAGATAGGGGGATTACAATTAAGCCGAATTACAAATGCCACGTACGTCCAATATTGTACTACAATATTTGTATTTCATCTCTCATCTGTATGATTGTATAGCACGGACGCAATGACAAATTTGACGTTATTAATGAAAATTTCAGATCGGCGTTAGAATACGTATTTCCATCCGAACAGAAACCTATTGGAATTTTGAAAAGGACCGAAATGATAACGGAAACTGGAGGATAAGTTAGAAGCAGAGTTGGAATTTTTGAGATTGAAAGTACGCAATTCTTATATTATTTTTCGACGAAAAAATGAAAAGAAAAATTCCACGATAGTCAAATTCAACAATGAGGGGAAAACGAGTTGAATTAACTCCGGAACCGGAGTGCCTAATGGGGAACACGATTGTCGTGTGATTAAAATACAAATGGGAAAAGGTCAACAGTGAAGCGATCGGCGTGCACAGGATTTGTATTGTGCCCGTGGCACAAGTTTCGCGGAAATGAAAACGAATAATTCATTAACGTTCACAACATTATTATTATTATTCCCTCTCAGTTATATCGAAACAGTATTTTTCTAGTACGACCCGCTCGTCATTTCTGCTAATTTTTGCGTTTACCCACCTCGCATGTTATCTACCGATGATAACATTCGACTTAACGTGCGATTTAATATTTACGCCATCGTACTAATTGCAATTTCGCCCTCCAGAAAAATAATGTCACCTGCTTGCGCATGTGTTTCAATAAAAACGGGAGTAATATTCTTTTTTTTCTTTTCGCTCGCGAAATTATAAACAAATTATTTGTTCCCAATTTGTTTTTCTTTCGATGTTATTTTTAAGGATAATTCTTCTTCTTTTATAATTTTATAACAGTTATGACAGGAAGATATATATATTTGCAATTTAATTTCAATATCCATTTTAAGATTTTTTTTTTAAAACTCGTTGTTACGTATATCATAATATAAATTGTAACGAAAGTATATATTTCTGAAACTCACCGTAATAGAGAGCGTAAAAGTTTGTATTTTTATGCGGCTTTATTACTAAGGCTTGTTCCCTAAGCGCCTCGCTTATAAAATTCGCATTACATCGTGAATTACATCGAACGTATCCCTTCCACGCGTTAACGCCTCCGAGAAAACGTATTAAACGTTGCCGTAAAGTATTGCCAAGAATGTTATTTGCGTTAAAAAAATATATAACACTAATTGTTCAATATTGGAAAAAAATCAGAAGTTATAAAAAAAAAACAAGATAAATTGTACAAGTTGTTCGAGATGTATAATTTTGCAAAGAATTTCTCTTCGACAAAACACATTTATGCGAGAATTTCACTATTTACGAAAGTATTTACAAAAATTGACACACACACACATGTACACACACACAGAGAGAGTACAAACAAATTATATTAACACCTTCTTTTCAAGTTTCAAATTTCAAGTGAACGCACTCGAAACGAGAGTTTCAAAGTTGAACAAGCTAGTCGTTCTATTAATTGTCGAACATGTTTCGAAACTAGTAAATACTGTATCACTAGTATATTTCAAATTGTGCGATGAAACGTCGAACAAACTTGTTCGAATTTCTGATAGCCGTAGAAACTTAGTCCGATGGAACTTCTCGTTCGCGAAAGACTCGTTCCCTATTTGAAGGTATTCCAAAATGTCAAATTCTATCGAACATTTGTGATAAAACAAACAGAGATTAAATTGAAAGCCAAAATCAAGATTCGTATCGCGTTATATATTTTATAACTTCGTGATTTTATGGCATCGTTATTCGTGAATTTAAAAATTTCATATATAAATATTTGACGAGTCCGAATGGCTTATAAACAATGATGATTCCGGATGGAGAAATATTCAACTCACGTAGAAACGAAATGTTTTATTTTAAACGAGTTCCCCGAGCAAAGAAATTTTGTGACCTTGTTATCGAAACTCGCCTGAATTCTGATACTCGTTTGTCCAACCGACTAGTTTCTTTCGTCATAACCTTTTTTTAAGTGGCAATAATCTATCGCTATTACTTCGACTATTTTCTTAATAATTTTCAAAAATCTGTTAATTATCGTGATATTCTCTAAGTACTAACAATCGATTCTCGACATTCTCGATACACTTGGTTTTCTTTAACGATTTCGATAACTCGTTAAAAAATAAATCGATCGTGGTAATATTCCGATTACCAACAGTCGATATTCTCGATACATTTGGCTCGAATGGTTTGGTTCTCTTCTCTCGAACGTAACGCTTGCTAAAATTCGCTATCTTTAAAAAATTGTTAATTTAACCATAGCGGTTAGTTATGTATACATGTATAAAGATTTTTAGTTCGATATTTTGTAATGTAATCATTTATGGACAATTAAAACTACGAATTTTAATTAGAAGTTGAAAACACTTGGAGCGTTATCTCGTTTTAACAAAATTAAAACTCGAGATCGAGGGTTAATTTGATAAATAGGAAATTGGATATTTCCAAATTTTAAAAAATTTTCTAAAAATGAAAAAAGAGAGCATCTTTCAATTTCTTTATATCGTATTTACATTTTTATTAAAGAATCTTTTAATAAAAATTTCTCAAAATCGAAAATACATTAAGAAAATTTTCACAGAGTTTAATTATTAAGGCATTTAAAAGAAAATATAGCATAGAAAAATAATAATCGATATAAAAATTAGTTGTAATAAAATTTTCAAAATATATTTCATCTTATATTAAACAGAGGTTTATATTTTACTGGTGTATTTAACAAGAGTCTATACGTACGGTTTCTAATCCGACGATCCCTTACGGTTAAATTACTGTCAAAGGTATCACGTTTCACGTCCCAGATTTATGGTATCATCATATTTCGTGGGATTCGACTTTGTTAGAAAATCTTTTTAACCCGAAAATATTATAGAAAATTATAAATAATTTTAAATAATAAAATTTTAACAATCCTAAAATGATAGAAATACGATAATTACGGTTAAAAGTAATTTCAACGATATTAAAATAATTCGTAAACAAAATAGATTCGTATTGCATTCGTATTTTTAAACAATTTTTTTTCTTTTAAATGTAAAAAACTTTTAACTTTCGTATGAAGATACGAAACGGAATTGACGTGAAAAAATGATACGTGCAGCGGAATAAAAATGTAGTGCGAAGGAGAAAATGTGAGAAGCGCTAGTGATAGTGGATTGTATATGGTCAGACGTAGTTGGCGCTCGATACATACTACTGCATGTCGCTATAATTTCTCACATTTTCATTATTCCAAATGTGTGCCAAATAAACGTTTTAGAATAAAATCTTACCAGACTTATTATCGTTCGATTAATAATATATTATAAATTTTCTCTCTCTGTTTTTTCTTTTTTTAAATATTTCGTGCAAATTTATAATCGAATCGAGAGTATTTATGCCAACGTTACGTTTATAAAAATATAAATTCGCATAAATATTTAAAGTCGAGATATAATAAATGGAAATATACGTGATATACATTATAATTCAAGATTATTTCTATGATATTCTAAAATTATTCCGAATAATTTTTTTATCGTATTGTGTTTTTTTATGTCGTTGTTTTGCCATCCATTTTATCCAGTTTTACTACATCTTTGGAATAAAAAATTTCTTTTTTCCTGTTCAGAAATCGAGAATATCTAAGCAAGTTTACCGGAAAAAATGTTTTCTTAGTTTAAGCGAAAAATTTAATTAATTATCTTACAACTTCGTTTTAATTATCTCGATTTTTCTCGTTAACCCTTAATCAGAAGGAAAATAATTAGCTGGCCTCGTTTTATATCGATACAGAAACTTGTGAACGTTCTTTGTGAACGAAGAGAAAAAATTAAAAATTATCGAACGAATATTTCGTATAAGCGGAATAATTGGAGGATGAATCCAGATCTTTCGATTCATTTCAAAATTTCGAATCCAAAATTTGAGATTTAAGAATTCTTGAAGAAAACCAGAAATTTTCCAAATTTTTCAGTTCTTCAACTTGAAATTCGTTTTCTTCGTATTTGCAAAAATTTTTTGACAATCCTTTTTATACGAATTATTCTTTATCCCTAAATCATCAAGATTCAAAAGATTTTTGCCATTTTTATGATTTCTCTGAAATTTGGAACTCTGGAAATTTGGGCAAAACGCGATTCACAATTCTCTTTTCCTATATTTCCAAGGATTTCCAATCCGTATGAGAAATTTCGAAGAATTCTAAAATCTCGAATAACTCTATGCATACGATTCTTCCTTTGATCCAACCAATAGAAAAAATAGAATATAACAATTAGAATATATCATAGAATTAGAATATAACAATTGTGATAAAAAAGGTGATGAAAACTGGTCGTAAACGACAATATATTTCGCACAATTTGAAACAATTTGAAAATTTCTTATTTCCATCATTCTCGAAATCCGAAAATAATTTTTTTTTTCAATTCTTTCGATCCAATAAGAAAAATGAAATATAAACAATTATGATAAAAAGGATGATAAAAATTCATCGATCGCAAGTAACGATATATATTTTATATACAATTATTTTATATACAATTTCCTCGAGTAAATAAATGTATTTTCTCGAAAGAATTTAAATCCGTGACGGATACGCGGAATTCGAGATTTCAGGTTCAACACATTTTATCGAAAATTCCTAATGGATAGAGTACACTTTCGCCAAAAGTTCGCTCCACACCTAAATCCCTGCTCAGATCGGATCGCGAGGATATTTGAAATTTGCCCTCGAGTAATCGATAATAAAATGATGCGACGATACACGTTGCGTACATTGCGTCAATTTAAACATTTCGATTTTAATCGTGCGCTCTAATTCAGATCGATTTTTATCATTTTTTATCATTTTCGCAAACTGTCGATAACAGGTAGATTGATATTCAATTTCGTTTCATCTCTATCTACGCTTTCAACAAATAAGGACAGACCGTACTGCAAACAAATGTAATTTGTCAGAAGCATATCGTTCGAAAAATTGTTCGATTTTTATTTTTATATATCCCTCTATACGATAGAAATCTGTCAAATCTGTGTAAAAAAAAAAAAAGTGAAATTACAAGGGAAATAAATTTTCCTAATCTCGATCCATTATATATATATAATGCGAGCAATTAAATTATACATGGATTTGATTAAATTTTAACATATAAAGATAATATATATATACGAGAAATGTAATTTGAAAAATAATTAAAGAAGGGAAGATCGAGAAAGGATAGAATCGATCACATCGAAATACCGTTGGCAAAAGATTATCACTGTGCGAGGGACAAAATCTAATTTCCTCCCTCACCGTGACATGTTTGACATGCACACGTTTCAATCATGAATATGCACGTCCATTTTCAAATGTTTCCTGCCTTGTTCCTATATCGTCCGACAATGTACCTATTTCCACGCGTCACGGACGGATGGAATCCTCATCCACATTGTTTGCATTGGCCGAGTAAATTAATTTCCGAGTTGCGTTTCCTTGAAGAGATTTTCTTTTCTTGAAACGTTCCCTTCGAATCATTCGTCAAAAATCGTCAAGAGAGAATTCTTGAAAATTCTGCGAAAACTGTTTTCAGTTCAGAAAAAAAATATGGATCAATCGACACTTCATCTAAAAAGTTTTATCATAGAGATGGGAAAATTTTTTATTCCATTTTTACAGTACAGTTCCATACATTTTAATTCCAATTTTGATACGTATGTAGAGCTTAATTATTCTTGGAACAACAGTCATATTAATAGAATAATTAGAATGCTACATTCCAACGAGGATGATAATGATATTAAAAGGAATGTTTCACTGGAAGATGCAACCTTTCATTATTCTTGAAACAACAATCGTATTTCGTTCAAACGATTCTACTATTTTCAAGGAACCGTAGGATGATGTATTCGAGGAATATTTCGTATCCAATCTTCGATCGAATATACGCGAGGGTTAATCATTCTTGGAACAAGAATCGGCATCGCAATTCGTCGACTAATTACATAGAATAATATTAGAGTTGTGAAACGAGTATATAATATCGTTAAAAGCGTTTGGAGGAAGTTGGTTTCGCAGGAAAGGTGACCTCATCCGTTCATCCCTCAACCGTCGTATACAATATAGAAAAAACGTTTAAGCGAAAAATTATTACACGCACAACGGTGTACGTGTCACGTCCACTCGACACGGCTATAACACGGCTCGACGTCCCATAATCATTTAGCCAGTTGAACGTAATATCAATCGTCGAAGCGTTCCACTGTTTTTTGCACAAGAGTGCGCGGACAAAACTTTCGCCGTTTCAGCACAGAAAAAAGTCCCTGCGAATTTTTTGTATTCTTTCTTTTGGCCGAGGAAACACTTTTCTCGCCAATTTTGTTACAAAACAAATCTCTTATCTCTAACGATATTAGATTATCTTTCCATCTTTACGTGCACTTTGGATTATCTTTCTTCATTTTCCTATAAAATTTTGAACGTGTAAAAGAAGAAACTTCTCTTGGTCGAATTATACGTGTTTTAAACAAAATTGGAATACGGTCTTTTTTCAATTTCACAAATACTTTCTATATATTGTTTCGAGAAACTAAATATCTTATTGCACGTTAAATTTTATCGTGCATTGTGTAATCACGATCGAAAAGAACGGAATTTTTCAACGTTTAATTTTCGAATTCGAATAAAGAAAGACGCTCGAAGGAAGAGTTTCGCCTTGCAGCGAACCAGTCCCAAAGGATATTGACCGGCGAGCGTGTACACCCACGGAAAGAGAGAGAATCCCTTTTTCGATCAGGGACTTCCCTTAACCGAGCTCCAATCTATTTTACAATCGACTCTAATTCCGTGGCAATCGATCGCGTAAATCTGCACTCTAATTTCATTTCGACGTTCCAAATTGAACCCAACCAACTTGGGCGAGCTATCCTCCGTGGAAAACGTCCATTTTCTTTATCAGCCCCTAATTAACCTCGATTTGCGTGTCGCCACTTCTAATTGCGCCTGTGAACGCTTTGTACGACGAGAGGATCTAGAGGAAAGATCGAAAGATAATGAAAATTTCAAAATCAATCTCCTCAATTAACGAGTGCTCGCCTTTTGATTTTTCCGACGTGTCCCTCGAACGTATTCGATCGTTTTTCCCAATGAAATTTCCACGGTTTCCAGCGATTCTTTTTGCGGCGATTGAATAATTGTGAATTTTTAAAAAAAAAGAAAATTAAAAATTCCCAAGATATGAGCCACTTCTTCGATATTTTTGACATTTTCCTTTAAAATTTAGCTAGTCAAATATATTTTCCAGTACCAAAGAAAGGATAATAAATAATAATAACGCTTCTTTAAAACAAAAATCATATCCCTCCTACAGAACAAGAATAAGAAAACGAAATTCCCCTCGTCTCGTTCCACCCTGGATCGTGATATCGCGCACGAATCAATCCTCTCTCACACACGTTTCAAAAATACAGTTTCGCAGGCGAGGAGAGCAACAATCCCAGCGACAATTTGATATAGAGCTGAGAGACGCTCTATCATTTTGCATATATATTATTATGTATGAAATAACAGGGAAAGGGGGAGGGGGGAAAGGAGGAAGAGGAGGGACATAGACCAATACGACACCGGATATTTGCATTGAAATTAAATATTTGAGGCGAGATTCGCGACAACTCGTGGCCCGCGCGAATAATAATATTTAATTTTTAATTTTAACCACCCGCTTCGATCGTTTATCAACGATCACGATACAAAGTTTCGTGTTGAAAATTTTCATTGAATATGGAAACGATACAAAAGTGAGGACGACATAATGGATTGTGATTAGTTGGTATTCCTCTGGAAAATTGTAAATTTACAATTTTGAATTTTCGCGCGTTTCCCTCTTTCGTGAAATTTTATCGACCGAGTTGTTGCTGTTTTTTTTCTTTTTCTAAATTAATATAAGTATGGATAAATCGAGTGAAAATATTATTTATTCGCGGAGGTGCATTGAAATTCGAGTTTTTATCGATGCATCAATAAGAAAAATTAGGAGAGGATAAAAGAAAAATATTATTCATCGCGGAAAATATATTATTAAATTCGAGACATCGAAAAATTTTGTAAATTTTCATTAATCTCCCATCGATATAAAAAAGAAACGGGAGGATCAAACGAAAATAATAATCGTGAACGATGGATAATAATAAATGGACGTGTCCTCGATGGAATCGAACGATTTTTTTTTCTTTTCTTTTCTTTCTTTTTTTTTTTTTTAACGTAGACACTTAACCTTTATGAGATTTTATTGAAATAGAGGTGACCGGTAGTCGTAAATGGTAATCTTTGCCAGTAATAAGCAGAATTTAAATCTGTCCTCGGAATGTCAAACACCACTTCTATGAGTTCAAGTAGAAAAGCTTAAGCACGCTTTATTCAACGATGATTTTATAATCCATTTGCTTTTTTTTTTTTTGCGAAAAATCTGTTTTTTTTTTTTTTTTTTTGATTAACGAGAAACGAATTTTTACAAGGGAAATAAAAGATATTTCTTTCGAGTTGGGATGCAAATTTTCGAATTATCTTTATCCAGGATGAAGCTCATAGATAAATTATTTTCCATACTCCATACAGAAATCGCAATGTGATTATATTTCTCTTTGTCTCACGAATATTATCATGCTTCTTCTTCTTCTTCTTCTTCTTCTTCGAACATTATATAATAACATTGTATTTTATACAATTTTTTCTTCTCCTTCCAATTTTCTTGTTTCTTCAAATATTACGTAATATTCTGCATTATATATTTTCCTCTTTTTCAAATATCTTTTTCAATTCAGGCGTTTGAATTATTTTCCAAAGATGAAAAAAAAAAAAAAAGAAAGAAAAGGGAGAACAGAGATTGCTCACTTGCAAAGCGAATCGATTATGCGCGTATCTGTTTCTTTCTGCCTGATTGATTTCCCGCTGTGTGCCAGTGAATTTAATGGAAATGCTAGAAACGCGTTTGTCCTTCGTTAATTATTATTCCAAGCTTTGCCTACATTTTCCTCTTTAAGTTTCAATTGTCAACCGGTCAACAAGTACACGCTCCATTTTTCTCTTTTTCTCTTTTTCGTTTGCAAACCGATTATTTCCATCCTCTCCATCTATTTCCAAAATTTTATCATCGATTTAACAATTACTCGATTCGTTTAACCCTCCTATCTTCACCTCCTCCATTCCAAAATTTTATCATCGATTTAACAATTATTTAAAAATTAGGAGTTGACGTTATCTCTGTTTTGTATTGGATTATCGCAAGCAATATGACAAAATTCGCGCAAGAGATTAATTTTTAAAAAGAAGAAAAAAAGTTATGCATTTAAAAAAAAAAGAAAAAAGAAAATTTTTCACGCGTACTTTTCACATAAAAAATTTCACGGGAAAGAATATAAATTACAGTTGACCTTCTTCTATTCGTTATTAAAGAAGGGATACTTTACACGGTTACGTGTGCAAAATTTGCATGCATCGCATTAGCCTCGAGAAACAGTGAAAATAACGGAGCCGATATGGCTGATACGAGGCAAATAAATTTAACACGTATCTCATCCGTTTGACCCATGTTTCCTTTTTTTTTTTTTTTTAGATTTACAACGGTATTTCATAAACATTTAAACTCAATTATCGACGAGATTAATGATCGAGAGGGGCGGCGATCGAAATATTGTAATTTCGTTTTTAAATCGGCGATTCTATATCCTGCCTTTGATTTCGATTTCGATTCGAATATGTGTACAATTTCCTGATTTAATCGCTGTCTAATTCCAGTTAAATTTTGTATTGATTCTGTCCCCTCCCCCTACCGTGCTAAGTTTAATTCGAGTTTTGTACACGTGAAAATTATATATATATATATATATATATATATATATATGTGTATATTATTATACTCGATAATATTCGAAATGGAAGCTTCTTTCATTTTTGTTATATGTAAAATAAACTGATAAAAATCGTACGATCGATTGCAATTTATCGAGTCGGAAAATTAGATACTTTTTAATTGAACGTGATAAAATTATAAAAAGTGATTTGTTATTAAGAGTTAAACGGGAATGATAATGAAAATAAAAAAAATTAATACCTATATCCTTAACAGAAGAAAAATACCTTTTTTCGTTTTATATTTAGAAAAGACGAATTTCGAAATATATACATATGTTAAAAAAAAAAAAAAAAAGAAATCGATCGATCGTGCTGCAAGAGAAACATTTCGAAATTATAAGGCAACTGTCCACCTGAAGAATTTTCGCCAAACTTTTTATCCACCATCTTAGCAATTCCCATCTCATTCAGATTTCTCGTTTAACGACGGAATGAAAATTGTCTGCAAAGTTATTTCAGTTTTCCACTTGACAATGTGGCTTTAACTTTGCCCTTTACTTTAAATTTTGATACTCCTCTCCCCTTCAACTGCGAATAACAGTACTTCGTAATCTATTCGATTAAAACGAACTTCAATTTAACATCATTTCCTTTAACGAAATTGAAATTGATTAAATAATAATTACTATCTTTGATAAATTAATATTTACAGTAATTAAAATTTAGAATTATTCTGTCTACGATAGAGAGAGAGAGAGAGAGAGAGAGAGAGAGAGAGAGAGAGAGAGAGAGAAAGATGAAGTTTCGGGAAAAGACTTACGAAGAAAATTTTATAACCTAAAATTTACATCCCAGTATACATTAATTTTCTAACGTTTAATAATCAAAGACTATATAATGAACATATATGATACACATAAATACCCCGATTAATTTGTTAGTATTCGTAATATGCTACTTAATTCATTACATCCACCATAATGGTATTTCAATGACAAATATTCCAATACCCTTGTGTTCTCTTCGAATGGTTAGTTACCACTATTAAAACAACATCTATATCCAAGCTCACATACCTCGTTTCTCCCGTATTATAACGATAGAAATATATATTAAAATAACACAAAATTAAAATTCGAACGTTCGCCGATAATATTAAATAAGATTTCAATTACGATTTCCGATGTTAAATTTCTCTTCCTGCAATATTTATTATCGGTCATTCGCGAAAACATAGAGATATATATATATATCCAAGATATTTCAATTAAAATTAAATACTTACTAGCGATAATATCACGTTCGTCAAATCTTTCAATTCGATAATATAGAGATCCACTCTCGCGTTTCTCTTTTATCTTCTTTTTAAGAGATATCGTTCTTCTTTCCAACGCGTTATAACGAGATAAACGAGGCGTTCTCTTAACTGCGCAGCCGCGCAGCTATACGCGCAATTCGAGGCATTTCAATAATAGGTCCCGGTGCAAGAAACATCTCAGGTATGCTATAGCGTTCAATGGATGGAGAATTGGACGAACCATGGCGAACGTCTATCTACTCGTCGCAGTAAGTAAGCGTTCGATAATTATCGATGCATTGCTTTCAAAAATTCATCGAGAGACGAGGGAAATTTTCCAAATTTCTTTCGAGATCTGCAGACACATAAGAAATTATATGTATAATTTGCACGGTATTACATACACTTTTTCTTCTTCTAATGTTCTTAAAATTCTTTTTCCCTTCTTTGGACTTGTATCGCGTCCAAAAGTCGAAAAGTCGATTCGATTGTTCTTAACTTTACACGCTGTGTTACTGTATACATATATATATATATTTACAATCGATTTTTTCAGATTAATTAATTCCTCTTCTCGATAATAATCGTTACATGCATTGCGTATGTATAAAAATAACAAAACACTCTGAAAATTTAAATTCTGTAGGTGACTACGAAAGAAATAAATAATCAAAATCTCTCAAATCTCTGGCCCTTTTCTTTTATTTGAAATCCTCGAATCGATATAATTGGGATTAATTAACGGTATTAAAATGCGATCGATCGGTGACCAATACTCGGTGAAAGAGAGTGTAATTTAGACTGGAAATTTCCATAACATCCATCCCTGATCACACATGCAAATTCGAGATACCGTTGTATCTCGTTGATGCCATGAACCGCGAAACGATCGTAACCGGTATCACTGATTGACACGGTCAATCCGATTAAGGTAAACCAATTAAAGGAACGAGTTGGTGAAATGATTATTTCTCACATTTTCCTCACGTTCGTGGATATTTATGCGAGCAAATATACATCTAATAATGCACAGAAAAAATATATATATATAAAATATGTGATTAGAATATCGAATTCTTGATAAAAAAAAAATCTTCGAATAATTATAGGATTAATTTTTTCAATTTAGTTCTCGTGTCAAAGTTCAAACGCGATTAGGACATCGAATTCTCAATAAAAAAAAAAAAATCTTCGAGTAATTATAGTATCAAAGTAAAATTTTTAAACGCTTTTATATCAATTGGATAGATTGTTATTAATAGTTAAATTGTTATTTAAAAGAATAAATAAATATCCAAAAATACATACTATGACATTTAAAGGGTAAATTCGTATTTCTATTTAAATCGCTTTTTTTTAAATTTTCCTACTTCTAAAAATTTCGTAAAAATTTCAATTTTCGCAAATATTTCTATTGATCAACTGTCATCCAAATCCATTGTTTTCGTAAAATTTATTTTCAATAATTTTCAATTATTCTCAAACGAGCCAGCTATTCGTTATTTATCACGGTTAAATTTTCACTGGAGAATCTTACAAATTATTAATTATCAAATCATTCGTGTTAACATAACTAATAATTGAAATCGAGGTACGACTTTTTTAATTAAACATCGAGACTGCAATGCAACAGAGTTCGAGATAGGGAGAGGCGAAAGAAGGGAAGAAATGGAAGATCGAAGTCTCTAAAACTGAATTCACGAATATATTCGTGATTTCGTGGAAAGGAAACATCTCGCGAAAGTTTGGTTCCGTTGTCACAGAACAATATTATGTAACAAACAATATTATATTATATATATAATTCTTCGAAATTTTCTCTTTTCTCCAGAATTATTCCATAACGAAGTTCGAGCAACATCTCGTTAATTGTGTAATTCGATATTTTGTGTTACGAGCAAATGATATTTCTGGTTGCACAAACAACAACAGTGTCGTTGGAGATCTTCGAATAATAACAACAGGTGTCTAATCTTTTTTTTTTTTAAATACTTAATCAAGACTTATATTTTATTTCTATTGTAATTTAAATCTGCTATTTCAGCAATCAAATAAAATATAATAAATTGTTGACGTTTATAGGTATCCAATACTTATTTTTTTCAAACAATTAATCCCTAGAAAAGAAATAATAATTTGTAAAAAATAATTATAAGCTTAAAATTTATCATAATAAAATTCAAACGATCTACCGTTTACTGCATTTTTTAATATAAACGAAATGAATTTTAATTACATTGAAGGAATAATTTCGCGAAAAATGAATTGAAAATGCAGGATGAAGGCTCCACGTAGCAATGCTCATTCTTTAGAAAATCGATTTCGAAGATACGTAAGGTATGTGCATCCTGGATTAAAAATTCGGTTGAATAAATTCCATTGCACGTGGACCGGAATATATAAGTAAGTACGTGCGGGTATCACAATTTAAATTCTTTCACGGGAAAATCACTTGAACCGTTTGGAAAATTTCTGAATCATTTATCATAAATCATTCTTCGTAATATCGAATTTATTTTAAATTCTATCCCAAGTTCAATTATCAAGTGTCAAATAATTTTTAATCCTTCCTTCCTCTCCTTTTCCTGATTCGTTTCATCAACTCTGTGTGTCAACTCTTAAAAAAAAATCATCTTATTGGAAAATAATATTGTCACCTCGGAGATCTTTTGATGCAAAAATTTAATATTTAAATGATAAACTGATAATCGAGATATAATAAAGATGAGATATTGAAGATTCGAACAGTAATAAGATAACAATGATTACCACAAGATATTGAATATTCAATGGGATTAACTGGTCGGTATGTTAACTTACAACTACGAGTTATGCAAAGACATACAAATTTAATAAAATTTCTAGCATTTAAAATGGAATTAAAGAATGTTTGTTTACATATCCTGCCAAATGTTAAAATAAAAAATTAAGTATTATAATTTTTCTCCACTATTTTATTCATTTTATTGAGTTTGGAATGTCGGTGTTCAATTCAAGCGCAAACATGAAATTGAAAATTTTACATAAGCTTTTAATAAGCACGGTAATAAATACTTACAGAATGGAAATAATCTTAGAAATAATATCTTCTTTTTCATTGCATAAAATAATATAAAAAAATATTCAAAGTGCGTATTATGATATTTACACAATCATAGATTATCATTATGCAAGATGTAAGCTATCTTATAAAATTTTTTTAAAATTATAAACGTTTCTTTGTTACCCTTTAATTCTCTTAATAAAAATTTCTATAAACATTCATTCTTTTAATTCATTATTCTCAGTTATAATTATATAAGATTAATTAATTTCGTATCTTTAACAAAAAATCGATCCACCTATCATTCAATTGTTTCGTGAAAGACCGACAAGCGAAAGGAAAACATTCAATAATGATTATCGTTCATACGATATAATACATCTCACGTCATCCACAGTTCCTCGACCATAAAGACTTAACAAAGGGCTATGCTATCTTTATCCTAACGACTTTGTTTTGTTAATATCAAATAATGTCATACAACGAATGACGTCAAAGGAAGATGAAGAAGTATGAGAGAATTGCAATTGACAATTCTTTCACATAATGGAGAAAAAAAAGTAAAGTATATATATATATATATGCACATATATATACTTTTTTTTATTTTCCTTCCATTTATCGTAATAAATTAGGAAGGAAGTGAGAATGAAAAGGTGGAAGTCGAGGAGTACATTTTTACATCAGTAGTTTTATTGTCTGGTGCAATATCACTTGGTATTGCGACCCTTTATGGTCAAAGCACTTCGAATACACCGGTCAAGTGATGTATGAATTTGTAATTTAATAACTAAACATTAAGTATTAATTCGAATCAACTGATTCGACTGATTATTTCTAATTTGAATGTTTATGAATTTATTCGAGTCATAAATCGATATGCTAATTCTTCTTCAAAAAAATGTCCACAGAACGAAAAATTCTATTTATAATAATAGGAAAGAAGAGAATGAGAATTGAAAAAGAAATTTTTTTTAAAAATGGTACTAAAATCTTTGAGATGTTGAGCTGGGACAAGAAAATAATTAAATCTAATAGAAATGTGTTAAATGCCAATTTGATATTTTTCATTCTCTGTTCATTTACACAAATACATTTAATTAACAGTAATTATGATATATTATAATTATAATAACGGATAATTTGATTATTCAACGTGACATAAATACATAATTTTGTTTATTATGCTCATTATCTCATTAAATTAAATAATTGATAACAAACAAGCTATCAAATTTAATCTATCTTTAAAATAAATCTCGTTTGATTATTTTTTTTAAAATCATAATTCAAAATGTTAATTAACATCTATTTCTTAACCATGGCCGAATTAAATAAAAAATATAAAAAATTTGCTTGAAATTCGTGTATATATATATTTCGAGAGACATTTCGAGAATTAACGAGGGAACGGAGAAAAAGTTCCACGAAATTTACATCTTGAATTTCATTTATTTCATTTGCTGTAAAAGGATTGGTCATACTACGATCGATGCTTTCGCAAATCCTTCGCAATTCTTGCGAGGATTTTAATTGAATTCCGCGAAAAAAATGAAATTAAACGTTCGTCATGGCAACCAATTGTCAGAAAATAAAAATGTATTCACTTTTTTCTTCTTTTATTCTTGTTTTCTTAATCCTTTAATCTCTTGTAAAATAAATAAAAAACTTTTCATTGTAAAAAATCGAAACTTTTGTAAAAAATGACAAACATAACCTATTAGAATAAAAAAATCAAATGTATACACGTTGTCATTTGATAAACGGATATATCCTTTCAAAACGAAATTTCACTTGTAAAATATTAAATTTCTTTAATTTTTTTCATGAATCAACAATGTTTTAACAATCGGGATTTTCAGTTTATAGGATTAAACATTGAATCATTCCGTTTGACGTATCTACGAATCTGCGCGAGAGTTTGAAATAGGGTTTAATGGAAATGTTTAGTAAATAGACGCAAGAGAAATTATACGGAATGTTATTCGTGCAAACTATGTAAATTTTTCCCGAATCGAAAATGTGAAAAATTTAATGATATTTAATTGTGTTTTGTTGAGTAATGATAATGATGAATTAATTATTGAGTACTTAATATTACGAAAAAGTTGCATTAATTTAAGTGACAAAAAATTTATAAAATATAATACTATAAGCGAGCTCAAAACGAAGCAATCTACTTTTTTGAAGATTTATCCTTATGGACAATACATAAAACACGTATGAAAATTCGATGCTAGGGAAATACATGAAACATGAAAATAGGGATTTTAATAATCCCTATTTATTAATCGTAAGATCCATTCGAATGTTGAAATTAAGAATAATATTAAATTGATTCAAAATTTGGTTTTAATTTTATAAAATATCATATTATATTATATAATATATAAATTCTTTTTAACAATTCATAAAATTAATTATTGAAAAAGAAAAAAATAAAAAGTTACTAAAATAATAATGGCATTTTTACAAATGCTATAGTTACATTTAAATAAAAAGTCGTTTTCAAATCTTTTTATATTCTTTCTTAAGAAAATGTTTAAACAATAAACATTTTTTTTTCCATGAATACGTATCAAATATTTTCATTTTTTATTTTCTTTTTGATTAGAGAAAAAAAGTATTAATTTTATTGTCGTTTGATTATTCTCATTCAAAAATTTAATTGTGTAAAAAAAATAATATTTAAATTAATGATTTTTTTGAATAACATTGTGTATAATTAATGGAATAAATAATTAAATTATATTATTTTCAAACGAAATAAAATATTTAAATGTATTTGAAGGACGTATAATTTATGATATTATAACATTTAGAAGTTTATGTTCAACAAGTATTGTTCAACAAGTATTCGATAAATAAATTGATTAGTTAAATTTTAAGCATTCCAATTTTTTCTCAGTTAAGAATATTTTTTTCGTTTGAATTTCACTAAAGATGATTAAAAGTGATTAAAAAATTATATTCCTAAATGTTAATTATATTCTTTATTCTTTATGTTTCGATAAATAAAGCAACAATTTTGAAAAATCACTATGATATAATAGCCTTCAAAATATTTAACTTTGTGATCCGAATTAAAAAGAAAAAAAGAAATAAAAAGAATATAATCGAAAGAAAGATCATCGTTACTATCATTCATTATATCTTTCGTTTAGTGGCGGGATATTCAAACTCTTAATAATGCACATTATCTTGTCAATATATCTTGTCGAATTATTAAAAACTTACACATAAAAAAAAAACTTTTACTTCAAAAATGATATTTCACAATTATACAATAATAATTAGGACTTACCGATACGATAACAAGTAACACTAGTTCGATTTCTCTTTGAAGACAATAGTGGATTCTTGGTGACAAGTGGTATCGTATAAGAGAAGAATCCGTTACTATATAATTGTAGACACCGTACTCGCGAATTGTCTGTTGGATAGATATTACGTGCAACGACCTCCGTGATTCGTTTCTTGTGCTATGCGATAGGTGCACCTGTTTGCGTGTCACTTAACCGTCATGTATATATGCACGAAAAAACCCGAGAATTTTCCACGAATAGAACGCGTGTTTATTATTTGCGTATCGGTGTATAATCACGTTATTAGATTTTTTAAAACATTAAATAAATGATAAATTGAGGCAATAAAGAAATTACGCGACGCAAACGATACCAAACCTACCGCGTTCACAGTCGAAGCGATACTGCGAGGCTCGTAGCGACCCGGCGTCCCCTTCCACCATCGACCCGGAGCGCAGTAACCAATCAGTGTTTTCGATTCTCTAACGTTTAAACTCCTTCCGTTAGATCCATGAAAGGCTGATGTGAGTATGTGAGGGGGTGGAAAGCACTTTTGGCGGTCTCACGTGTTGCTTCGCTGTAAACATCGATGATCTGGATTTAATTCAATTACCCAAACGTAACGAAATGATGTCCGAATTCTTGTGTCGATGTAAATATAATCGATCGTGGTACATAACGAGAAGAATTTCTTGTGGTTCGTAAATAAAAGTATATTACACAATGGAAAAAAGAAGAATAAACATACCGTGGCGGCCATAATGACGTGTAGGTAACGAAATTAAATTTAGAATATATTATGTATTTATATATTAATATTTAATAATATTTTATAATAATTATTTATATTTAATATTTTTTTCTTTAAATATATAGCATATATAACAAAAAAGAAAAATAATAATATTCAATAATTTATTGCAAATATAAGGTTATGTATTCGTATTATTTTATTTCGAAATCAATTTTTTTTTTAAATATAACAAAATATTTATATTTATAGAAATGTTTAATATTTGGGAATTCAAATTTTATAAATAATGTTATAGAATTCATCTTGTTGATTAAATATTGATTAATATATCAAATAAAATGAAATATGAATTATTAAATTATATGTACATTAATTAAAATAATTAATAATACATGTAATTACATAATTCATATTTTGAATTGTTTAAAAGTTTTAAATTTAAATAATTAGATATTAAAATTAATTAGGTATTAAAAAAATTAAATATTAATTTTTACGTAATAAATATATAAGATATTAAAATTTTCTTAATATTATGCACAGATAAATATACAATCTTTAATAAAATATAAATCATTTATTTAAATGTATAATAAAATAACAAGATTTTTTAATTAAAGTAAAATGAAAAATCTTTTACTCTTTGATAATAAAAACTTAAGAAATTTTTTATTTAAAGTTTAAAGAATTAAAATTTCTTTGATAATGTGATATTTAATAGTTTCATAATGGGTAATGCGCAAAAATTTCTAAAACAACAGAATATAATTAACATTTCCCAAGAGATTACCTCTTGCCACACATTTTACTTATGTTTATTATTTTAGTCTTTTTATTACTTGTCTTATCTTTTAACAAAAAATATTCTTGAATTTTTATTAGATATTCCTTAATGTCATTTAATTTATTAATTAATATTTAAATTAATCTTATCCAAATTTCTATGCAAAAAATTTTAATCTAAAATTAATAAAATAAAATATTCAAAATACTTCACGATTTATATTTTAATCTGAAAACTATGCATATAAATTTCATTAATTAAAATAAATAAGATTAAATAAATAATAGTTTATTACTAAATTTATTAAATATTATATTAAA